>NC_135239.1:165797247-166102824 GCF_051348905.1 Ranitomeya variabilis | reverse complement strand
AGGATCTGTATCCTTGACCAGCTATAAGATATGGTATAATTATATGATTGATGACTGGTCAAACGTTTTCTCCTGTGTATAATTTATTTATTTATTTATAAGCTATTTATTATTAGCCACCCCTCATGACAGTTAAAGATACATATATATATATATAACAGTTGAGTATTACCCGCAGCTGTGCGTCGAATATGGGTGATTGTGATGAATGGGAGGTTTTGTCTCTCTTTGTATACACCTTGGCAATATGGTTTTTAAATGATGTTTTTCAATAAATATTGTTGTTTTTATTATTCAATTATGGCCTTATGATCATCTTTTCTTATTGTGATCTATGTAGTAGTCGGTGATAGGCTTTATAAGTCCTATTGATTTCATGGTATATAAAAAAAAATACATATAAATGGTGCTATAAAATCTGTGAGGATTTTCTGATCCATTTACCATGTTTATTTGTCATATTTACTTGTATATGACCATATTTTAACGTACGTACTTGGTACCTAACATCAAAGTAAAAAGATGTCAAAGGGATAGAGAAAGCCGGCAATTCATACTGGAAGAGAACTCATGATCCGCATCATTTTGAATCTTGAACAATGTCACAGTAAATTAAAGGGGTCTCCTTTCCTAATAAGAACAGAAAAAAACTAACAGTCCTTTAATTCCGTGAGTCCAGTGCTGAGTCTCCGCCGCTACCCTGGTCTCCATTACTTGGCTGCAGCAATAACATCATGTCGATATCATTGCATCCAATCACTGAGCTCAGAGGTTTTACCCCTGTGGAAGGCATGAGCCGTTTAGCTCAGTGATTGACTGCAGTGTTGTCAATGTGACAATCACTGCAGTCAAGGCAGCTGTAGGGAGTCGGGACACATCCCTGGTCCCCGGGAAGAAAAGCATTGCAAATGTTTTTTTTTTGCACAACGAACTGTACTTCCTAAATATAAAGCTCCAAAAACCTGGATCTCCTTCTTTCCAAAAGGTAAAAGTTTATGTGATAGAGGGGAGCGACAGTCGGGAATTAGTTGCTGCCTTGGTGCCATCAGCACAAAGCCGGTTCCAGTATTTCGGAAATGGAGACAGCAGAGGTGCAGTGAAGAACACAATGGCACAAGTGATCTTTGCATTGATCCTTCTGTTTAAGGCCACCTGCAGCTGAGCATGTGAAAAATCTATTGAGTTTCATCCAGAAAACTCAAAGGATTTTTTTTTCTAAATTTTCATCAGATTTTCATCCATTTGCCATCTATTTTTGACATACGTGTTACATCCGTGTGTGATCTGTTTTAAAGATCAAAGTCCTAGCCTTATAATAGAAATGTATCCATAAAAATCGGATGTCATTCTAATGGTCCATTTGTAATCAGAATTTTTTTTTACGCACCCACTTGAATGTGTGAGTCTCATACGAGGCTAGGGTGACAGTAATGCATACTGTAATTTCTTTTTTTCTTATGGACAGTAGGACCGAGAAACAAATCTTTCATATGAACAGCCCCCAGTGAGCTGTGCGTATGCTATTAGACTAGAAATCGGAAAATACACATTTGACATTCGCTGTCCACGCATGGACAGCGCTTTCCAGACTAGTCAGGGTTCTCCTACCCCAATCTCAGCAGCCTCATATATGCGCGTGAGGCTGTTGGTTTTAGATCAGAAGACCACATCCGGTCTGGACATTGAGGTCAGGACCATAAATGTCAAATGTGTGAAATCAGCCTTAGGCTATGTTCACAAATTGCGTTTTTTACTGCCTTTTTTATGCTAATTTTCAGCTGCTTTTTACAGTACCAGCAAAGACTGAGATTTCAGAAATCTCATGCACACATTGTTTTTCTTGTCATCAGGATTTTGTGCTTTTCTGCATTTTTATGACATAGAGCATGTCACTTTTTTCAGCATTTTTGCAGCTTTTTTCACCCATTGACTTGAATCGATGGAGTAAAAATGCTGCAAAAACAGAGATTGACTTTTATGCAGCATATTTGCTGTACAAAAATCAAGGACAGCAGGATGTGACCTCACAGTCAGCTCTGCTACATCTAGATGGCAGGCTGCATGGTTGCATGATGTGACCATACAGCCTGTCATCCAGCAGAGACACTGAGCACAGACCCAGACCCCATTAACTTGAATGGGGGGCCCGACAATACAGTGTTTGCCATGCTATCATGTGCGTGACAGTGTGGCAAACACCACTTCTGATTGGTGGTAAAATCATCCCCGCCGGTCAGACAGCCGCGGTTCCCACGCTGCCAAAAGGCCAGGTGAGCGAGAAAAACTCAGACACCACACGAACCATCCGTCTAGCTTGCGACAAATACACACACATTTTCCTCATCTTAGCCCACTGAGCAATTAAATTCAATGGGGAAAGTCAGTGAGAAATGTAAAGCCAAAAGGATGTCATACGGATACATGGGTGGGAGTAAATCACGTCATCACATTGCAAATGGATGACCATACGGAGAACACTTGTGCGACACTTGACAAGGAGACTAGGACCAATTTTCCATACATTTAGTGTGATGCCGGCCTCAGTGAGGACAAGAACAGTGTGGTATGCAGGATAGCAGACAGCCAAGTGGATCATCAATAAACGCTAGAAGTCAGAGAGCCAGTAGTGTAGATATACACAGGAACTGTAGATCAATAGTGAACAATGACTTGCAGCACTCAAATGGCTAATGGCAGTGTTGTAGGCCATCAGAAGACAGATTGCTAATTGCCTACTTCTCTGCTATTAACCACCAAAAGTTTAGCCGCAGGACAATCATCATGAACAGGCAAAGTGCATACTTACTTGCAGAGAAGATTAGACATTGTTGAAACGGGGTAGAATTAAAGGGAACCTGTCACCTGAATTTGGCGGGACCAGTTTTGGGTCATATGGGCGGGGTTTTCAGGTGTTTGATTCACCCTTTCCTTACCCGCTGGCTGCATGCTGGCCGCAATATTGGATTGAAGTTCATTCTCTGTCCTCCGGAGTACACGCCTGCGCAAGGCAATATTGCGGCCAGCATGCAGCCAGCGGGTAAGGAAAGGGTGAATCAAACACCCGAAAACCCCGCCCATATGACCCAAAACTGGTCCCGCCAAATTCAGGTGACAGGTTCCCTTTAATGTTGTTGGAGCATAATTATGACATGGTGGGGATATCTGAGACATGGCTGGATGAGAGCCATGACTGGGCTGTTAACTTGCAGGGTTATAGTCTGTTCACAAATGACCGTACAGATAAGCGAGGGGGTGGGGTGTGTCTATATGTGAAATCATCCTTAAAACCCATCCGGCGTGATAATATAGGTGAATTTAATGAAAATGTAGAGTCCCTGTGGGTGGAGATAAGGGGAGGGGGAAAAATAATAAATTACTGATAGGGGTTTGTTATAAGTCTCCAAAAATAATGGAAGCAATGGAGAATATCCTCGTAAAGCAAATAGATGAAGCTGTGACCTAAGGAGAAGTCATTATTATGGGGGACTTCAACTACCCTGAAATAGATTGGGGAACAGAAACCTGCAGTTCAAGCAAAGGTAATCGGTTTTTGACAACTATGAGAGACAATTACCTTTCACAACTGGTTCAGGACCCAACAAGAAGGGGGGCACTGCTAGACCTAATATTAACCAACAGGCCAGACCGCATAGCAAATATAAGGGTTGGGGGTCACTTGGGGAATAGTGATCACAAAATAATAAGTTTTCATGTCTCCTTTAATAGGATGTGTAATAGAGGGGTGACAAGGACACTAAACTTCAGGAGGGCAAATTTCCAACGGATGAGAGAGGATCTTAGTGCAATTAACTGGGACGATATCCTGAGACATAAAAGTACACAAAGAAAATGGGAGACGTTTATTAGCATCCTGGATAGGACCTGTGCACAGTATATACCGTATGGGAATAAACATACTAGAAATAGGAGGAAACCAATATGGCTAAATAGAGCTGTAAGGGGCGCAATAAGGGACAAAAAGAAAGCATTTAGAGAATTAAAGGAAGTAGGTAGTGAGGAGGCATTAAATAAATACAATAAATTAAATTCTGTAAAAAGCAAATCAAGGCAGCACAGATTGAGACAGAGAGACTCATTGCCAGAGAGAGTAAAAATAATCCCAAAATATTCTTTAACTACATAAATAGTAAGAAATTAAAAAATGATAGTGTTGGCCCCCTTAAAAATAGTCTGGGGGAAATGGTGGATGAGGATGAGGAAAAAGCCAATATGCTAAATGACTTTTTTTCATCAGTATTTACACAATAAAATCCCATGGCAGACAATATGATCAGTGATAACAAAAATCCCCCATTAAGTGTCACCTGCTTACCCCAGCAAGAAGTACGGCGGCGTCTAAAAATCACTAAAATTGAAAAATCTCTGGGCACGGATGGGATACACCCCCGGGTACTGCAGGAATTAAGTACAGTCATTGATAGACCATTATTTTTAATCTTTAAAGAGTCCATAATAACAGGGTCTGTACCACAGGACTGGCGTATAGCAAATGTGGTGCCAATATTCAAAAAGGGGACAAAAACTGAACTCAGAAATTATAGGCCAGTAAGCTTAACCTCTACTGTGGGTAAAATCCTGGAGGGCATTCTAAGGGATGCTATACTGGAGTATCTGAAGAGGAATAACCTCATGACCCAGTATCAGCACGGGTTAACTAGGGACCGTTCATGTCAGACTAATTTGATCAGCTTCTATGAAGAGGTAAGTTCCGGACTGGACCAAGGGAACCCAGTAGATGTAGTGTATATGGACTTTTCATAAGCTTTTGTTACGGTGCCACACAAAAGGTTGATACATAAAATGAGAATAATGGGGATAGGGGAAAATATGTGCAAGTGGGTTGAGAGCTGGCTCAGGGATAGGAAACAAAGGGTGGTCATTAATGGAGCACACTCGGACTGGGTCGCGGTTAGCAGTGGGGTACCACAGGGGTCAGTATTGGGCCCTCTGCTTTTTAACATATTTATTAATGACCTTGTAGGGGGCATTCAGAGTAGAATTTCAATATTTGCAGATGACACTAAACTCTGCAGGGTAATCAATACAGAGTAGGACAATTTTATATTACAGGATGATTTATGTAAACTAGAAGCTTGGGCTGATAAATGGCAAATGAGCTTTAATGGGGATAAATGTAAGGTCATGCACTTGGGTAAAAGTAATAAGATGTATAACTATGTGCTTAATTCTAAAACTCTGGGCAAAACCGTTAATGAAAAAGACCTGGGTGTATTGGTGGATGACAAACTCATATTCAGTGGCCAGTGTCAGGCAGCTGCTACAAAGGCAAATAAAATAATGGGATGCATTAAAAGAGGCATAGATGCTCATGAGGAGAACATAATTTTACCCCTATACAAGTCACTAGTGCGACCACACTTAGATTACTGTGCACAGTTCTGGTCTCCGGTGTATAAGAAAGACATAGCTGAACTAGAGCGGGTGCAGAGAAGAGCGACCAAGGTTATTAGAGGACTGGGGGGTCTGCAATACCAAGATAGGTTATTACACTTGGGGCTGTTTAGTTTGGAAAAACGAAGACTAAGGGGTGATCTTATTTTAATGTATAAATATGAGGGGACAGTACAAAGACCTTTCTGATGATCTTTTTAATCATAGACCTGAGACAGGGACAAGGGGGCATCCTCTACGTCTGGAGGAAAGAAGGTTTAAGCATAATAACAGACGTGGATTCTTTACTGTAAGAGCAGTGAGACTATGGAACTCTCTGTCGTATGATGTTGTAATGAGTGATTCATTACTTAAATTTTTAGAGGGGACTGGATGCCTTTCTGGAAAAGTATACTGTTACAGGGTATATATATTAGATTCCTTGATAGGGCGTTGATCCAGGGAACTAGTCTGATTGCCGTATGTGGAGTCGGGAAGGAATTTTTTTCCCCAATGTGGAGCTTACTCTTACCACATGGGTTTTTTTTTTCCTTCCTCTGGATCAACATGTTAGGGCATGTTAGGTTAGGCTATGGGTTGAACTAGATGGACTTAAAGTCTTCCTTCAACCTTAATAACTATGTAAATGTCAACAGTACCAGTATTATCAGAGAAGAGTTATGCTTACAGCAGACAAATGGTTAACCACAGGACAGAAGTGATGAATAGGCAAACTGAATACTTGCTTGCAGACATTACACACTGTTGGAGCACAGTTGTGTGAACAGAATCAGGATACACAGGTAGGAAGTAATTGCAGTAGTAGATAAACCAGCAGGAGTTTGCTGACGAGACGATTAAACAGTGGTGTGAAGTGGGTTCAGAGGCAAACTCCTGAAGAACATGTTGTAACTGAACCCTATGTTTATGGAATACTCACATGGCACCATAGCTGTCTGAGCTGGCCTTAAATGATGTCAAAGGTGTTTGCAGGGTTACTACATTAACCCGCAGCAGACTTGCACAAAGGAAAGCGGTCCTAGGGGAGGGAACAAAAAACTGCAAAATAGAGGATCAGTGCGAAGATTTATATTAAAGGGAATATGTCACTAGATAAAAACACTAATGGCCTGCAGATGTGGGGTTAATCTGCAGAGTAATGGCTTTACTAACCTCTCTGGTGTGGGGAGAAAATGAACTTTATTCCCGCCTCCTTTATTATACTCAGATTGGTGACTGAACCTGCACCAGCGCCGCCCCTGTGACTTAAACCCGAAGGCGTCCAGGGGAATAAAACTAATTTTCTTACCCTATTATTCGTCTAAGTGCGGGAAGATTAATAATGTTATTCAACCTGCAAATTAGCCCCATATCTACAGGTTTATAGAGGTTTTTTTTGGGGGGGTGACAGGTTCCCTTTAATACTTTGCAACTTATCACATACAATCTCTTTTTAGCTATGCTGGAGTTAAAAAAACAAACAAAAACAAAATAAAACAAAAAAAACTGCGTTTTAAACCCAAGTTAATACATTACACAGATAGAAGAGCATCTTTTGATGGTTGCTGGTGTTATTAATGTACAATTCAGTATGTGATCTTTATATAGAAACATGCACTAATTAAATAAACCGCTACATAAATCAGATGATACTTTTAAATATAAATAAGTCAATTTTTTTTCTATATCCATGAAAACCTAATGAGCTCGTTATAATGGATAAACTCAATACTAAAAGGGGTTGTCCAGTGTAAAACGAGAAGTCTGCAGTCACTCTGTGTGACTGCAGGCTTATGAATACCACCAGCGCACGGACTGTGCTCTGCAAGGGTTCGCCCGATTTGGAGCTGGGAACAGCATTGATGTATGCGTTATACATACTCCTGGGCAGAACGCGTCTCGTGGACTCGGCCCTTCTCTATACCTTTGTATTGAATGAGGCTAGTGATGCGGCAATCTAGTGGGCACAGCCTCGCTCAATACAAGTGTATGGAGAGGAGGTGCACCCACTAGACCTGCTCTGCCCGTTCTCGGCTCAGAAACCAGCGAACCCTTGAGGAGCACGGCGCTTGCGCTGGGGGGATTCATAAGCCTGCAGTCACACAGAGTGACTGCAGACTTCTCATTTTAGACTGGACAATCCCTTTAAGAAGTAGAGTTCATTAAGTAGCCAAATACTCGTCTGGGAAAATAGTAAAACATTTATTTGTAATCTAGAGGTATGTACAGTGTATGCTAACTTTTGTGTTACAAATATATTTCATATCTATACGGGTGCTTAGTTTTTGGATTTACATTAAAAAAAGGGCTAGTACACCATCCCATCTGAGTGCTGTGGTTTAACCAGACTCTCTGTGGATAAACGAAACACACAGCTGTAGAGTTTAACAATAAAATGGTTCATATCTACCACTATGGTGACCTTATTACAGGGTTGCAAGGTTATACCACTAGCGGAGCTGCTCATCCAAGCACTTGGCATTGAGTAGAACACAAGCTTCCTTTAGTTATGGCAGCTGGAACCTTTCTTGTTTGGCAGTGGTTGTTTTTTTTTTTATTTAATCTCTTCCTACACCAAAATATTCAAGGTGAAGTATAGTCAAAGGTAGGTTATATGAACACGTTCAGTATTTTGATGCGAAAGAGCAAAAATGGAGTAACCATAAACCTAACTGCTAATAACCCTAGGGTACCAATGTTCTACCTGTTGCCCATGGTCCACAAGGACCCTGTCAATCCTCCAGGTCACCCCATGGTCTCTGGAATAGGGGGACTGTGTGATATGGTATGTAAATTTATTAACTTTGACTTAAAAACAATTGTCAAGACCTTGCCCATCTATGTCAGGGACACAAAAGATTTACTTAAAATCAATAGAGTATACCTGGAGGATGACCTGGTCCTTGTGGCCACCGACACAGAATATTTGTGTACATCCATCAGGCATACAGACAGCCTCCACACTGTCCGTTTTTATCTCGAGATAACCAGCCGAGATGGTCACTAGTGCGAGTTCCTACTCAAATTATTGGCATTTGTGCTTACACATAATTACTTTGTATTCAAAGATAGATTCTATCTACAAAAACATGGCACTGCCATGGGCGCAGCATGTTCTCCGTCATATGCAAATCTGTTTCTTGCCTTTTGGGAGAAGCAGATTTTCCATGATGACAGGACCCAAGACGCTGAACATGTGCAGTGCTGGCATCGATATATTGATGATGTCTTTGTCGCCTGGCGGGGTTTCGTAGCTGATCTCACTGAATTCATGATGAACCTTAATTCTAACAATTTCAACCTCAAATTTACATACAAGTGGCATAAATCACGAATTGAATTTCTTGACGTACAATTATGCCTATTTTATTCACTGCTAGTATATGCAATGGATGTTCAGTTACACGCAGTCTTTCCTTTTCATCGTTCATATGCACTTGCCATTTTATTATGTGATATAGCACTTACCTGTACCATCAGTGCAGGTGTTTTTGTTGATTATTCTAATTTACTGAGATAATGACTTTCAGGTTTTCATTGGCTGTAAGCCATAATCATCAACATTAACAGAAAAATACTTGAAATAGATCAGTTTGTAAAGACTATATAATATATGTTTCACTTTTTGTATTGAAGAACTGAAATAAATTAACTTCTTGATATTATAATTTTGTGAGAAGCATGTGCAAATATATATAATCTCTTTCTCAAGGGTAGGTGTCAGATGGTTACGTCCTAATAGATAGATAAGTAGATATTAAATAGGACATAACCAGCTGACACTTTACCTTAAGAAATCTGTACGTGAAACGCATGGGTGAGCATTACAGCCTGGAAATTAGTCTCTTGTTTTATTCCATGCCTATTGGGCTCTTTACTACACATGATGACTGGTTGTATAGGTTTACTATATACATGTCTTTATAATCTGGATTGCTTTGGTGGATCTCTGCCTGGTAATCCTCCTTTTTCTGACATTGTTCTACTGTTTACTAGAAATAAATCATTAAAAATAGTTAACAAATATTCTTGTTTTAATTGTATTGGTGGTTTATGGTTAAAACAATTTTCCTTTGCTATGTGCATGACATTCAGAGTACTCCACCGCTTGATGTTGCGGTATTACTATCTCATGGGGGACATTACTCTAGTCTCTTACCTAATGATTATCATGTGTTTTGGGGATATTTCCTCATCGCTTATCGAAAAGTAGATAACTACCTGATTGTGCTGCCCTGTTCAGATTTCTTCCAGCTAAGAGCAGTTAAATTACTCTTGGGGGTGATTTTCCTACCTTCTGTTTCGACAGGTTGTCACTGCCGACGTCATGTTGATTGACAGCTGGCATTGCCAAACACACTGAAGCGCTGCCCGTCAATCAACATGTCATCATCAGTAACACCCCGCTGCATCCCAGGAAGCATAAGAATTGCTAGCATGAGCAGTCTGCAACCATTCTGAGCTAGAAGAGATCTGAGCAGGGCAGGACAGGTAAGAATTGTCTCACGCAGGGGATTGCCCGTTTGTTAGGCAATTCCTACATGTGTTGCGTCTGTTGAACAGACAGACATGGATTCAAACATACTATTAGAGCACGACGAAGATACTCGGTTAGCACACAAGCATGCTCGGGTAAGGTCTCTTTCACACTTCCGTTTTTTGCCATTCGTGGCAATCCGTCGTTTTGGTAAAAAAAAAAAAAAAACGGATCCTGCAAATGTGCCCGCAGGATGCGTTTTTTGCCATTGACTTTTATTGATGATGGATTGCGAAGGATGGCCACATGTCGCATCCGTAGTGCAACGGATGCGTCGTATTTTTGCGGACCGTCATGACGAAAAAACGTTCAAGGGAACGTTTTTTCGTCCGTCAGTTCCGCCATTTCCGACCACGCATGCGCGGCAGGAACTCCGCCCCCTCCTCCCCGGACTTCAGAATGGGCAGCAGATGCATCGGAAAACTGCATCCGCTGCCACGTTGTGCACAATTTTGCACGTCTGTCGGTACGTCGGGCAGACGGTTTGCGACGGCCCCGTACCGACGGAAATGTGAAAGAGGCCTAACACGTTATTCGAGTATTTTCACTCATCACCATTAGCTATATAAGGAAAAAAAAAAAGTTAAAGTTCTGGATAACCCCTTTAGTGACTGGGATTGTTGCCTTACTGAAAGATAATGCTTTACCAATATTGGTTTTCAGATAGACTTAAGCAAGTGTCTTTCAGGATTTCTTAAATCTTACGAGTTTCTAGAGCAGTTATGTTCTTATAACACTAAGCCGCCTTCTTCTCTTGCTTTTAAAATTGAAAGGTGTTGTTTCAAGTTATATAACGGGGAATAGTTTAGTCTCTCAGTGCTACAATCCGGTCTGCAATTACTCCCACTGTTCCTTCTGACAAGCGATAGCTGCTCCAAGTGTCAAATTGCAATGAACCAAATACACAGAAGCTAAAAACACGCATAAACAACAAAATGCCATTTAGTTTAGAATTTTTATCCACCAATAAAGGACGCAATATAAATTCTTGATATATCAAAATATCATTTACGAAAAGAGTTTTAGCCTGCAACATTTTCTTTATGTTACATGCTTGCAGTCCATTTAAATAAAGGAATAAAGGCTTTATAATATTGATGTCTGTGTGATTTCTTCCACAGGAAGCAGTTTTATTGTTATACAGGTAACGGGTCATTATTTTGTGATGTTATGTAATTCCTATTTACAGGCAGGAGACAGGATTGTTGTGCTAGGGTCGGGTTACTGCTTGGTTTTCAGTCTCTTCTTCGCATCTTTGTGCCTTTTCCTGCATTGCTACAGCAAAAAAGAACAAATATTAATAAATGAGAACTAACCGCAGTAGACTGCATGACAGCAAGATACATCATGGCAGCACATGGTTAGTACTGCAGCCTTACAGCACTGGGGTCCTGGGTTCAAATCCCACCAAGGACAACATGCAAGGAGTTTGTATGTTCTCCCCGTGTTTACGTGGGTTTTCTCCGACACTCCAAATACATACGGATAGGGAATGTAGATTGTGAGCCCCAATGGGGACAGTGATGATAATGTATGTAAAGCGCTGCAGAATATGATAGCGCTATATAAGCAATGCACATTACTAGATATTTCTTCTTACTTAAAATAATAAATCCAATACGTTGTTATTAACGGAACGATGGGCTGATGCTGCCAAGTTGGTCCTCAGAGGTTATCTTGATACAATTCCCCCTTTCTTGACTCTTTGGCCATCACCACCTCAAGTTACTTTTACATGTACAGACATTAGGTCTGTCCAATATCAGTCTAAGGGTCATTTTACAAGAGCTGCTTTTCTACCAAAAATGCAAGTCAATCTGCATCTGTCTAACTATAGTTACATGAAGCAATTATTGCCTTAATGCAAACAGTATAGGGACGAAAAGCCATTGTGATCATCGTTCATCCTAATCCAGTATGCATTTTTGGCAGCACATCGTCTCATGTAACAAGGGATGAGCTACCAGCAATTGATTTACCGTATATACTCGAGTATAAGCCGACCCGAGTATAAGCCGACCCCCCTAATTTTGCCACAAAAAACTGGGAAAACTTATTGACTCGAGTATAAGCCTAGGGTGGAAAATACAGCAGCTACCAGTGAATTTCAAAAAAGGAGATTTTTGTGTACTCACCGTAAAATCTTTTTCTCCGAGTCATCATTGGGGGACACAGGACGAATGGGTGTTATGCTGCTGCCACCAGGAGGACACTAAGTTAAACACACACAAAAGATTAACTCCTCCCCTGCAGTATACACCCACAGGCTGGACAATCCAGAGCCAGTTCGGTAACAAAGCAGTAGGAGTAAACCAGTTATCAAACAGAAAACATGTCATAGTCAAAACACAGACTGAAAAGAACAATTGAGCCAACTAGGCTAACAGGGAGGGTGCTGTGTCCCCCAATGATGACTCGGAGAAAAAGATTTTACGGTGAGTACACAAAAATCTCCTTTTCTCCTACGTATCATTGGGGGACACAGGACGAATGGGACGTCCCAAAGCAGTCCCTGGGTGGGTCACCAGAAGTTATAAATGCTGTGCGAGCCTACAACTACAGATGAGACACAGCCGCTTGTAGGATTCGCCTACCGACGGAAGCGTCTGCCGAAGCCTGAAAGTGCACATGGTAGTGTTTCGTGAACGTATGTAGACTGGACCATGTAGCAGCCTTGCAGACTTGTGCTGCCGATGCCTGGTGCCGGATGGCCCAGGACGCGCCGACTGACCGGGTAGAATGAGCCTTGATCCCCGGAGGTGCAGCGTGACCCTTGACACGGTAGGACTCTTGGATGGCGGAACGAATCCACTTGGCAATGGAGGCCTTGGAAGCGGGTAGTCCCTTCCGTGGCCCCTCCGGAAGAACAAACAAGGCATCTGATCTACGGAAAGACGCAGTCCTGGAGACATAACGTCTGAGACCCCTCACTAAGTCCAGAGTGTGGAGCGCCCTTTCCGTGGGGTGGGAAGGCGCAGGGCACAGTGAGGGAAGAACAATTTCCTCATTAAGATGGAAGGAGGAAACGACCTTCGGAAGAAAAGTCGGACATGTCCGCAGAACTACCTTATCCTGGTGGAACACGAGGAAAGGAGGTCGGCACGACAGAGCTGCCAGCTCAGAGACACGTCGAATAGACGTGACAGCCACGAGGAAGACAATCTTCCAAGACAAGAACAGTAAAGACACCTCGTGCAAGGGCTCAAAAGGTGGCTCTTGAAGAGCACAGAGAACTAGGTTCAGGTCCCATGGTTCCAAAGGCATCTTGTAAGGCGGAACCATATGAGAAACCCCCTGGATAAAGGTCCTGACCTGCAATCTGTTTGCGATCCTTCTCTGAAAAAGGACCGAGAGAGCAGAAATTTGGCCCTTAAGAGAGCTGAGTGCAAGACCCAAGTCTACGCCTGATTGGAGGAATTCCAAAATGTGAGGAATAGAAAAACGGAGGGGGGAACGCCTCCGATCCCTGCACCAGGCGAAGTATGCCTTCCAAGCGCGGTGGTAGATGCGCATAGAAGAAGACTTGCGTGCACGGAGCATGGTAGATATCACCGTCTGAGACAACCCCTTCTGCCTCAGAACCCAGGACTCAACGGCCACGCCGTTAAACACAGGGCCTCTGAGTTCGGGTGGTAAATGGGCCCTTGAGACAGGAGGTCTGCGCGATTCGGCAGCCTCCAAGGTACGTCTGAGACCAGTTGAACCATCTCGGCATACCATGTCCTGCGTGGCCAATCCGGAGCGATGAGGATTACTGGAATCCGTTCTGCCCTGATCTTCCTGATAACCTTCCCCAGAAGGGGAATTGGGGGAAAGATGTATGGGAGACTGAAGCCCTGCCATGAGAGGACGAGAGCGTCGGCTCCGAAGGCTGAGGGGTCGTGAGACCTGGCCATGAAGACGGGAACCTGACAATTGAGGCGGGATGCCATTAGATCCACGTCCGGGGTCCCCCAACGAGAGCAGATCTGGTGAAAGACTGCGGGATGAAGAGACCACTCTCCGGGATCGAGGCTGTGGCGACTTAGAAAGTCCGCTTCCCAGTTTTCCACGCCTGGTATGAAAACTGCTGAGAGAATGGAATGATGTGCCTCGGCCCAACGGAGAATTAGCGTCACCTCGACCATGGCCGCCCTGCTGCGAGTGCCCCCTTGGCGGTTGACGTAGGCTACTGCAGTAGCGTTGTCGGACTGGACTCTTACCGCACGTCCGGAGAGGAACTGCTGAAAATGATGGAGGGCTAGTCTGATTGCCCGAATCTCTAAAATATTGATGGGTAGCTGGGACTCCTGAGGCGACCAGCGACCCTGGGTCGAGTGGCGCTGGAACACTGCACCCCAGCCGAAGAGACTGGCGTCCGTTGTGACAACCAGCCAGTGCACCGGAAGGAAAGACTTCCCCCGAGTCAGGGAGGACCTCTCGGTCCACCACCTGAGGGATTGTCTGATTTGGCGAGAGAGAAGGAGACGGTGGTCGAGCGAGGCGGGATTCCTGTCCCATACTGCCAGAATGGCGTGTTGTAAGGGCCGGAGGTGAAAAACCGCAAAGGGCACTGCCTCCATTGCCGCCACCATCCTGCCGAGTACCCTCATGGAGAAGCGTAGGGAGTGAGAGCGAGGTTGAGCAAGCTTCCGGACTTCTCTCTGTAGAGTAGATACCTTTTCCGGAGGCAAGAGTACTAGACCCTGAGAGGAGTCTAAGATCATGCCCAGGTAGGGTATGGTTTGGGCCGGGACTGGGGAAGATTTTTTGAAATTGAGTTTCCAGCCCAGGCGTGAAAGAGTATTTATAGTGACATCTACCGCCTCTGAACAGGACCGGAAAGAGGGACCCTTTATAAGAATGTCGTCCAGGTAGGGCAACACCACTATGCCTCGAGCATGGAGAATGGCCACGGCAGCCGCCATGACCTTGGTGAACACCCGAGGAGCGGTGGCCAGCCCGAACGGTAGGGCGACAAACTGAAAATGGTGGCCCTGGACCGCGAAGCGGAGAAAGCGCTGATGAGACGGCAGAATGGGAATGTGCAGGTAAGCGTCTTGAACATCTAGAGATGCAAGAAACTCGCCCTCTTCCAGAGAGGCAATTACCGAGCGGAGGGACTCCATTCGGAATTGACGCACACGGACGTACCTGTTGAGGAGTTTGAGGTCCAATATCGGACGTACGGAGCCGTCCTTCTTTGGTACAATGAAAAGATTGGAATAAAAACCTTGGTACCTTTCGTCCTGAGGTACCGGGATGATGACCCCGTCGTCCCATAGCGATTTTATGGCCTGGAAATACTGACGGACCCTTGCTCTGGGAGGAGGGGACTGAAAGAAACGAGATGGGGGAAGAGAGACAAACTCTATCTTGTAACCGACGGATACCAGATCGCGGACCCATCGGTCGGGAACTACCGAGAGCCACGCGTCCCGAAAGAAGAGTAGGCGGCCGCCAACTCTGTCGGTGTCCTTTGGCGTCTGCCAAGAGTCATTGAGGAGGAGACCTGTTAGATCTGGACCCCCTGGACCCCTGTTGTCTGGGTCTGCCTCTCCAAGAGGGAGAAGGTTTGTAAGATGGCTGGGAGGTTCTGTCCTTGCGCTGACCTCTCCCGACGCCAGGTGGCGCGGAGGAAGGATTGGACCAGTTGGAACCGAAACGGAAATATCGGCCTCGGCCCTGTTGGTTGCGAAAGGGACGAAAGGTCCGTTGCTGGGGAAGGAATTTGCTCTTTCCCCCTGTGGAGTCTGCGATCATTTTATCTAGTTTGTCCCCAAACAGACGTTCACCCTGGTATGGAAGGGACGTGAGAGATTTTTTGGATCCTGAGTCCGCTTTCCAGTCCCTGAGCCAAAGGGATCTGCGGACCGTGACAGCATTGGCCGCTGCCTGTGAGGCACAGTTGGCCGCGTCTAAGGATGCGGAAACTACAAAGTCCCCCGCTCTGGCAATCTGAGTGGCCAGGTGAGAAACCTCAGGGGGTAAGTCGGCATGAAGTGCAGTAGAGGCTAAAGACTCGGCCCAATGGGTCATGGCTTTTGCAACCCATGTGGCGGCAAAAGAAGGAAAGAGAGAAGCCGAGGAAGCTTCAAAAGCCGAGCGAGCCATCTGATCAATTTGTCTATCCGTGGGATGCTTGATGGACGCGCCCTCGGAGGAAGATAGAACCGCCTTTGTGGCTAGCCGCGACACTGGCGGGTCCACGGAGGGTGACTGAGACCACTCCTTAGCAAGGTCCTGAGCAAACGGATACTTCAATTGCATAGCCTTCTGACCTGAGAAGCGTTTATCCGGACGGACTCTATGGAGATCGACAATGTCCTTGAATTGAGGATGCGTGGGAAAAAACCTATGAGCCTTTGTAGTCCGCCCAAATGACACGGGATGAGCCGCCTTAGACGGGGCTTCCTCCTCTAACTGTAGAGTCTGACTTACAGAGTCTATGAGAGAATCAAGGGTCTCTTGGTCATGACGGTACTCTGGGGAACAGGACACGCTGGAAGCGTCGTCCAGAAAAGATTCCCTGCTATGATCTGGGGATGAGTGACGAGAGACTTCGCTCTCTGAACCAGAAGGCTGATCACGGACCGGAGATGTTACCCTGGACTTCTTTCTATATGAGTGAGGGCTTCTGGAAACGGAACGACCTCTGGGCCGTGAGGGGTTCTTAGACCGCGTTACATCATCCTTGGAAGTACCCTGGGTAAGGGACGGCTCACGGAGGGACTGTATCGTCCTTTCCAAGGATGCCACAGATCGAGCAAGGGAGGACGCCCATGCGGGGGTACTAGGCTCAGTACATTCCGGGTCAGAGGCCGGATTATCCTGTGCCGCGGGCATTTCACAGGCAGAGCACAGCGGGGTGGTGTGACCTCGGGGCAGAGAAATCTTGCAGGAGGTGCACACAGCAAAAATAACAGAGTGGGTCTTTCCAGTCCGTTTTTGCCTAGACTGTGACATATTTGCTGTGGAGTGAGCGTACTGGCAGGGGGGAGAGGCAATCCTATTGGGTGCGTCTCACCTAGGATCCGCGGTGGCTTGGCAGGGAGATCCTGAAGCTTTCCTCCTGTCCTGAGCGCTGCGGTGCTGCAGAGCCGCCAGTGCACTTCCTGGTCCAAGATGGCCGCCGAGAAGTGAGAAGGGCGCTTCTCGGGAGCGAGAAGCGCCCAGGGAGGGGGCGTGTCGTGGGCGGGCGGCGGCATGCTTGTAGGCGGGCGCTGTAGTCCGACCCAGGCCTGGGAGCCGCCGAGCCCTCTCAGAAATAAACGCTGCCCAGCGGCTATAGAGCCGCACGCTGTCCCGCGGCTGCAGAGCCACCCGCTGCCCCGCGGCTGCAGAACCGCACGTTGCCCCGCGGCTGCAGAGCCGCACGCTGCCCCGCGGCTGCAGAACCGCACATTGTCCCGCGGCTGCAGGGCCGCATTTAGAAGAGAGTAAGGGGGGGCCCCCCCGCTGCCAGCTGGTCGGTCCCCGCACTTACCTTGTGCGATGGGACCGATGCTCCATCCACCTTCACCGTGATAGGGAGAGGGTGGAGAGCTACTGCCGCCATGTATCAGCCACTATATTCAGTGGTGGTGCAGTGGACGGCTGCGCGGACGCCCTGTCAATTTGTCCGGCTGTGCCCTGGCTCCAGGAGACTTAGGTGGATGATTAGTCCCCATGGTCGCCTGAGAAGGATGGAAGGAGATCGGGACGCTAGGGAACCGTCGCCACACTGAAAGGTGAGCCAGGGCTGGCATCCATCGTTGCGGGAAAGGATACAGGAGGAACGCTCCGTGTACTTGCCCGTTGTTGGTGCGGGAGAGATCAGAGCTAAAAAATTTGCCTGTCGCTCCCTTCTTTCCATTAAATCAAAAACAAAAAATTGGTGGGGTCCTGAGGACCCAAGTGCCTCCTGAGACACTAAGTAAGAACTGGCTCTGGATTGTCCAGCCTGTGGGTGTATACTGCAGGGGAGGAGTTAATCTTTTGTGTGTGTTTAACTTAGTGTCCTCCTGGTGGCAGCAGCATAACACCCATTCGTCCTGTGTCCCCCAATGATACGTAGGAGAAATAAAAATAGATGCTCCATACCGTTCATTATGGCCCCATAGCTGTGCCATATAGTGCCCTGCACCGTTCATAATTGCCCCATAGCTGAGCCATATAGTGCTCTGCACCATTATTGTCCCATAGCTGTGCCATATAGTGCTCTGCACCATTATTGCCCCATAGCTGTGCCATACAGTGCTCTGCACCGTCCATTATTGCCCCATAGCTGTGCCATACAGTGCTCTGCACCATTATTGCCCCATAGCTGTGCCAAATAGTGCTCTGCACCATTATTGCCCCATAGCTGTGCCATACAGTGCTCTGCACCATTATTGCCCCATAGCTGTGCCATACAGTGCTCTGCACCATTATTGCCCCATAGCTGTGCCATACAGTGCTCTGCACCATTATTGCCCCATAGCTGTGCCATATAGTGCTCTGCACCATTATTGCCCCATAGCTGTGCCATACAGTGCTCTGCACCGTCCATTATTGCCCCATAGCTGTGCCATACAGTGCTCTGCACCATTGCCCCATAGCTGTGCCATACAGTGCTCTGCACCATTATTGCCCCATAGCTGTGCCATATAGTGCTCTGCACTATTGCCCCATAGCTGTGCCATACAGTGCTCTGCACCATTATTGCCCCATAGCTGTGCCATATAGTGCTCTGCACCATTATTGCCCCATAGCTGTGCCATACAGTGCTCTGCATCATTATTGCCCCATAGCTGTGCCATACAGTGCTCTGCACCGTTTATTATTGCCCCATAGCTGTGCCATATAGTGCTCTGCACCGTTTATTATTGCCCCATAGCTGTGCCATATAGTGCTCTGCACCATTATTGCCCCATAGCTGTGCTATATAGTGCTCTGCACCATTATTGCCCCATAGCTGTGCCATATAGTGCTCTGCACCATTATTGCCCCATAGCTGTGCCATATAGTGCTCTGCACCATTATTGCCCCATAGCTGTGCCATATAGTGCTCTGCACCGTCCATTATTGCCCCATAGCTGTGCTGCTGCTGCTGCAATAAAAATAATAAAACACATACTCACCTGTCTTGCTTGCAGCTCCTCGGCGCCATCTTCCCGGCGTCTCCCTGCACTGACTGATCAGGCAGAGGGCGGCGCGCACACTATATGCGTCATCGCGCCCTCTGACCTGCACAGTCAGAGCGGAGAGACGCCGGGAAGATGGAGACAGCGCCCGGCGTGTGGAACGAGGACAGGTGACTATGTAATACTTACCTGCTCCCGGCGTCCCGCTCCTTTCCCCGGACAGCTGGTCTTCGGTGCCGCAGCCTCTTCCTCTGTCAGCGGTCACCGGCACCGCTGATTAGAGAAATGAATTATGCGGCTCCGCCCCTATGGGAGGTGGAGCCGCCTATTCATTTCTCTAATGAGCGGTCCCACGTGACCGCTGAACAGGGGAAGAGCTGCGGCACCCGGAGACCGTGGGACGGGCAGGGGGAGCGCCAGGATCGCCGGGACTAGGTAAGTATGCCTCAGCGCCCTCTCCCCCTCACCCGCCGACCCCACCACCGATCATGACTCGAGTATAAGCCGAGGGGGCACTTTCAGCCCAAAAATTTGGGCTGAAAATCTCGGCTTATACTCGAGTATATACGGTATATGTCCGCATCAAAAGGAGATCAGATAAACTAGTGTTTGTGGAAAAGGAATGTAAGTCCGCAAGGACAGGGTCCTCTCCCCTCTGTACCAGTGTGTCACTGTAAACCTGTTTACTGTAAATTATATCTAACTCTGTATGTAACCCCTTTCTCATGTACAGCACCATGGAATTAATGGTGCTATATAAATAAATAATAATAATAATAATAATAATGCTTTAAATAACTACCGTATATACTCGAGTATAAGCCGCGAATTTCAGCCCATTTTTTTAGGCTGAAATTGCCCCTCTCGGCTTATACTCGAGTTATTCCCAGGGGTCGGCAAGGGAGGGGAAGCGGGGGCTGTCTAATAATACTCTCCTACTCCTGGCGCGGTCCCTGGATGTCCCTGGTTCCCCGGCGCCGGTAGCTTCTTCCTGTATTGAGCGGTCACATGGTACCGCTCATTACAGTAATGAATATGGACCCGACTCCACTCCCATGGGGGGGGGAGCCGCATATGCATTACTGTGCTCAATACAGGAAGAAGCTACCGGCGCCGGGGAACCAGGGACGTCCAGGGACCGCGCCAGGAGGAGAGTATGCGCAATATTCACCTGTTCCTCATTCCACCGTCGGCGCCGCTGTGTCTTCTGCGTCCTCTGCAGTGACGCTCAGGTCAAAGGGCGCGATGACGCGATTGTGGTTGCCGCCCTCTGCCTGAGCATCAGTGCGGAGGACGGGAAAGACCCAGCAGCGCCAAGGGTGGAACGGAGGACAGGTGAATATAGCAAGTGCCGGGGCCTGAGCAACGGGAGGTGAGTAAGTGATTTTTTTTTTTTTTTAAATCACAGCAACAGCATATGGGGCATAATATCTCTATGGAGCATCTTATGGAGTCATAATCAACATTTGTGCAGCATTATATGGGGCATATTTTAATATGGAGCATCTTATGGGGCCCATCATGAACTGTATGTAGCATTATATGGGGCTCCTGATTCAATATGGATATTCAAAAACACAACCTACTGATCTCAATTAATTTTACTTTTATTGGTATCTATTTTTATTTTTGACTTTTACCAGTAGCTGCTGCATTTTCCACCCTAGGCTTATACTCGAGTCATTAAGTTTTCCCAGTTTTTTGTGGCAAAATTAGGGGTCTCGGCTTATACTCGGGTCGGCTTATACTCGAGTATATAAGGTAAATAAACTTTAATAGGAAAGTAATAACTTTCTAAAATATGTGACAGCTGCAACCAATCACTGGTGTCCGTTGTTTCATGCTGCCCATCTCAGCATGACCATTGATTGAGAGCAGCAGTTATGTTTTGTAGACGATAAGTCACTCCTGCACACAAAGTCAGCAGAGGGGTCTACTTTATGTGCGCTCTCCAGGCTTTTTATTCCCCCATCTGTGAGCGTAGTCTAGCAATTACAGATGATTTGCCAAATTCATCAATAACAATTTTTTAAAAAGTCGCAAATTTTGGCGAAACTCTCCAGTCTCCCCCACCTGTATCTCTGTGTATGCAAATATTGGCACCATGTTTGAGACTTTAGCGCCAAAATTTACAAAAACAGTTCAAGGCAGGAAAAAAAGCCCATTTTTAGATATTGGGCCAAATTCATGAATCATTTAGATGAATTTGGCCCAAAAAACAAATGCCAAAAGTAAAAAAACAAACAAACCAGCAAATGATTAATCAGAGATTCAGGTTTTACCTCCATAATGCTGTCTCTCATGTGATCCCAGTCTTTTGCCTTTTGCTCTGATTTTGATGATCGAATGAACATCTTTGGACCCTCTGTGTATACACAGGACGTAGAGAACAATTACCAACTAGCTGAAGTATTATGCTTAGAAATGAATTGCATCTAACAAGCACTAATGGACAAGCAGAAAAATGTTATAGTCTAAAGGAAAATGTAGGAATATACAGCAAGTGACTGGTTATATATCCTGTTGATAATTATTCGCTTACGGTATTTACCTTTTAATCGTGTGTCATCTTTCACAAAAAAGAAAAACCTGATGCTGCTGCTCCTCTCCAAGTGCGAGCTACAAGAGGAAGAGATAATGAAATGTTCACATTACTACTCTTTATGGCACATTTTTTCCACACCATTTAATGGGGTTGCCCGAAAAGAAAAAAAAAAAAAAAGATCAGTGGTATTCAAATGTAAAATAATAAAACTTACTAATATTTTAGTTTTGAAAGAGTTACTGATTACTCAGTTTCACTCCCTGTGCCATCATCTCAGAAGTTTTTAGCTTTTTTGTTAAGTGGTGATGTTCCAACACAGGTTACCATGTCAGGGAGCTTCGGCTCCTCCATTGTGACAGGTGAAGATTCAAGTGGATGGGGAATTAAGAAAAGAGCATCTGCACAATAACTAAGCCTTTCGGCTAGGGACATCACCTTGTATTGGTCGCTGTATCAGTGGTGTCCTCCTCGGCTTCCTCCTCTCCTTCAGAGCTGCTGTCCTGGAATCTAGGGTCTTCCTGCCAGGCCACTTTAGCGGCTTTGATGGTTTCAATCTTATAGGGTTCTGTAATGAAATCAGAAGACCAAATAGTTAGAAGTAGTAATATGTAATATATGCCTCTGCCATAGTATAGAAAATGTACATAATGTCAGAGGTATTGTGAATGACTCCGTTTATAAAAATGTCTCATCGTTCAGATGATCAGTTGATCAGAGTAGCTTTTACTCCACCAAGTACCATTGGCATTATTGTCTGTGTGACAATATATACACAAGGACAAATACTGTATAACAGGACTGCACACAAAGCACACCCGAGTAGATGCATGCATGGGAGCTGAATCCCTAGAATGGTATTAGATTATTT
Source organism: Ranitomeya variabilis (assembly GCF_051348905.1). Lineage (NCBI taxonomy): Eukaryota > Metazoa > Chordata > Amphibia > Anura > Dendrobatidae > Ranitomeya > Ranitomeya variabilis. The sequence continues at coordinate 166,080,379 of NC_135239.1, read as the reverse complement.
TTTTTTCATCAAGTTGTCATAACCATTTATTAAGTATACACCATGCAGGGGAGTTGTGTGTGCTTATAAAGACAGCACTTTCCCTGCTAACATCACATGTGAGCGACATCCCTTCATGATATACCATTTCACCATATGTCGGGATGCCTGCTTTGAGGCGGGCTCAGGAGATGAGCCTGCATCATTGCCAGCAAATGATGGCTGTGTTATGCTCAGCGATGCTCACTGCTGCTACTTCTTAAAGGGAACCTGTCCCCAAGAATAACAGTTAAACTGCATTTCAAATGGGAAGAGAAAAAAAAAAAAAGAAAAAGAAAAAAAAAAATTTGGAAGTTTGGTATTCTCCTAATCGTACTGACTTGGAGAATCACGACCAAGTAATTTTTACCGCACAATGAATGCCATAAAACGTACCCCTCCCCCCCCGAATTAGCTTGTATTTCACTATATTAAGTTGGTTGTCATAGTAAAAGACCCTTACACGCCAGCCATCTTACCATATGGAGATACAGTTTCCTCTGCGCTTGTTCCAAAGAAAGAAAACGTGAATCCCGCAGGTTCCTCCGTCTTCTGAAGTCCGAGTTCCATATTTGACATTGATGTTTCAACTTCCATCTTTTGAGGTTCCTCCACTTTGTCCCATGTTGTTTCCGGCTCCTCAGTGGCTTGAGGTTTTGGGGCTCCAAATACTTCTTTGAAGTCTAATATTACCTCATGGAAAATTTCTTTGGAGACCTCAGGTAGTTTTTCTGCTTCCAGTCGTTTCTTTTTTCTTGCCGCTTTGCTGAAGGAAAAAAAAAATCCAATTGCATTTAAAATACAAAAGTGAGGGATTTACAAAGCTACAGGCTCCAAAAATTTGGCCTAACTTGCACCTGAAAACTGAATACACGCCTCGCCCCAAATTATGCGTTTGTTTCCTACTTGCCAAGGGTGTATGGTTATTGGGAAAGAGGAATGGAGAGTGACTCTGCACCAGAAAGTTGGTTGAAAATTTTGGCAAAGAAATTGGATTTTATTTCCTCAGGAACCAAAGAGGTCCAAAGAAAAAATAAAACAGTTTTATAAAACAAGTCAGACTGAGAAAAGTCCTAGACAAAATCAGGAGAAAAAAGGGACATTCAAAATTAACGTAAAAATGTACAAAAGTCCTAGCATGGGGTGTGCGGGGAGTAGGGGAAATAAACAAGTCCACTTTTTTATCCACATCACAAATCAAAATTACCCATGTAAGTTTGTGTGTCCATGAAAATTACAGACGGCACATGTTCATCGGTGTGCAGTCAGTCCGTTTTGGTTTTTTTAACTGAAATTAAAAAAAAAAAAAAAGAACGCAGCGAATCCGCGCGGATTTTTCCGCAGCATGTGCACAGCAATTCTCAAATTCACATTGACTAACATTGTTACTGTACTACACTGCGGTTTTGATGCAATTTCGCGCGTCCAAAAACGCTGCAGAAACGCATCAAAATCCACAGCGTGTGCACACAGCCTAAGAGCAGCAGCCCAACGGCATTCAATCGGCAGCCGCTGATGGGATGCTTCATTCACACTTCCCTTGAGTGAAACTTGAACATCCAAGTGTGAGCGCTGCAGCCAATCTCAGTGGTCAATGATTGATATGCAACACGAACAGATGACCAATGTCGAGCAAGCGCCAGGAGATCCAGCACAGACATCACTGGAACGTCCCCGATTCAAAAGGAGGAGAGTATACTTTTTTTTTTTTTACACACTGGGTACTACAGCAATTAAAGGGGGTTGTCTAAGTAGTACAAGGTAACCTGAGTTATTTTAAGCTGCCCAAGGTTCAAGTAGCACGAAAAACATGGCAGGTTCGCCTTAAGAGCAGTCTTTCTGTAGATACATTGACACTGGGACAACTCCTTTGCATATGTCTGTCTTAGGCTCAGTTCACATTTGCGTATATGTGTGCAGCGTATCATCTGCATGAGCAAACGCATCTTTACTAGTGATGAGCGAGTGTACTGGTTGCTCGGGTTTTCCCAAGCACGCTCGGGTGATCTCCGAGTATTTGTTAGTGTTCGGAGATTTCGTTTTCATCGTGGCAGCTGAATGATTTACAGCTACTAGCCAGGCTGAGAACATGTGGGGGTTGCCTTGTTGCTAGGGAATTCCCACATGTAATCAAGCAGGCTAGTTGCTGTAAATTATTCAGCTGCCGTAATCAAAACAATCTCCGAGCACTAAAAAAAAATACTCGTAGGTCACCCAAGCGTGCTCTGGAAAACCCAAGCAACGAGTACACTCGCTCATCACTTTTTTATCCACATCAGCTTACGCGTGACGGCAAAAAAAACGCTGCGTGTATATGCATTTTTGCATGCATTTGCGTGGTTTATGCGCATGCGTACGGTATTTCCAGGAGGGCGTGTCTCAATCAGTTCCTGGACATGTGTTCGATGCGCTTGCGTACTTCGGACTGTGCATGTCCTTGCGTACCAATGCGTTCCCATAGACCAGTTCTCCCCAACTCCTGTCCTCAAGAGCCACCAACAGGTCGTGTTTTCAGGATTTCCTTAGTATTGCCCAGGTGATGGAATTCTTACCTTTCCAGGTAATGCAATGATCACCGATGCAATACTAAGGAAATCCTGAAAACATGACCTGTTGGTGGCTCTTGAGGACTGGAGTTGGGGAACACTGCCATAGAAGGAATGCGTTTTTTTGACGCACTCAATCTGCAATCATCCTAATGCGCATGATTGACGCCTCAAAAAAAAAAAAAAAAAAAGCGACATATTGCATTCGGCGGCACACAACGCATGTCTGCATACACCATGTTAAAGATATGTACGCATGACGCATCTATGCGGATCATACGCTGCGTACAGATACGCAAATGTGAACCCGGCCTTAGGAGGTTTTATTTAACCTTTTACTAAAGAAAAAGTGCCAATTGAAAGCTATGATACCTTGGGACAGATTTGTTGAAAAAAAAAAAAAAAAACTGACTTGTAGACCGTGGTAACAGTGGGGTGACTAAGGGATAAGATAACATTACCCCTGCAGCCTCACTTTACGGTCCATAGGGACAAGATGGCCCCGTAAACAGATTTCTGTGTTTATTTGAAAGTGTATTATGGTGGCTGCTCGTGTTCTACTGCAGCATCTATTACACGTGTTCACAAATGATGGACTCATGCATTGTATTATAATAAGGTCATTTAGATAAATGTTATAAAGTAATAAATAGAGGTGTTTCTGTGATAGTGAATGAATAGTTCAAGAATCTTTGCACGACAAAAAAAAAAAAAAAAAAAAAAAGATGCACATGTGCTCTGCCCTCGTTCACACATCCACAAAACATGGACCATGCTTGGAACGGAAATCCAGGTGTGACGGCCAGGTCGTCTGACCTGAGCTACCTGCCTCACAAGCATATATGAAGATTTTAGCTCAGGTCAGGGCCAAGTTATCACATCAGAGCACTGTCCGGTTTCACAGATTTATAAAGTTGGGCTGATCTTGTAAAACTGGATCACAGATCATGTTGTGTCTTGCAAGATAATAATGCATTTCGGCTTATGAAAATTACCTTTCTTTTTTCTCTTCCTCTGATTTTCTTTCAAACACTGCATGGTCCTCCTTGGTGGGATCATACTGAAGGGCATTCAGATCTCTGGGGAAAAAAAAAAAAATAGTAACACCATAAGTGTTTTTTGCAGCCTTCTGATTGGATCGTGCCTAGTTTGGAGCAGCTTCCATTAAGAACCACTTCAAATAAGTGACAGGCAAGCTTTCCCACCAGGCGGTTTTCAAAACCTCTGCAGGAAAAGAAAAATGCTCAAATAACTCATCATGTGAAAAGCAAAGTGGTTTTCACAGAACAATGAATAGGAGGAATTTTTCAAGCATTTTGGAGGTGGACCTTGTAATGAATCCACTAAAAAAAACTGCATGTGAACATAGGATAACTTTTTTTTTTATTTTTTTTTTACTCTATTTCAAATCACAAGAGTCAATCAGAATTGCTTTGTATCAAAGGGGTCCCACTAATCACTTAAAACACCAAGTAGAAGCACTCAGATTCCGCATGAGCCGAGCGCACAGCTGAGTACGGCCTCAATACACTTCATTTTCATAAGACTAACCTGAAACATTAAGATCTGGTTCATATTTATTGGGAAAGCAGCCATAGGAATTTATTTAGGTTTACTGACATTTTAAAAAATCTTGTCGGTGGCAATATGTAACCTTTGGTGATTACTAGAAAGAAGGGCCTGCGGTGGTGCAATATACAGGGCCCCATAAACACACCAGACATGTGTCAAATAAATCTGCCAAGATCGACAGGTTCAGACATTAGTCAACCCTCCCCCAGACAGATGAGATCATGGAAGATAAAGATCCAGCACATCGCATGTCCAAATGATTCTTTTGTCCTCCGCGAGGCAAGTCCTGTCTGGCAGCAACATTCTCAGAGAACACAGGAACACTCAGCCGAGCAAACTGCTGCTGGGTATTGAGGAGTTGGGGGCCTATGTTGTACCCCTGAACCTTATTTATGTGGTCAGAAATATTCCATTCAGCACAAGAATACTGTATGCCCAGGTTATCGGATAACGTTTTAAAGTGACACACATCAGGTATGGTGGGCACCTAGTCTGATACTACTATGTGATTTTTTTGCCTATCACCATCTCGATTTTGGAGGGGTCTCGTTTTTATTCAAACTTCCATACGTAAGTATTACTAAAGGCACTTCAATAACAATAGAAACAAAATCTCCAGACCTAATAAAGACTCAGATCCATTAAAAAGTAACTTTAATTATATAGAACAAATTAGAAGGACGTTAAAAAAAAGCAAAAAATGTCCCACAGGGGACACTTGTGTGGCCGCATTGTTTAAGGACAGTTGCCAAAAATGCAAAAAACGAATTTCTACATATTCCTCTAACAGTTAAAGGTTTAGTAGATAGATAAGGTGCATTTTGGTATTTAATAGAGGTATTCTACACAGAAAAGGGTCGGATTGAAAGACTTTTGATATATATGATGCAAACTGAGAAGCAATGTCTAGGTGTCCAGTGACCGTAGCTCTGGTATAACGCTTTGGCACCACAGGTCTCCTCGTATATTTCTGTGTGTTGCAAATCTGTCACCTAATGCCAGGATTATTTTTAGGATCCACATGGAAAAAGATAGAACCGGAGGATAGAAGCCGCGCAGACCACAATAAAGGTAACAGAGTTACCCACACACTCTGTTTATTAGCCTACGCGTTTCGTGGCAGACAGGCCACTTCATCAGGGCCTGTCTGCCACGAAACGCGTAGGCTAATAAACAGAGTGTGTGGGTAACTCTGTTACCTTTATTGTGGTCTGCGCGGCTTCTATCCTCCGGTTCTATCTTTTTCCATGTGGATCCATACTGTCTGCCGGGAGCCTGCTGCGACCATACGTGCTTATCCAAGGGAGTTGTGACCTGTCACAACCAGACCAGGTGAGTCTGTTTTGTGGGGGTCGACTTGATTGCGATATCTGAAGGTATTACTCTATGTGCGCTTCTTTTTCTTGTTTTTAGGATTATTTTTAAGCATTTACACAAGGATCCATTCTTCTCTACGTACTTCATTGCATTGATTTGATCTCTATTAGTGATGAGCGAATATACTCGTTACTTGAGATTTCCTGAGTACGCTCGGGTGTCCTCCGAGTATTTTTTTTAGTGCTCGGAGATTTAGTTTTCTTCACGACAGCTGGATGATTTACAGCTATTAGCCAGCTTGATTACATGTGGGGATTCCCTAGCAACCAGGCAACCCCCACATGTACTTATTCTGGCTAACAGATGTAAATCATTCAGCTGAGGCAAGAAAAACTAAATCTCAGAGCACTAAAAAAATACTCGGAGGACCCCCGAGCGTGCTCAGGAAATAACGAGTATATTCTCTTATCACTAATCTCTATGTATATCCAGACGTACACTTACAAGGTCTCCGGCGGTCCCACTTTTCTTTCACTATGTGAATTAATTTCAAACTGGTATTGATCTTTTTTTTATGTTATGTACTAAATTTCTTAATATAAACTAGCAAAAGTAAAATTTTATCACATATACTGGGGAAGAAGGAATTGATTTGAAGAGGGGAATTAAAAGACTACAAGGTCATAAAGCAAACTTAGTGGAGCAACAAGTCCTAAAAAATAAAAAAAACTTTTACAAAATAAACTTTATTGGTCTATATTAAAAATCTATATAACTCGTTAAAATAATGCTCTGTGTGTAGGATGATCAGTATTTTCGAATCTGTGATGTGCCAAAGTTCTATATTTTGTAGCCAGATCCAGAAAACTGTCTATACCTGTACCCACATCTGTCCACGCCGCCATGTTTCACCATTCCTGCGGAGTCACCAGGGGATTGGGACATCCGTAGGACTGACAGTGTAGTAAAACTACACTATAGTAATAAGGTAAGACAACACATTTTCTTACTTGAAGGTCTTTGCTTTAGCTGCCTTTTTGCTTGTTGGTTGTGGCTCCACATTAATGTTTAAAACACTTTGCAAGATGTCCAAGTTCTTCTTCTTTTCAGCCGACAGACCATCATCATCTGCCTGTGATGTCTGTGGTTTTTCTGTAAGAGGCAATGTATCATAACCCGGAAACATGGAGAGGCTGTTAAAATGCTTCATGCATATGAAAGTAAATCAATTTTAGATGAAAGCCATTCTTCCCAGAAGCAGCAGCCATAACATTCAACTAAAATTACAAGCAAATCTAATAAAACTAAAGATTTTTGATGTGTTGAGGACATGATTTTGTGTACCCTTACTATTATACAGGTATGACAAGTTCACCTTCTGCACTTGTTAGGGTACTGTCACACTCTGCAACTTTCCAACGATCACGACCAGCGATACGACCTGGCCGTGATCGTTGGAAAGTCGTTGTGTGGTCGCTGGAGAGCTGTCACACAGACCGCTCTCCAGCGACCAACGATGCCGAAGGCCCCGGGTAACCAGGGTAAACATCGGGTTACTAAGCGCAGGGCCGCGCTTAGTAACCCAATGTTTACCCTGGTTACCATCGTAAAAGTAAAAAAAAAAAAAACAGTACATACTCACATTCCGGTGTCCGTCAGGTCCCTTGCAGTCTGCTTCCCGCTCTGACTGACTCCCGGCCGTAAAGTGAAAGCAGATCACAGCGGTGACGTCACCGCTGTGCTCTGCTCTTACTTTCCGGCCGGCAGTCAGTCAGTGCGGGAAGCAGACTGCAAGGGACCTGACGGACACCGGAATGTGAGTATGTACTGTTTTTTTTTTTTTTTTACTTTTACGATGGTAACCAGGGTAAACATCGGGTTACTAAGCGCAGGGCCGCGCTTAGTAACCCGATGTTTACCCTGGTTACAAGCGAACGCATCGTTGGATCGGTGTCACACACACCGATCCAACGATGACAGCGGGAGTTCCAGCGACGAAAGAAAGTTCCAAACGATCTGCTACGACGTACGATTCTCAGCAGGGTCCCTGATCGCTGCTGCATGTCAGACACAGCGATATCGTATGGATATCGCTGGAACGTCACGGATCGTACCGTCGTAGCGACAAAAGTGCCACTGTGAGACAGTACCCTTAGTGCAGCTTTCCTCCCATACAATGGCTGCTGGTGGAGTAGGATTGACCAGACCTGTCCATCAATCTCCTCCAGCAGAAAAGCAGCTTTTTCCCACGTGAAGAGTTTTACAATTGGACAAGGCTGATGGACAGGTCTGGTCACTGCTCCCCCACCAGCAGCCACTGTATAGTCTGGAGATCTGTGCGGTCTGTGAGGAAAGCTGCAATAATAAGAGCAGGAGGAGAACCTGTCATATCTAATAGAAAATGGCACAAAAATCATGTCCCCAACACATCTGCTAAAGTAACGATAACATGGCCAACCCAGTTAACTTATTCTGCAGCCAGCAATCGACTGAGCAACACAGAGGCTATAGGAGGCAAAGAGTGAAACATTTTTAATGAAACAGTGTTGCAAAAATTATTTTTAGTACCATTTAATGAAAGTACCATTTTTTTTTTATTTCAGCACTGGAGTGGTGCAACTAATTTAAGTTCCCTGACACTGGCATTATACTTAGCAGCTCCAGTATTCATCTGTTCCTAGTGTCACCCCGGTCCCACGCTACCATCTTGTGACTGCAACTTCTGACCAGAAAGTCAGAAGTAACGATCACAAGCGCTTATTGCAAGTCTACGAGAGCCTCGTTCAGGCCTCATTATGGCTCTCGTCGACTTGCAGATTGACTGTCAAACACTGGAGCGATCCAGTAGGTCATAACCTGCAAAAGACTGACCGTAGCATCGCCGATCACAGATGAAGACGGTGGCTGGCAAGTATAACACTAGGGTCAGTGAACTCCATTATTGCACCATGTGTAATGTCACCAAAGAAGAACAACTCCTGTAAGATGATTCCTTAGCTGTTCTTACCAGTGTCGGCTTCTTCCTCGCTACTGTCTTCTAAAAATCGTGCATCCATTTTGAACCGCTCATCAGTTCCAAAGCGAGACTGCAATACCATGAGCTGCATGCAGAGAAACAAAGCATGATTAATCATGATGCAAAGAAACATAACACTACTAAACGTCTTGTGTATCCCCGATCAAGATCAGATAAGGAGATGCAACTGACCTTCTCCCCAGATCGCCCTTCATATTGAGTCTTTATTTCAAATCTCTCGTCATCTTTCTCTTCTTCGTCATCCGAATCTTCCCCACTGCTGTCAAACAACTTAGCTTTGATAGGCTTTATCATCTGTGTATATAAAATAATAAATAAAATGAAGTGTAAGAAAGCTCTCCCAGAAAGCATATTTTAAGATATAGAATGTATTTTACATCAACTAACATGTCCCGTTGTTCATACCTTCTTGGTATGTCCGTTGCTTGCACTTGCGTCTTGCTTTTCACTTTCCTCCTCGGATTCAGAGTCAAACACAATGTGTTGGCTCTTCTTTGCAGTTTGTGAATCCTGGAAAGCAGAGTAAAATAGTAGCAGTTCATAAGCCTTTTATGTGTAGCCCGCTACAGATAGAGCTGGGGTGTATGTGATCATTATAACCTGAAATCTAGAAATATCTTCTAACGGCCAATTAGTGAGTGGAGGCGAAGTGGCGCAGCGCTTTAAGAGCGCAGTTGCTACTTAGAGCTTGCAATGGCTGGAGGCTACAACAGACAAATCCCAACAGGTCAGACACTGCTGCAATGTACCCAGTTGATTTGACGCCTATATATTAAAAGGCAGTCCGGCCAATTCAGAATTATGCAGCCCTGAGAGGACACATGTGGAAGCTTGTAATTCTTAGTGTCAGGCTCCTGGTCGCAGCGGCATACATCCACGGTGTCCTGTGCCATCCAATGTAGCGACAGAAGTGAGGATATAGAATGTTTTCTGACAACTATCATCACCTCTGCATTATGTCGACAGGATGCAGAAACCTAAAAGTCATTTATGCAGAAGCACAGATCTGCATCCCATTAACAGAAGCACAAGACATTTTATGACAATAGTAATTTTAAAGAGGATTTGGGGCCTGAACTTATAGGCACTGAAGAAGTTTATCGCACTGTAGATTGTCAACTCTTGTCAGTGCGTAGTATGCTCACTGTCAGGATTGCCCTCGGTTGCTTTTTCCCCTGCTCCTCTCGATGTTGTATTGAGAGAAGCAGATGAGAGGATTAGTCGATACATGACCGCTAGTAGTGTGAAATTCTGACACGGAGCATACTGAACACTGTCAGTATTCTTCAATCTGCAACGAGATAGAAATTTAGACTTATCCCAGGAAACCCCTTAACTGTTACAGCTGTTGTCCCAGATCAACCACAGACTTGCGCAGAAAACGTCAACGTAGCGCGTAAAGCTTTAGTTCCATCACGAAGCCTGACAACATTTTCAAGAAATCACTCACCAGTTTAATCAGAGCTCCTTGAATGACTTGCTTCTGCTGCTCCCGTTCTTTTCTTCTTACTTCCATTGCCGCCAGCCTCTTCTGATTATCCTGAAGCCGCTTAGTTCTTGCATTAGGTTGCCCCTCGGAGCTGCTCTTCTGAGACACCTTTGGCTTAGTAACTGGTGATGAGGCAGAACTGGCCTCCTTCTCACTGCTGGACTCATCGCTGCTACTGCTGCTGCTGCTATTACTACGGCCTTCACTTGTCCAGTGGGCATCGGTTGAGGCATTCTGGTCTGTTTTAGGTTGTCTTTCGCCTTTGTTTTCGGATTCCTGATGTCCTTTACCTTCAGTAAAAGTAGCATTTCCATTTGTCTCACAGCCCACAGCCTCCGGGTGATCATATGACTTTGTGCAAGATACAGAGACGGACAATGACGACATCAGTGAGCCCAGCCCCTTAAATGCTGGAGGCCGGGGCAGAGGATTTTTCTTCTTTTTCCGTTTGGAGTCATCATTTGAGCTATCATCCTCTTCTAAAATAGAAGCCACAATATCCTCTGGCTCGTTACCTTTCTTTCTCTTTACATTTCCATTACCAGATTTGTTCTTCGTTGATTTCAATGTTCGAGTCTCTGCTTCTTCACCTTCTCTGGTGACATCTGAAGTCTCCTCCTCATTTGCAGTGGATTTTGAGCCTTTTTTCCCTGGAGAGGAGTTTAATGTTCTGACTGAGGGATCTTGCTTCACAGATTTGCTTTCTAAATAGGAAATCCTACTTCCTGAGCTTAGTTTAATGTTACAGTCACCTGCTCCTAGATCTTTAGATTTGTCCCTTGTCGTTTCTCTGCCATCTGATCCCTTCTGTTCACCTACAATACCACGCTGCACACACTTTGCACCAGCTATAACAGTATCCGTATCTGCAGAGTCGTATTCCTGGTCCGAAGCGTTCTGATCATTGACTTCGTCACCATCAGACTCGTCAGCTTGATTAGCGAGTGCCTCAAGGTCTTCTATTGTCAGATCCAGTCGGTAGCAGTTTTGCATCATGGACTTATATTCTTCATCTGAACAGGAGCCACTGCTGTCTTCTGCGTCATTACTCTGATCATCTTCTTCTGTCCTACCATTTTCTTGATTCACATGGTATTTTGAGTTACTGAATTCTGTGGAGACCACATTACTTTTTTGGGACTTTTCACTTTTACCTTTTCTGCAGTTTTGGCTGGTCCTTGCAACGGTGATGATTTCATCTGTATCGGCAGAGTCGTACTCATGGTCATCTTCAGAGTGACTATGGGATCTCCTGCGATTTCCGATTTCCTCAGCCCAATGAGTTTTGTACCTGGGTGTGAAAGAGTTATCCACAACTTCTATATCTGCATCTTCAGCGTGTCCTTCACCTACTACCACCATTTTCTCCCTTTCAATAATAGTTTTAAGTTCCTCTTCAGAGTCATACTCATCGTCAGACATACTGTTAATGCTTTTATTCCCCACATAACCACGACTCTTCTTTCCTTTGGGTTGAGACTCTACGGCGTCTGCAGCTTTTTGGAGAGTGGCCTGAGGGGTTCGGCTATTGCTCTCTTTTTCTTCAGTCTTATTACAAGAATTGACTCTGTTCTTCTTTATTGGACTCTTAAATTCTGGGAATTCTCCTCTGCGTTTCTTGCTTATAGCATCATTGCCACCATCCAGGTGCCACGTCAGCTGAGTGACAGGAGTCGACACAAGTGAAATGTTGTCCAGTTTTTTAACATTATGGCAATACTTTGAGGGGTCATATTTTGTGATGTTCACTAGAGTTAAGGAAAACTGTACTACATGGAAACCCACATTCAATGAATTGGGACAAGTCATGACTGCACATTTCATGCTGCAAAAAACAAAGTTAAAGGGGTATTCCCAGTTTCGAAAAGCCTTTATCCCCTGGCTGTAGACAAAGAGGCTGCTCCTGATGTATATTATTGCCTGCAGCGCTGATGTCACAGACAGCGCTGCAGCCAACGAGTAGCTCTACCCAAGAGGACAGCACGAGCCGCTCAGATCACCGACTGGCGCTGCAGCGCCGTGGAAATCACATCAGTGGAGCAGACAATAACAGACTCCAGCAACAGCAGAGACTCTTCTGTTTACTTTAGCCTGGCTGGTTGTCAAAAATAAGGAGGGGGGGGGGGGGGGGGGAGATCTCATTCACTTTGCTGGTGGTAGGAATCCTTTAGCTTTTTTTGTGGGTGGGGGGAGGGAAAAAAAGAAACGACAAAAACACAGCAAATCTTGAACATATGCACATACCCCAATTACAGTCCAGTGGTTTCCTAAAAGTCACAGTAATTTGCTTACCTGAGAAGCTTAAAAAAAATTGCTAAATTAAAAAAAGGATATCTTGCTTTCTTTGTTCCCCTTTAAATGAAGCACAGGCAGGACTCTCCCGTATTTGCTCACCACCCAGTTCTAAAAGGAACACAAAAAAAAAAAAATCTATTAAATCAAACTCTGACATCTAATCTTCAGATAATTTCATTAATTTTTATTAAGCTCCCTAAGCACTGCGGTACAAAATCAAGCTGCTTCAGACATCTTCAAGATTTCCAAACAAATCAGGCTTTAGTACACGGCTGAGACGGCCTCAGCAAAGCAGCTCTGAAGAGAGAACAGACGCAAAAACAACTGAAGCAGCGAGATACAAAGAGCAATTTTGTTGCTTTACTGGATGTAAATACTGCCATCGGGGTGATAAATGCGGTTTGCTGTAACACCTGTTAATGACTTGTGTGTTCTGCAGTTTAATTAAGGTCTTGTAAACCTAAAAGAGAAACCTTGCTGCAAACCTGAAGATCCCAAATCAGCCATTGTGAAGTCTGTCAAACTCCCTAAAAACTCATATTTGCCTTCACGGCTTACTTAGCATTAGTTTAAGTGGTGTCAAACAGTTGATTAGCAAAAGGGACGGGTTCTTGGACGAGAACAATAGACTTCTGAAAGCCAATGGAGATCCAGAAATGTCAATATCACAAAATAAAAAGTGCTGGTAGAGCCCAAGAGCGTGGTTTCCCTATAGGTTTTCCTACCTTTCTTGCCCCAGCTGCCAGACACAGATAGGACCTGGCTCTGGACAGTGGATCCCACAGGAAGCTTATCAGGGCACGTTTCTCTAATGGAGTTCATCTGTACAGAACATATTTCACCGAGCCGACCATGTCAAAGGGCATCTATAGGATGTACTAAAAGTGCCGGGCTCCTGCTTGAAGCTACAGCCACTGTTGGCCCTCAAGCTCACAACTGGGGTGATCACTTTAAAGGGGTGTTCTCATGGTTGTAAATTTCTTCAGTTAAGACAGCGACCAGAGATGTCAAACACGCGGCCCGAGAACCGCATTCGGCCCTTGAGGCTGTTTTAGGTCGGGTTCACATTGGCGTTCAGGGGCTTTGCAGAGGGCTGCGTACGTCCTCGGCTAAGCCCCGCCTACTTCCACATACTTCTGCATGCGTCCTGCATACCTATCTTTAACATTGGGTATGCAGGACATGAGGATGTAGGCGGATGCGTTGTTTTGACAAGTTGTGTTTAATGCGGACAGCGGGCGCGTCAAAACCACGCATCCGCATACATCCGCATGTCCTGAGTACCTAATGTTAAACACAGTTACACAGGATGCATGCAGAAGTTTGCAGGGCTTAGCGGAGGTTGTACGCAGCCCTCCGCAAAGCCCCCGAACGAAAATTTGAAGTTATCCTTATGTGGCCTGCAGGCAAAGGAGAAGTCGTAATGATCGTGGCTCAAGCCTGGGGGCTGTCGTAAGTGATTCTTTTTAATTGGAAAAAAAAAAACCTACCAAAAAGGTGTATAGAAAAAAAAAATATATATAGTATCACTAAAAAGGTCATGTCATCCTGCAAGGAATGCAGTCCTTCAAATTCACATTTTTTCTATGTGCAGCCCATATACTCCGTCAAGTTTGAGATGGACACTGCAGGAGAGCAACATACCAGCCACTCTCTCCAGCCCATAGATTTCTCAAGTAAGGCTACTGTCACATTAGCGTCATGTGACACACATCGCAATGCGTCGTTTTGGAGAAAAAACGCATCCTACAAAGTTGCCCGCAGGATGCGTTTTTTTCTCCATACACTTGCATTAGCGACGCATTGCGACGGATTGCCACACGTCGCATCCGTCGTGCAACAGATGCGTCGTGTTTTGGCGGACCGTCGGCACAAAAAAAAAACATGCCATGTAACTTTTTTTGTGCGTCGTGTCCGCCATTTTCGACCAAAACTCTGCCCCCTCCTCCCAGGAACTCACAATGCGCAGCGGATGCATTGTAAAACTGCATCCGTTGCCCACGTTGTGCTACATTAACACACTGTCCGTCGGGCCGATGGTTTGTGACGGCCCGTACCGACGGACTAGTGTGAAAGTAGCCTTAGCTGCTGAGGTCCTTGATCTCCTCCAGCTTTCACAGCAGGCCTCCTAATCGCAGCTCTCTGCTCCTCTTGAGTTGTGTGCTTGTTCAAATGTCTTGTTATGTATTGTGTAGATACAGTGATAACAGGGACTATTCCAGAACAAGCCACTGATAGTTGAATGTGTTAGAGCAGTTTCACCAGAGCTGTCACTCAAGGAGAGTCAGCCCTGCTGGAAATTAGGAAGCGAGGAGACTGCATTGCTCTGAGCTGCTCAGGAGGCAACTTGAGATTACCCCTGTAAGATGAACAAACCGTACAAGAGGGGCTGCAGCAAAATTTGTAAGGTTTTAACTCTCAGCTATTGCTCATAGTTCTAAAAAGAGATTTTTTTTTCTTTCAGCAGGCATAGCCAGTTCTTACTACAGACCTGTACTTTAGATTAACTACAATTGAATGTGATTTGTCTAGTTTATCAATCAACAAAAGTATAATAATGTAATATCCTAACTGGATCCCAAATCTAAAAACGCAGGTGGGTTTAAAGCAAACCACCCGGAGTTACGCTGCATTATACGGTGTGCAGTATGGAGAATGTATTATACTGTATGGATGACTATGGGGTGCATTATGCTATACGGACGACTATGGGGCGTGCATTACACTGTATGGACAATGGGGTGCATGATACTGTATGCAAGCAATTCTACAGTGTGAAGGTTTGTGTTGGGCCAATATACTGTATGGAGGGCTGTGTGGGGGATCATACTGTGAACATGTAGGGTACTGTGGAGGAATTCACTGTGGGGGTATCTTACAGTGTTTATGGGGCACCTTTGTTGACAACATACTTTATGAGTGCAATAAAAGGGGAAAATTAAGCGATAAAGAAAAGGGGAATTTAGGGCTCCAGTAAGAGGAAAATGTAGAGGACACAGAGTAGGTGCAGTAATAGGGACACATACAGCAGCAGCGGCGGCTCAGTATTGGGGTATCAGCAGGATAAGGAGTTTGTGCAGGTTGAGAATGTATGGGGACAATACCTGAAATGTGAGAAGTCAGATGTGTCTTTGTTGTAAACTCTGCAGTCCTGGCTGGAGAAGTTATCATGTCGGTCTGGGCCAGATGGAAAAGTGAACGACTCCACCAGAAAGATCATCATCTGTAAGTCATCATCAATAACTGTACTGTAATCTCATACATGTTCTGCAGGGCTGGAATCTACCACTATATGGCGGTTATATCACTGATGGTCTTCGTATAGATTTTTTTTTTTTTTTAGTAACAGCTCTGTCATCTGCTGAGGTTTTCTTATATTCACTATTCAGGTATGCCACTATATTTGTAATCAGGATCAACTGGTTAGGGCCTACTCAGAAGTTTTGCCCCCCGAAACCAAACCTCAAGCTATGCCTCGGACACGTTAGAAAAGAAACCTCACTAGAAATGCTGTCAAACTGATTATTTTTTTACTTTCATAAATGCCTAATTAACCTGACAGAAATCAGCAAAATGCCATTACACAAAGTATTAACACATCAGTATGGACATGTAAGAAAGAAATAAGAGTATTAGCATTTCACAGATGACCTGCCTTATGATTGGGAACTTCAGTGCCCGGTACGGCTGCTTTCATCTGAAAGTCAGTGACGCCAGCTTTTTCTAGAGACTTCAAGAGGTCATTTTGTGGGCGACTTTGTTCCTTAGGTTTCTTCTTCTCTTTGGCTGCTTGTCTCTCTTGTTCCAGTCTGCACAGAACAGAAAATGAGAATTACTTACTGGTAATTTGATTTTCCCCTGAATGTGGGATCCGCTCCTATTACTGGACAGGAAGCCAAGAGCAAAGAAGAAAAAGGCAACTCAATATGGTTTCCAAGAAGACAAGTAGGAGTCACCCAAATTATAATCATTATTCTTATTATTTATACACTCACTCAAGCTCATTCTTTATTTTGAGAAGCTAAGATTGAGAACAACCAACCATAAGCCAGAGGGTGGGAAAATTAGGGTGCCGTCATGGGTTTCAGCAAAATCAAATTACCGATAAGTAATTATATTTCCCCTCACCAATGACAGCAGCTAAGACTTTGACCAAGGAATCCTCTAATAAGGTGGGAGCACCCCTGTAAGAGTCTATATTTATAGGCTTCACTTATGTGTATGGTTGGCCATCTTCTCGGATTTAATTAGATACTCCGTACTTTTTACATCACTTAACCCACAACTGAAGTACGGTATATAGCACGCCAGATGGGGTACGTAGAGCCCTCCAGATGGGCATGCTCCCCATCTCATCAGCACTAGGGCCACCACCACTCTCCTCAGTCCGCTCTCCATCTATTTCATTACTAGAGTTGTAACTACTCGCCTCTGCACGAGTGCCCTCCCATCAGGAAGCATGCGTGATGAGGAGGGTGAGGGTGGCGGCGCTAGTAATGAGGGGGATGGTGCATGGGCTAAGGATATGGCGCACATGCCCACAGGTACGACTGTGATATATGAAGAAACAAGATCAGCGTTGGAAAGGGCAGAGGTGAGTAGTGAAACACTATGTGGGCTCATTATACAGTATGGAGCATCATGTGGGGTCATTATACTGTATAAATCATCATGTGGGGCCATTATACAGTATGGAGCACGATGTGGGGGCCATTATACTGCATGGAGGACTATGTGGGGGCCATTATACTGCATGGAGGACTATGTGGGGGCCATTATACTGCATGGAGGACTATGTGGGGGCCATTATACTGCATGGAGGACTATGTGGGGGCCATTATACTGCATGGAGGACTATGTGGGGGCCATTATACTGCATGGAGGACTATGTGGGGGCCATTATACTGCATGGAGGACTATGTGGGGGCCATTATACTGCATGGAGGACTATGTGGGGGCCATTATACTGCATGGAGGACTATGTGGGGGCCATTATACTGCATGGAGGACTATGTGGGGGCCATTATACTGCATGGAGGACTATGTGGGGGCCATTATACTGCATGGAGGACTATGTGGGGGCCATTATACTGCATGGAGGACTATGTGGGGGCCATTATACTGCATGGAGGACTATGTGGGGGCCATTATACTGCATGGAGGACTATGTGGGGGCCATTATACTGCATGGAGGACTATGTGGGGGCCATTATACTGCATGGAGGACTATGTGGGGGCCATTATACTGCATGGAGGACTATGTGGGGGCCATTATACTGCATGGAGGACTATGTGGGGGCCATTATACTGCATGGAGGACTATGTGGGGGCCATTATACTGCATGGAGGACTATGTGGGGGCCATTATACTGCATGGAGGACTATGTGGGGGCCATTATACTGCATGGAGGACTATGTGGGGGCCATTATACTGCATGGAGGACTATGTGGGGGCCATTATACTGCATGGAGGACTATGTGGGGGCCATTATACTGCATGGAGGACTATGTGGGGGCCATTATACTGCATGGAGGACTATGTGGGACCATTACTGTAAGGAAGTCAATACAGAGCCCTGTGATACTGTATGGAGCACTATGTAGGGCCCATTACACTTTCTGCAGGAATATGTGGGTCTCACTGTACTGTATGGGCACCTCCAGGGGCTCCCCCAATCCGAGGCATTTTAAACATTATGTGACCTATTGGGTCTGTATCAGCCGCTCAAGTGTGACTATAGCAGAATTATTTGATCTTTTTCTCTGCAGAATTGTTGGGCACTGGTCTTTACATGTGTTATTTATGATGCCTGTTTTTCTAAACGTATTATTGAGTGGCCATTTATTTTTGTGAAGTTGTATTTTGTTGTACAGGTGTAGCGGTGCAATATGGTGTGGCTTTGTGCCACTTAGAGGTATTTATTGTATAGATCATTCTTCTCTACAGCATGTAATTTTGCACAGTGATTCATTGTTTCCTGTATATACTGATCTAATGGTCATCAGCATTTGCTGGTTGAATCCTGTATACTAATTCTCTATACCTACTACAATATAAAATCTGTGCACTGGCCTCGGGTGGGGTAGCTCTAAGCTTTATTATAAGCAGCTTTGGGTTTCCATTCGTCATGTTGTTTGACTTTTAACTGTTTTTATCATGTGTGTCGGTCCTGTATTCAATAAAATTATTTTTGTATCTTTTTTTGGTGATCCCCAGTTTTTGGTCTGCAGCTTTTTCTTTATATAATTTTTGATGTTTGTGTTGACTCTGGGTGTTTTCCTTTTTATTTGTTGTGGTGCCCTCCCAAACAATTATTGTTTACACTGTGCTGTATGGAGGACTATGTGGATCCATTGTACTGTATGGAGCATCCTTTTTACCCATTATACTGTATGAGGAGTTGTGTGGGGATTACAGTTGGAGAATCATACTTTGCAGGGGGAATTGAAGGAGGGGGGTACAGTAGGGTCATCATCCAGGGTGTCTGGAAGAATTCACTGTGGGAGTATCATACAGTGTGTGGGAGTATCATACAGTGTGTGGGCGTATCATACAGTGTGTGGGCGTATCATACAGTGTGTGGGAGCACTTGTTTGTATCATACTTCACCTGTTTTATTCAAGATTTGTATCCATTGTTATTACATACTTAAATTAGGCCATTGGGCCATATGCTTTTTACTGCCCTTCCATAACATATTACATTATTCCACTATAATTCCAAAAGTTAATATTTTATTTATTTAAAAAAAAAAAACAAAAAAAAAAAAAAACTTCAGCTGTAGACTTTTTTTTTTTTTTTTACTTTTTTTACACAAATATCAAGGTTGACTTTATCAAAGCTTTTAAAGTTGGTCCTATGTGTATTTAAAGGGTTATTCTCATCATGACAAAGGGTTAGAATTACAAAGAGGTTGTTAAAACAAACAACTTTGCAATTTTACATTTAATTGAAAATCCTCTCCATTCTCAAGAACAGATCTCCACTGCAATCGGTGGCTAGTATCTTAAGCTTGGAGGGCAGCACTTACAAGATCTTTGCTATAAAAACTCTATAGCGCGCTAATGTACGAGTTGTTTTTCTAATCAAAATCTCAGTATTCAGGTAAATTGCCGTGTTGGCACTTTGCGATAAATAAGTCGGTTTGGGATTGCAGTTTGGGAACTTGGTCTCTAAAAGGTTCACCATCACTGGTATATAGGAACTGGTGCTAAGACTTAGCATGTTAATGGAAGTAGACGTTCAAGTGATTTAAAATACAAATCCAACTATGAAGATTGTTAGTAGAAAAGTTAAATGCAAAAGTAGATAACTTTTCGAGCAAACAGACTAAGATAACCATCACCTCTGATGAACCACTGTTTTTTTTACCCCATGAGGAGGCGATTCAATCAGAAAGAAATATACATCTCATATGGGATCAGTCAAAGGCCAGATGGTTTTAAAGGGGATGTCCAGTCCAAATAGTTAAGTCTGCAGTCACTGTCACTGCAGACTAATGAATTCCCCAGTACATGCACTGAGAATTTGCCAGTTTCTGAGTCGGGACCATAGGATATGTCTGCGCTGTACAAACCCACGGGCAGAGCCCGTCCAATGGGCGCAGCCTTGCTCCATACACTTGTATTGAGCGAGGACACGCCTCGACTAGTGACATGGCCGACTAGAGTGCACGGTCTCGCTCCATACAACTGTATGGAGCAAGGCTGCACCCACTGGATGGTCTCTGCCCAGGAGTATGTAGAAGGGACATATACCCTCTGATCCCGGGCTCAGAAACTAGGAATCCTTGCAGTGCACAGTGCATGCACTGGGGAGATTCATAAGTATGCAGTCACACAGAGTGAGTGCAGATTCATTCATTTGGACTGACAACCTCTTTAAAACAAAGCATTAGAACCCAGTACCTTATGGACACATCGTCCTGTTCTTGAGTTTGTGACGGCCGACTACCGACTGGAATGTGAAAGAAGCCTAAGAGGACATTTTAACTAACCCATCCATTCCTCCTCATATTATTGCAGTTTTATCACTTCAAAATCACATTGACTGGATATTGAACCAACTCATCACTTTGTTTAATCTACCAGTTTTATTCCTTCAATCCAGAAATAATTGTGTATAATGGCTCCACCGACTTAGTTTCCAAAGAGTCTATTTTCTGACTTCAACAAGGAGGATACACTGGTCTTAGAATATTTTCACCAGACCCGATATAAATATATCTATTATGCAACTCCAATTAGGAGGATAAACTAAGATATTGATGGCTCGTCAGTCCCATACCGACGAGTCCAACTTGCACCTCCATTAGGGGTACAGACCGGTATAGTGCCGCCCGGCTTGACACCGTAAAGTTCATCTTATAACTCTGTACTGGGAGGGTAGATTAGGGTATTGAGAGTTTAATCACTTAGCGTCCAACAGACCACTTTGTGACTCCCAACTAGGAGCCTCAATTGGACCTACGGTGGTTTTATTCAGCTTAATGCAGCCATCTTTATCTCGCTCCTCCAACTAGGAGGGTAAAGTGAAATGTAAATGTTTAGCAATCAGTCAGTCAGTCAGTCAGTCAGTCAATCTTATGACACCAGACAGGGACAATCAACTGGACTTACACTGGTTTTGCTCAGCTTAGCCATGCCTAAGCAACAAATCAAATCCCACTAGGATAACCTGGAACCTAAATGATTAATCAACCAGTCCAAATTATGACTCCAGACCCCAAAGGTTAACTGCACTTACCAGAATTTAATTTGGCTTATCATAACCATGACCAACTCCAACTAGAAGAATGACTGGGGCAGAGATTTTGTCAAGCTAACAAAGTCAGCCAGTCTATTTTGTGACTCTCCACACTGGACTTACAATTGTTTCATTCTTAATAGCACAACCATTTACACCTCCTACCTAGAGGACAAACTGGGACATAGATGTTAAATGTGGGCCAGTTCAATATGCAATCCAAGTAAGAGTGTCAGGAAATCTGTTGGACTCAGCTATCATCAGGACTGTATTTTATTAAGCCCACTTATTGATATTTAATAAAATCACCACAGTACAACAGTATCATCTGGAAGCCATCCTCACTAATATCCGCAGTATTGCTAGTAAAGGGTAATGAAGCTTTGCGACAGTAGCGAAAACAGACCTACAAGCACCAAGTCGACTGGCTAACCAGGCAAAAGCCACGGCTCCCAAAGTTGTACATACCATTTGAAGTCATACTCCACCAAAGGCCCCATCAAGTCACGTCGTGAGGCAGATGTAGCTAAAGAAACTCTAGATCTGAGGTGGCAGGCTATTCAACAACTAAAAAGTGGCCAGAAAACCTTCAGATAGGTGTACACGAGAAATAAGTCCAGACTTGAATTGGCAGTCCAAACACCAGACATGCGCTGGCATGGCAAACATGAGGCCATACCCGAAGCGGACGACCCAACACACAAAACCAGATAAGGCAGCCGGCCCAACACCCAATACACGAGTTCAGACACGAGGCGGCCGGCCCAACATCCAATACACGAGTTCAGACACGAGGCAGCCGGCCCAACACCCAATACACGAGTTCAGACACGAGGCAGCCGGCCCAACACCCAATACACGAGTTCAGACACGAGGCGGCCGGCCCAACACCCAATACACGAGTTCAGACATGAGGCGGCCGGCCCAACACCCAATACACGAGTTCAGACACGAGGCGGCCGGCCCAACACCCAATACACGAGTTCAGACACGAGGCGGCCGGCCCAACACCCAATACACGAGTTCAGACACGAGGCGGCCGGCCCAACACCCAATACACGAGTTCAGACACGAGGCGGCCGGCCCAACACCCAATACACGAGTTCAGACACGAGGCGGCCGGCCCAACACCCAATACACGAGTTCAGACACGAGGCGGCCGGCCCAACACCCAATACACGAGTTCAGACACGAGGCGGCCGGCCCAACACCCAATACACGAGTTCAGACACGAGGCGGCCGGCCCAACACCCAATACACGAGTTCAGACACGAGGCGGCCGGCCCAACACCCAATACACGAGTTCAGACACGAGGTGGCCGGCCCAACACCCAATACACGAGGTCAAACACGAGGCGGCCGGCCCAACACCCAATACACGAGTTCAGACACGAGGCGGCCAGCACAACACACGACACGAGGTCAGACACGAGGCGGCCGGCACAACGCACAACACACAAGGCCAGACAATACTAAGATTAGAATACAGGATCTGTTGACAAGACAGGCGCATTAACAAACTAAACCACAGCACCTAAACGAGAAATGACAGGCTGCAAGAAATGCAAGAATCACAAGGCCGCAGGACTACTGAACACAAGAACCCAGGCCCAACATGAACCATAGGTAGTTACTGAAGCATTAAATGTAGGTTCTCCCAAACTGATGTTAAAATTCCAGAGCAGGAATTAAAAAACTTAACTTTTATTGTATTAAAAAGTAAAAATCAAAATGAAGTCACCAAAAAAGACTTAAAAAAAAAAAAAAAAAAAAAGAAGTACTACATGGTGTAACCTGTTGAAGGAATATACCGTATCTGAATTAGTACTCCTAGGGGTTTAATGAGGACAACACTTGCAATGGCCCAATGTGCTATCACTCAATCCCAAGGTGCCTTATTTATTAATAGCGATGCATATATGCAACGGCACTTCTAAGATGCAAAAACAAATAAATAAGTAACCATGGTTGCATAAATATCAGCAGGTATCATGAGAGATGAAAAAAAGGGGGTAAGGTCAAATGGTAAGATAACAGATGTATCACAGAAATATCAATATTGGAATGATCTCACCAATTGCTGAGGACAGGCAAGGCGGAGCCGAAGTTTGCTGGAGTGGAAGAGTCCATTATACAACAGCGTCGGGAAACAATGCCCTGTCAATCCCTAAGGGGCTATCAATAAAACTGAATCCCCAAGCTACCGCCCTTACAAGGGCAGTCCACATCTACCCCTAAATTGTAACATGCCTTGAACTCTCCCTATTTGGATGTCCCAACGCGTTTCTTTCAAGCTGGATCAGGGGACTAGCTTGCGTGGGAGATAAAGTGCATAAGTGCTATTGCTATGTAGAGAGACATAGAGACCTGCCACCCTCTATGCTACACTGCCTTACCTGTCCTCAGCAATTGGTGAGATCATTCCAATATTGATATTTCTGTGATACATCTGTTATCTTACCATTTGACGTTACCCCCTTTTTTTCATCTCTCATGATACCTGCTGATATTTATGCAACCAGGGTTACTTATTTATTTGTTTCTGCATCTTAGAAGTGCCGTTGCATATATGCATCGCCAATAATAAGGCACCTTGGGATTGAGTGATAGCACATTGGGCCATTGCAAGTGTTGTCCTCATTAAACCCCTAGGAGTACTAATTCAGATACGGTATATTCCTTAAACAGGTTACACCATATAGTACTTTTTTTTTTTAGTCTTTTTTGGTGACGTCATTTTAATTTTTACTTTTTAATACAATAAAAGTTAAGTTTTATAATTCCTGCTTATGCTATGTTCCCAGATCTTTGGTAGGATCATTTGATACGTCTGAAATCATATAGTGCTTTTTTCATAAAATTCCAGAGCCCAACTTGGCACCTGTACTCACTGCCTTTCTTACTAGACGTTGCTATAGAACACACCATGGTGTTCTATGATTCACGGCTGCTCCATCAGTCTGCTCAAGGCTCCTATATCCAGAGCACAGGAACACACATTGAAGGAGGAAGTGGGAGTTGCATTTTTTATTTTGTGCTCTTGGCTTTCTGTCCGGTGATAGGAACAGATCCCACTCTCTCCCAGGTGCTGTCATTGGTGAGGGAAAAATACTAATTCCAATCTACTAGGCAATGCTGCAAATCCTTAAAGGGAACCCAGAACCAATAGCGATTAGCTGTTATTTGCTCCATTCAGGCTTCCGGGTACTGCTGAACGGCTCCATTTCTTCTGAATAGAGGCAGCCGGTATACATTGAATAAAGATGCGCTTTGCAGCTCCATTCAAAGTATTTCAGAAAATAACAGCTGATCGGTTGAGGTGCCAGCTGTAGGACCCCCATCCTGATATTGATGACTTGTCCTATGGATAGATCATCAATATGTTGTGACCAGACAACTCCTTAAAGTAAATAAATAGGGAGTGAACAGTACTTACTTATGCAAGAAGCTTTCCTTGGCCATTTCTATTTGCAATAATCCACCCTTCCATTTTGTCTTATTCAGAAGAGAGAGACCTATGAAACAAAAAATGTAAAAAGGCTTAAAAAAAAAAAGTTAACTGTGTGTGAAACCACCCATATGGAATACAGTTCTATTTAGAAGTCACACTTGGCCACAATTTCCAGCTGCCCATAAACAGGGATGTCCACATATACATTGGTTTATACACTGCAGAGAAACTCACATTTTTTTAGGTCTGTGTCCGAGATATTAATGTTCATGTAGGCAAACGTCCTTACAGGGTTTCCTGCAACAAAGATGATTAGAACATGGTTATAGTCCTCAAATAAAAGAGGAATGCGAGGTTTATAGAAGTCATCATTTTCAGATGACAAAAATTGAGGGAGGTTTACAGATCAATATGGCCAATAGGAGACATAACATGTGTTAGATTTATGAAAGGCATGTGTTAATATTTTGGTGGAAAAAAAAATAGCAAAATGTAAGCCAACGACAAGCTACCATAAGGAAAAGTATCAAATTTCTTGTAAGATGCATCTAATCTATCACCGTGTGCCACAGAGACAGATGCAGGCCATTTTTGCTTGCCTGGTTCAGGTCTATGCAGTCTTAATTTTTAGAGACTTAATAAAATGCACATTCATTTAAAAAAAAAAAAAAAATTAGGCACACATGACTTAAAGGAATTGTACATTTTCAGAAAACCACCAATATAGATAGCATGAGAATCTTAACTCAGTGATGGACTGCAGTGCTGTCAATGTGACGTCACCA
Source organism: Ranitomeya variabilis (assembly GCF_051348905.1). Classification (NCBI taxonomy): domain Eukaryota; kingdom Metazoa; phylum Chordata; class Amphibia; order Anura; family Dendrobatidae; genus Ranitomeya; species Ranitomeya variabilis. The sequence goes on along the minus strand of NC_135239.1, from coordinate 166,055,123 downwards.
CTGCAGCCAAACATTACAAAATGGGGGCAGCAGCAGATGGAGCACTGAACCCCAAGGACAAAAATTAAGAGCACTGTTTCATTGTGGTTTGTTGTTTTTTTGTTTTTTTTTTAAATATAAGGGTATGTGCACACACCTGGAATACACCTAACAAAAGGAAAAAAAAAAAAAGCGCAGAAGACACGCCACAAAAAAAATGTGAACATAATGCACAGTAATGTAAAAAAACACTACACTGCTGTGCACGTGTTCAGTCTCGTTACTCTTAACTGCTTCACAGGGTGAAAACGCAGCAAAAAGTTATTTCGGGGGAAAATCCCATTAAAAAGGGAGCGTTCAATGGGATGGTGGTCTCATGAAGACAATCCCGGCTAATACACCGCATTTAATTCAGTGACGCAAAAGAGGCCACAGAGAGCAAAAAGGTGGAGAACATGGGTAAGACATGGTTATGAAACCTTGATAACCCGGAGGTTAAATTACTTACTAAGGCAGGGTTTCTCAGGATTAGTAAGCTTCCCTCAGTAATTGTCCGTTTAGACCAGGGATGCACAACCTGCAGCACGGAGGTCACATTCAGCCTGTGATGCCATTCTGTACAGTCCCCAACCATATGGACAGAAAGATGCTTGACTGACAGGTTATATGTGGGCAGCCACATACACCAAAAAAAATAAATTAAAATAATCGCTGCATGCACAAGCTTGAGCACATATCCGGATTGCACTCGGCCATGTAAATCAATGAATGCGTGGAACACATCAGACTGCACTCGAATGACTTATGAGTGCAGTGTTATTTCTGCAAATTGAAAGAATTGAGAAGATGGATAAATATTTTTTTTCTTTCTTCCCCTTGTGTGAGAGAATTGGATTGCACTATGATCAAAGTTTGAGCAGAATTTGATACGAGTGTGATTTGCATAATCATCCCAATTCTCTCGGATGAGAGAAAATACGCTTGTCTGCACCTAGCCTTAGAGTGCTGATTTTTGGAGGCAAGAGTCTTGCAAGTAGAATTTGTAGCTATCTGACATTTATGGTATATAATTTCGATATTTGCCATATTCGATATTTATAATAATTCGAAATTTGCCATAAATGTCACAGAAGATAATACCCTTAAATGTTTAGTGCAGCACCTGGATTGGTTTAGTATGACAATAAGGCCCTTGGACCAAAAAACATTGTGCACCCATAGTTTACAAGACTCACAGATGGCGCAATACAACCTCTGATCAGTACACATTTACTGATCAGAGGTTGTTTAAATATCTTATTACAGAGGCAGAAAAAAGTAAACGATGTACACGGAGAGATCTGTAATAAATCGCTCAGTACATATAGGCTGCCATGGTTTTCACTAGTCAAGATTCCTGTTTACACAGGATGATGTTCCACTGGGAATGAAGATCTTTTTTCATTCTGCTCATGCATCAGGTGATCGGCAGTCTGTTTACACTGCAAGATAATCATGAAACTGGTGGTTGCATTGCAATTATCTTGCAGTGCAAATGCAGTTCACACACACAAAAAAAAAGACTTTTCATATATAAAAATTTAATACATGGTAAGCAAAGTGGGGCACATCATACTGTTGGGACTGCCACAAACCACATAAAAAAGTCATCATTCAGCTATGGCTTAATGAAGTCTATGCAGATTGTCTTTTACATACCTTGATCATCTTTCCGGTAAATAATGTCCACTTCACCCACTTTTCCGAACCTTCCAAACCTTTCTGAGAGTTCATCATCAGTGACAGAAGGACCAAGACCTCCTACATACAAGCGTCTTAATGTTGCCTCCATTTTTCAGACAGATATGAATCTCGTGGAAATTTCTAAGATTAGAATAAGAAAACGGTATAAGAACAAAAACCATAAGGCAGTGTTCACAAGGAGCTTTTTTTGTTCAGTTTTGGTTTTGTAGCAGAAACTCTCCAAGAGCCACAAACTTTAACTGGTTAGTTTCTGCTTCAAAAAAGAAAAACAAAAACTCTGTGGGAATTGCAGACAGTTTTCAGAGTGATAGCCGCCTGAAGATTGGGCAAGTTAGTTCCTTTAATTGCTTGATGTCTTCCGTAACATAACCTAATTGGTTCAGGTTTCGGATTACGGGTTAGGGTATGTTTCCACGGTCAGTAAACGCTGCGTACATCCACAGTGTCCAAATGTTACAGCACTGTGGATGGGATTTGAAGAAATCCCATCTCCACTATGCGTGCACAGACGCCTCCGGCTTCCCTGCAGAGACGGACATGTGGCGCGTCTTTACAGACCGCAGCATGTCTATTTATCTTGCAGAGATGCTCAGTCTCAGCAAGATACCGTAAATATCACCAGTACAATGTATAGGATGCGGTTCAATGAACACATGCGGATCACCTGCGTTCAAAAGCCGTACAAAGTGCTGCAGGTTTCTTCCCGTGGAAACATACCCTAACAGATGCTGGCGGAGAGAATGAAGATCATTTTATCCCTGCTGCACTTGGGTGCGTGCAGGCGCCGGGCAGCATCATAACTCCATTAACTACCGTGTAAATTTTCCCAACAAAAAAAAAATATATATATTGTTTCTCTCATATGGAGAATGTCCAAAAAGGGGGTTGGGTGATATCAAAATGGCAGAGTAACTTTTGCTTTTTTTTTTAATCACTGTGACCACCCCCAAAAAAATATTTCACGGGGAACCCAAAATGGTCCCATTAAAAAATTACAGCTTTAACTGCAAATTCAAGGGGGGACATATTGATGCAACCAATGCAGCCAACAGGGGCCCAAGAGGCAGGGGCCACTACTGCCTCCATAGCAGGTGGCATTGTGCATAATGATGACTTATCAGACTGCACAGGGTGGGGTCTCTCCTGACCGATCACTACTACCCAGACACCACTTTATCAACCCACATATAAAAAGTTATAGATCTTTGAAGGTGAGGAAAAAGATTTGAAAGCGAAGAAGAGCCACAGGGGCTCCTAGGGGCCCCATACACCAGGTGCCGGCCCTAACAATCACCTACAGTAGAGTTTACAGGACTCCATTTCTCCCTGCAGGTAGAGGAGCCGGATGTGAGCGCAGCATGTATGGAGGACAGACACGTGTAGCGGTCACCCCAGCAGCGGGCGCTCACCTCATCACCTCACCGGCCGGGCACCCCCACACCACTGCCACAGGAACACTGCGAAACTCACATTGCACTCCTGTGTTCCGGGAAATGCATTCCCATAGGAAACAAGTGCTTGTCTTCAACGTTCCGCTGCTCCTATACGTCACCGTTTACAGCGCCGGTATCGCTCGGAGTGACTGGAGGACGTACATGTATTGCCTTATCTTCTACATCAGAGAGTTTGTGATAAGAATCTCGGAAGCAGCGCAACCTCGGTGCTTACCAAACCGGAAAGGAAGCTGAAAGGTGACGCACACCGGAGCAAACCATTTTTTCCGAGTTTCTAGGGGGCGACAAGTTTACTTTTCTCGTGTATTCTCAGTAGCAGAGCATCAGCTGGATAATTACGGGCTTTTCCCATCTCATTTTTTGCCGTCTCTAGAAAGTTCACGTTCCCAGCTCCTGTTCTCGCAGTTATTGGGGACTTGATTTTTTTTGTTGCATTGACTATTACTGCGCAGCTGCGAGCACAAAGTAAGGCGCGCTTAGTTTGAAGAGTAAAGGAGAGTGAGGTGAGTGCTGGTGATACTGACCGGGGTGCTGCCTAGTGGACAAGCGGGAGGTTATGTATTGGTAGCGCCGGTGGTAATGGCGGGAGCGCGGAGGCGGGTCCTGAGGACCGTGGTGGGCGGGGCTTGTGTGCAAAGCTCTGGCAGGAATTGGGGGGGCTGAATGCCGATACATTACCGGGGAGTCACATCTGCAGTGTACGCCCCAATGGCCGCTACATGAAGGGGGGCACAAGCTGTGATGTGATATTGGCCAGCAGCCATGTCAGTCCTGGTTGTGCGCAACTCACAAACGCCGTCACTCATGAGCTGGGCCGGTTTTAGAAAAAGTGGGGCCCAGAATGCTTACATATTGCACCGTCACAGAAACATTTTGGTTGTATTTACATGCGCTGACACAGGTCGTTCAACGAGTGTGATCGACAATATTGAAGTCTGGCTTTTGTTTCCCGGCCTCTTTACACCGGCTGAGGAAGAATGATGGGCACAGAACGACCACTAATAGATCAGTCTGTCCCCATACAGTCTCATGTTATCAGCAGCACATCTGCAGTTTACACCGGCGATGTGCTGCTGAGAACAAGGATTTCTGTTACGGCATAAACAATCCAATCACTTGATGAATAGGCAGCATTTTGCTCTTTCAGTATAATGCACCCCATAGTATATAATAATGTACACCACAGTCCTCCATATTGTAAAATGCACACCCCATAGTCCTCCATATAGTATTATACACTCCTCATAGTGCTCCATATAGTATAATGCAGCGCCATAGTCAACCATGTAGTACAATTCACTTCCCATAATATAATGCACCCCATAGGCCTCTATATGGTATAATACACCCCCATAGCCCTCCACATAGGCCTCTATATATAATAATACACCCCCATAGTCCTCCACATAGTATAGTACACCCCATAGGCCTCTGTATAGTATAGTGCACCCTCATAGTCCTCCACATAGTATAATGCACCCCATAGTGCTGCATATACAGTCATGGCCAAAAGTTTTGAGAATGACACCAAAATTATATTTTCACATGATCTGCTGCCCTCTGGTTTTTATTAGTGTTTGTCTGATGTTTATATCACATACAGAAATATACGGTAATTGCAATCATATTATGAGTACCAATAGGTTATATTGACAGAATGAGTTAATGCAGCAAGTCAATATTTTCAGTGTTGACCCTTCTTCTTCAAGACCTCTGCAATTCTCCCTGGCATGCTCTCAATCAACTTCTGGACCAAATCCTGACTGATAGCAATCCATTCTTGCATAATCAATGCTTGCATTTTGCCAGAATTTGTTGGTTTTTGTTTGTCCACCCGTCTCTTGATTATTGACCACAAGTTCTCAATGGGATTAAGATCTCGGGAGTTTCCAGGCCATGGACCCAAAATCTCTGTTTTGTTCCATGAGCCATTTAGTTATCACCTTTGCTTTATGGCAAGGTGCTCAATCATGCTGGAAAAGGCATTGTTGGGCGCCAAACTGCTCTTGGACGGTTGGGAGAAGTTGCTCTTGGAGGACATTCTGGTGCCATTTTTATTCATGGCTGTGTTTTTAGGCAAGACTGTGAGTGAGCCGATTCCCTTGGCTGAGAAGCAACCCCACACATGAATGGTTTCAGGATGCTTTACAGTTGGCATGAGACAAGACTGGTGGTAGCGCTCACCTCTTCTTCTCCGAATAAGCTGTTTTTCCCTTCCCCATGACAGCACCGGTACATGAGAGATGGTCCCGCCCCCAAGAACAGGAAACCTGCATAGGAGATAAAATGTTCTCCGAGATGAGATCCCTTATACGGGAAGAGGTGCAGGCTTCTATATCTAGCCTTTCGCATTCTCGGCCTACCAGTCACATAACCGGTCGCAAGCGCGCCAGGAAGGAGGAAGTCCAGGGGGAGCCAGAATATTCTTCTGATGAAGGTTCCGAACTTAGGGATTCACTATCAGAAGAGGAAGGTGAAATTCCCGTAGAAAACCAGGACAGAGCCAGGAAGTATCTCTTCCAGTCTGAGGAGACAGACGAACTTGTCCAGGCTGTTAGGAATACGATGCAGATCGAGGATACTGCTAAACCACAGTCCAGGCAGGACTTGATGTTCGGGGGACTCGTGGCACGAAACCTGACTGTGTTTCCCATTAGTGATCATATCAAGGCTATGGTCATAGAAGAATGGAAGGAGGCTGAGCGCCGATTAGTGCTTTCTCGTGACTTCAAAAGCCGCCTGCCGTTCGATCCGGAGGAAGTCAAGCTATGGGAAGAGATCCCAAAAATTGACGTTCCCGTAGCAAAGGTCACTAAAAAGACTGCGATACCCTTCGAAGACTCCTCCAGTCTTCGTGACCCTATGGATAGGAAGGCCGACATCCTCCTTAAAAGGGCCTGGGAATCTTCTGCAGCTTTGATTAGAACGAACATAGCAGCCACTTCGGTGGCCAGGTCTATGTACTTATGGATGGGGAAGTTAGAAGAGCAGTTATCCAATAAGACACCCAGAGCTGATATTCTGCACTCCTTTCCTATAATGAAGTCCGCAATGGCCTTCTTATCTGATATGACGGCTGAATCTGTCAGATTTTCAGCCCGTAATAGCTCACTATCTAATGCAGCTAGGAGGGCGGTCTGGCTTAGGTCATGGTCTGGTGACAATGCTTCCAAATCCAAACTCTGCTCTATTCCATTTTCAGGACAGAGGGTGTTTGGACCAGCTTTGGACTCTATCCTCGAGTCAGCGTCCGATAAAAAGAAAGGTTTTCCGGAGGACAAACCTAAGCGTCCGCAGCCCTTTCGGAGAGGTTTCTTCTCCAGAAAGCAGTTCGATCCTAAAAATCAGGGTCGGTCCAGCAGGGGATCCTACAGAGGCTCCCGTGGACAGAATAATAGGAACAGAGCTTCTTTCTTTAGCCCATCCTATAAAAATAAATCTCTATGACGCCACTCACATTGGGGGGAGGCTCCGTATGTTCGCAGGAAATTGGGCCCAGATTACTCAGAATCAGTGGATTCTCAGTACTGTTTCCGAAGGTTACAGCATAGAACTTTACTCACCTCCCCCAGAAAGATACATTACACCTACGGCAGTCAAACCAGATTCGGCTATACTAAAGGACTTACAGGACATGCTCAGGACAGAAGTAATAATTCCTGTCCCTCAGTCAGAGTTGGGGAAAGGCCACTACTCTTCCCTGTTCACGGTCACGCGGCCACCAGGCGACACCCGCACAATAATAAATCTAAAGCCTTTGAATGCATGGGTGAGATACAGAAGGTTCCGCATGGAATCCATTCGGTCAGCAATTCCGCTTATAAACCAAAATGCGGTCATGTGCACTATCGACCTAAAAAGGGCCTATTACCAGGTCCCAGTACATCCCTCATCTCAGAAACTGCTGAGATTTGCCGTAGCTCTGCCCACCCGGACCTGCCACTATCAGTTTCAGGGCCTTCCCTTCGGTCTGGCTTCCGCTCCTCGCGTTTTTACCAAACTTGTATCAGAGATGGTGGCCTTCCTAAGGAAACAAGGCATCATAATAATCCCGTACTTGGACGATTTCCTGCTTGTGGCAGATTCAGTAAAGCTCCTGGAAGATCACCGAGAGCGGACTATCGCACTGATGGAGCATCTCGGCTGGGTACTGAACCGGCAGAAATCCGATCTACTACCAGAGCGGAAGAAAACCTTCCTGGGTGTGCAACTAGATTCCAGACGCAGAATATCGTTACTACCCGGTGCCAAGAGGAAGATAATTCAGACTCAGGTCCGGTATCTATTGGAACATCGAGTTACCATAAGAATGGCTATGAAGGTTTTAGGTCTTATGACGGCCTGCATACCATCCGTCAGGTGGGCGCAGTCTCACACAAGACACCTACAGAAACAGATCTTATCAGCTTGGGATCGCCGCCAGTCTTCCCTAGAAGCTCCTCTGAGATTGAACAATCTAACGAGAAGATCTCTCGTCTGGTGGACACGTTCGGAGAACTTAGAGGTGGGAGTCCTATGGGTCACCCATCCTTACGTAGTTATCACTACGGACGCCAGCGCCTGGGGCTGGGGAGCTCATCTGCAGGGCCGAATCTTGCAAGGCAAGTGGCCAGAAAACATAAGAAGCAGATCATCCAACTTCAGAGAGCTCTACGCTGTATGGCAAGCACTAAAGCACAATCAGTCCATACTCTCGGACCAGCACGTAAGAATATTCTCCGACAATGTAACAACAGTTTCATTCCTGAACCATCAGGGAGGTACCAATTATCAACCACTGCAGGATCTAGCAGAGATGATCTTCAGGTGGGCAGAGGACAACGTGCTATCCATTACAGCTATCCATCTGGAAGGATCCCAAAATGTGATAGCAGATTACCTAAGCAGACGAAATCTGTGCCCAACAGAGTGGAAACTGGAACAAAGCATCTTCCAAGAATTATGTCGCAGATGGGGAACCCCCAACATCGACCTATTCGCGAACAGGAGGAACGCGAAGACCCCAAGGTTCTTCTCCCTGAACCCCTCGGACCTTCCAGAAGGGGTAGATGCCCTGAGTCAGCAGTGGAACCAACCGCTGTCATATGCATTCCCACCCCTGGCACTAATTCCAGCCGTACTTCGGAAGATCAAGGAAGATCGGGCTTTGGTCATCTTAATCGTCCCGTTTTGGCCGAGACGAAGCTGGTTTCCGGTGTTGGGGTCGTTAGCAGCCGACAACCCAGTCGAATTACCCATCAAGGGGAGAGTCATCCATCAAGGTCCAGTGTATCACCCAGACCCAAGCAGACTCCGTCTTTCAGCCTGGATCCTGAAAGGGACATCCTGAGGTCCAGAGGATTGTCTGACCAAGTCATCTCTACCATCCAGGGTAGTAGAAAACCCGTTACCTCAGCCATTTACCAGAAGATCTGGAAGCGTTTTTGTTTAGAAGGTGGCAGGTCCAATACGGTATCAGGTTCCCTGGACATCCCTGGTATCTTGGACTTCTTACAAAAAGGGTTTAACCTGGGCCTCCGACCCAGCACACTGAAAGTCCAGGTGTCTGCGCTAAGCTCATTTCTGGACTACCCTTTGGCATCTCACCCATGGATAATAAGGTTTATTCGGGCCACTCAGAGAATGCGTCCCACTATTCGACAGCTTTCACCATCCTGGGACCTTAACTTGGTTCTTAGGGCACTATGTAAAGGTGTTTATTCTTCCGGGGATAGTATGCCTATTTCTACTCTCACTCGTAAAACCGCGTTTTTAGTGGCGATAACTACAGCCAAGAGGGTGGGAGAGATTCAGGCTCTATGTATCAGAGATCCTTATCTGCAGATCAGGGATGACAGTCTAATTCTCAGATTAGATCCAGCCTTTATCCCAAAAGTAGCCTCTATTAAAAATAGGAATCAGGAAGTAATTCTCCCTTCATTTTGTAATAACCCTGCTAACGAGAAAGAGAGGGCCCTCCACTCATTAGACGTTAGGCAAGGGGTTCTAGATTACCTAAGTGCTACAGATTCTTGGCGTACTGATCCAAACCTTTTTGTTCTGTTTGGGGGAAAGAATAAGGGGAAAAAGGCTTCTAAGGCCTCAATTTCTCGTTGGATCACCGAAGTGATCACAGACGCCTATCGGTCAGAAGGTATGCCCCCTCCTATAGGCTTAAAAGCCCACTCTACCCGTGGGGTGTCCGCCTCCTGGGCGGAGCGTGCAGGAGCTTCTGTAGAACAGATCTGTAATGCCGCAACATGGTCCAGGGCTGACACTTTTTGTAGACACTATAAACTTGACGTTACATCCGGTCAGCACACGGCTTTTGGGAGGAAAGTCCTCCAAGCAGTAATCCCACCCTGAGGAGGTCCTTTGGTACTCTCCAATGTGCTGTCAGTAGGGACGTCCTGGAAAATCGGTATTAGTCTTACCGGTAATTATGTTTCCAGGAGTCCATACTGACAGCACCGGTAGTTCCCCCCCGTTCATGTAATATTCTCAAGTATATTCGGATTTTGCCTATATACTATTTGTATTATAATTCTGTCATTAAAGATATTTTATTTGCATGATTCCATGATTGGTTCTTGCTACAACACTGAGGATTAGAGGGTGGAGCCGGATATTTAAACTCTCGTGTGTTTCCTGTCCCTGGAAGGGAGGAGGAGGACGTCCTCCAATGTGCTGTCAGTATGGACTCCTGGAAACATAATTACCGGTAAGACTAATACCGATTTTCCCTTCCCCATGACAGCACCGGTACATGAGAGATGGTCCCGCCCCCAAGAACAGGAAACCTGCATAGGAGATAAAAGATGGGGGCGGCACCTCTCTCCTCAGTTTGGTTTCCTGTTCTTGCGGGGAACCTGCGGTGCTGCATGGGGAGAGGTCTCCCTTGCTAAGCCGGTCTCTGACCGAGGTCCGCGGTGGGAGCAGCAGCGGCGGCGTGCGCACGTCGCCTCCATACCTGGCTGCAGATGCGTCCTCCCCACTGTGGACTCCCCGGCGTCCGCTCCTGTCCGGAGGCTGGGCTGGGGGAGAAAAGTGAAAGCGCGCCCATCACAACGCTGGCGCCGAGTGAATGGAGGTACTTCCAGTTTTGAAACCGGAAGTGGCGCTGAAAGCTGAAGGAACGGTGTGCTGACACTCCCCGGGGGTAGGAAGTTCAGGGGCGCACACACCGCTTCCTGCCCGGCTATATTTAATCTACAAGGCGGCAAGCAGGCACCGGTAACGGTCTCCTGCAAGATGGCAGATCCGATGGAATCGGCGATCCCAGCAGAGAACCCACAGCCTGTCGTGGTACTAAGGGTCCGGTGGGTGAGTGCCTTTGTAAGGCAAAAAACATGTCAGTAACACTGTGTTTTATGTATGTATATGCAGGGAAAGAAAGTTACCTCTAAGCAGAAGCATAAAGTGTGTGCGCTCTGTGATAGAAGCCTTTCCAAAGCATATGACAAGCGTATGTGCCGCTCATGCATAGAAAAAACTGTATCTGAAGAGTCATCATCATTGCTTCAGAGTATAAAGGATATTGTGAGAAATGAGGTGCAGAGCACTGTAAAGGAGCAGTTAAAACATCATGGTTTGCAGAGCTCCATAAACCCACCCTCTACGCCTGCCCAAATATCTGATGTAGAATCCGAGGGTGAACTGGGGGAGCTTCCGCCCGAGGAGGGTTCGGACCTGGACTCTTCAGATGAAGAGTGTGGCCGGCCATATATGTTATCAGAAGACATGGGGAAGTTGCTAAAACTGGTCAGGTCCACCCTGGGGGTTGAGACGCCAAAAGAAAAACAAATGATTCAGGACTCTATGTTTAGTAATTTAGAAGATAAAAAACGGAAAGTTTTCCCATTTCACGACAACATATTAAATCTTATCAAAAAAGAATGGAAAAAACCGAATAAAAGGATTTCAGTTCCCCAGGCCTTAAAACGTAAATATCCCTTTAGTGAGGAAATTTGCGAGAAATGGGAAAAGGCGCCTAAGTTGGACGCAGCTATCGCAAGTACCTCCAGGGGTATAGCACTTCCCTTCGAGGATATGGGGGCCCTAAAAGACCCCCTAGATAAAAAGGCGGATGCCTTTCTAAAATCAGCCTGGGAAGCCTCAAGCCTGGAGTAGCGGCTACTTGCACTGCCCGTGCCATGGTTAAATGGCTAGAGGAACTAAGCGACCAAATAAAAAACAAGTGTCCAAGAGACAGACTTCTAGAAGTCATCCCTCCACTTCAAAATGCAGCAGGATTCCTGGCGGACGCTGCCATTGATTCTGTTCGGTTTGCTGCCCGGGCTAGTGCCCTCTCTAATTCAGGAAGAAGGGCGTTATGGTTAAAAAACTGGAATGCTGATTTTCAATCAAAAGTGAAGCTCTGTGCTGTACCCTGTGAGGGGCAATATTTATTCGGCAGGGCTTTAGATGAAATTTTAGAAAAAGCGGCGGACAAGAAAAAACACTTCCCTCCGCCTCCCTTCTTTAAACGACGTTGGTATGACAATCGTCGGTCCTTTCGAGGATCGAGTAGAGGCCGGGGCCGCCCAACGGATAGAACCACACGGGGGAAACCCTGGGGTGAGAAAAGAGAAAGAGGGTTTCTTTTCAATAAACCTCCAAAACCAGATCCCAAACAATGACGCCATATTCCAGGTGGGAGGAAGGTTACGGTTTTTTGTCCATCAGTGGGTAACCTTACAGCCGTCTCAACTTGTTATCAGACGGCCTACGGTTAAATTTCATCTCCCTGCCTCCTCACCGAATAAAAGTTACTCGTGTGGCCAAAAAGAACCAGTTAGTTCTCGAAAAAGAAGTTCGTCTTCTTTTAGACAAAAAAGTCCTGGTAAGAGTACCTCCACAGGAAATAGGGAGGGGATTTTACAGCACCCTTTTCCTCACTCCAAAACCGGATGGGTCTTTAAGAACAATTTTCAACCTAAAAGAATTAAACAAATTCATCCGAGTGGAAAAATTCAAAATGGAGACTCTGAGAACGGCGGTAAAACTGCTGTATCCAGGATGTTACATGGCAGTGATAGACCTTACCGATGCCTATTATCATGTGCCAATCAGCAGAGAGCATCAACAATTTCTGAGGTTGGTTGTGCAGCTGGGGCAGGTCTACACCCATCTACAATACCAATGTCTCCCCTTCGGGGTGTCTGTGGCTCCTTGTATCTTTACAAAAATAATTTCGGAAGTAGCATCCTTCGTAAGGAGAGAAAACATTCTACTAGTGCCCTATTTAGACGATTTCCTCCTGATAGCAGACAATCAAGAAGATTGCATAAAATCAGTTACGACAGTACGAGAGCTGCTAACCAAACTAGGGTGGATAATAAACTTAAAAAATCAAGATTGATTCCGGTCCAGATACAGGAGTTCCTGGGGATTCAATTAAATTCGATCAGACAAGTCTGTATCCTTCCAGACAGAAAAGTCGAGGCCATAAGACAAAGAGTAAGGGTACTGTCACACAGTGCAATTTTGATCGCTACGACGGCACGATTCGTGATGTTCTAGCGATGTCGTTACGATATCGTTGTGTCTGACACGCTACTGCGATCCGGATCCCCGCTGAGAATCGTACGTCGTAGCAGATCGTTTGAAACTTTCTTTCGTCGTCTAGTGTCCCGCTGTGGCGGCATGATTGCATCGTGTGACACAGGTTGTATACGATGTGCGCACAGTAACCAACGGCTTCTACATTGCAAATACGTCATGAAATTATCGCTCCAGCGCCGTGTATTGCAAAGTGTAACCGCAGTATACGACGCTGGAGCGATAATTATACGACGCTGCAACGTCACGAATCGTGCCGTCGTAGCGATCAAAATTGCACTGTGTGACAGTACCCTAAGACAAATACAAGGGGGCCCAATATGTCTCGGTGAGGGAAGCCATGTCCCTCCTAGGTATGCTAACTGCAACAATCCCAGCAGTCCAATGGGCGCAACTTCATTCAAGAGACCTACAGTGGCAGATCCTGTCGGAACAAACAAAAACACCCTACAACCTAAATCGAAAAATCGTATTGTCACAACATGTTCGGGACTCTCTAAGCTGGTGGCTAGATTCCGGAAATCTAAAAAAAGGGGTCCCATGGTCAATCCAGAATCCGGTGGTACTGACCACGGATGCGAGCCCGTTAGGTTGGGGAGCACACCTATCAGATCGGATCCTACAGGGTCTATGGGATCCACAGATGCAATTAGCCTCCTCAAACCTGAAGGAATTAACAGCGGTAAGGCAAGCAATTCTTCAAACGGAAGAGGATCTCAAAGGAAAACATCTGGTAGTGTTGTCCGACAACAGCACAACGGTGTCGTATATAAATCGACAGGGAGGAACCAGATCAAGTCCCCTAATGGAAGAAGCAAGAAGACTATTTCTTTGGGCCGAAAACCACCTGTTGTCTCTTACAAGTACACGCTTAAAGGGGTCGGACAACTTTGTCGCAGATTTTCTGAGTCGTCACGTCCTGCACCAGGGCGAGTGGTCGCTAAATCAAAGGATATTTGGAGAAATCTGTGCCATCTGGGGGCTTCCTCAAGTGGATCTTTTTTCCACAAGACAGAATCGAAAAGTAGAAAGATTCTACTCTCTAAACCCGAAAGAGAACCCGGAAGGGGTAGATGCGTTACTGCACCAATGGAAATTCCATCTAGCCTATGCGTTTCCCCCAATCCCATTAATCCCTACAGTCCTGAAGAAGATCCGAGAAGAGAAATCACGCATAATCTTAATTGCACCCTTCTGGCCAAAGAGAGCTTGGTTCACTTGGCTCAGACGTATGTCCGTCTCGGACCCATGGATACTTCCAGAGGTTCCAAACCTTCTGCACCAGGGTCCGGTGACACATCCTCAGGTTCACAGCCTACACCTCACTGCTTGGAACTTGAGAGGGGACTTCTGCTAGCAAAGGGGTTCTCGGATCCATTAGTTACTACTCTACTGTCCAGTAGAAAGAAAGTCACAACTGATAAATACCAAAAGGTATGGGGAAAATTTTTAGAATTCTCAGGCAGAGGGATTAAAGCAACCATTCAGAAAGTCCCTATATCAGAGATCCTAGAGTTTCTCCAAAAGGGGCTGGAGAGGGGATTATCTACCAGCACTCTAAAAGTGCAAGTCTCGGCGCTTAGCGCCTTGTTTGACCAAAAATTGGCTGATCACCCCTGGGTGTGTAGGTTCATTCGGGCCTCCTTTACAGCCAGACCATTCAAACCTCGTCCAAAGGTCGCTCCCTGGGATTTAAATTTAGTGTTAAATGCCTTGACCTCCTCTCCCTTTGAGCCTCTTTCCTCCATATCGGAAAAAGCGCTAACTTTAAAAACGGTTCTCCTAATTGCCCTTACCTCAGCCAGACGCATTAGTGAGCTCCAGGCTATATCTATAGACCCTCCTTACACTACATTCCTAGAGGACAGGGTAATTATAAAATCTGATCCGGCCTTCTTACCAAAGGTCAACTCGAAATTCCACAGGGACCAGGAGATAGTCTTGCCCTCATTTTGTGCCAATCCAAAATCCCAGGGAGAAGAAACCTTCCATTGCTTGGACGTCAGACGTTGCCTACTTCAATATATAAAAGTGACAAAACCATGGCGACAGTCTTCAGCCCTTTTTGTCTCCTTTCAGGGGGCAAACAGGGGGAAAAAAGGCCACAAAATCAACCATTGCACGATGGCTCCGTATGGCTATATCACTTTCCTATTCCTCTTCGGGGCAGGTCCCTCCACCTGGTGTTACGGCCCACTCTACTAGGGCTATTTCCACATCTTGGGCAGAGAGGGCAAATGCATCGATAGAGCAAATCTGTAATGCAGCAGTATGGTCTTCACCCTCTACTTTCTTCCGCCATTATAGATTAAATCTGGGGCTTTCAGATCTCGCCTTTGGTAGAAAAGTACTATCTGCCGTTGTCCCACCCTAGAGGTTCTTTCTATTTCTTCCTCTCATGTACCGGTGCTGTCATGGGGAAGGGAAAAAATGATAATTACTTACGGGTAATTTGATTTTCCAGATCCATGACAGCACCGCTCTAGTTCCCGCCCTATCTTGGTGATGGTGTGTGATAAAAAAAAAAAAAAAAAAAAAAAAAAAATCTTAAAAAAAACAAAAAAAAAACAAAAACAAACCCACAAACAAAAGATGGGGTAATAACCACTTAACATAACAATAGATAAATAGTCTTAGAGTTTAAAATAATGTATATATGCCTAAAACTAACATAGCGGTTACCTTACATTCTCTGTAAACAAACTGAGGAGAGAGGTGCTGCCCCCATCTTTTATCTCCTATGCAGGTTTCCTGTTCTTGGGGGCGGGACCATCTTTCATGTACCGGTGCTGTCATGGATCTGGAAAATCAAATTACCCGTAAGTAATTATCATTTTTCCAGATGTCCCAAACAATCGAAAAGAAGATTCATCAGAGAAAATGACTTTGCCCCAGTCCTCAGCAGTCCACTCCCTGTACCTTTTGCAGAATATCAGTCGGTCCCTGATGATTTTTCTGGAGAGAAGTGGCTTCTTTGCTGCCCTCCTTGAAACCAGGCCTTGCTCAAAGAGTCTCCGCCTCACGGTGCATGCAGAAGCACTCACACCAGCCTGCTGCCATTCCTGAGCAAGCTCGGCACTGCTGGGAGTCCGATCCCGCAGCTGAAACAGTTTTAAGATACGGTCCTGGCGCTTGCTGGTCTTTCTTGGCGCCCTGGAGCCTTTTTGACAACAATGGAAGCTCTCTCCTTGAAGTTCTTGATGATGCGATAGATTGTTGACTGAGGTGCAATCTTTGTAGCTGCGATACTCTTCCCTGTTAGGCCATTTTTGTGCAGTGCAATGATGGCTGCACGTGTTTCTTTAGAGATAACCATGGTTAACTGAAGAGAAACAATGATACCAAGCACCAGCCTCCTTTTAGGGTGTGGTCCACGGTCAGTAAACGCTGCTTGTTTGACGCTGTGCAGAGCTGCAGCGTCAAACACGCAGCGTCCAGATGTTCCAGCATAGTGGAGGGGATTTTTTGAAATCCCGTGTCCACTATGCGTGGAAACCCGCACGCGGCGGCCCTGTAACTCCGGACATGCTGCGCGTCTTTTCAGATCGCAGCATGTCCATTCACCTTGCGGGGACGCAGCGTCCCCGCAAGGCATAACACAGGGCCCTATGGGAGAGCGCGATCATCCCGGATGTGTACAGTTAACACATCCGACATCATCGCGTCCCAGAGGGGGGCGGGGCTTAGCGCCGAGCGGCTTCGCCGCTCCGGCGATACCGCCGGCCATCCTGAACGTGGACACGCAGCCTTAAAGTGTCCAGTGATGTCATTCTTACTTAATCATGACTGATTGATTGCCAGCCCTGTCCTCATCAACACCCACACCGGTGTTAATGGATCAATCACTAAAACGATGTTAGCTGCTCCTTTTTAAGGCAGGACTGCAATGATGTTGAAATGTTTTTTGGGGGTTAAAGTTCATTTTCTGGGCAAATATTGACTTTGCAAGTACAGTAATTGCTGTTAAGCTGATCACTCTGACATTCAGGAGTATATGCAAATTGCCATTAGAAAAAATGAAGCAGTAGACTTTGGAAAAATTAATATTTGTCTCATTCTCAAAATTTTTGTCCATGACTGTAGTGTATTGCTCCACATAGTATAGTGCACCCACTTAGTCCTCCATATAGTACAGTTCACCCCCTTAGCCCTCCATATAGTATAGTGCACCCCATAGTCCTCCACATAGCATAATGCACTCCCATAGTCCCCCACATAGTATAATAGACACCATAGTGCTCCACATAGTATAGTACACCCCATAGGCCTCTATATAGTATAGTGCACCCTCATAGTCCTCCACATAGTATAATGCACCCCATAGTGCTCCATATAGTTTATTGCTCCACATAGTATAGTGCACCCCCTTAGCCCTCCATATAGTATAGTGCACCCCATAGTCCTCCACATAGTATAATGCACTCCCATAGTCCCCCACATAGTATAATAGACACCATAGTGCTCCACATAGTATAGTGCACCCCATAATGCTCCATATAGTATAATGCACCCCATAGCTCTCCATGTAGTATAAAACGCCCCATGGTCATTCATATAGTATAATGCAGCGGTCCCCAACCTGTAGCTCGGGAGCCACGTGTGGCTCGCCGTCCCATGAATTGTGACTAGCAGCTGTCTGTCAGCTTGGTGCATTAGCTCTAGGTCTAGCAAACAGGTATGAAGACATACCTCCCAACTTTTGAAGATGGGAAAGAGGGGCAAAGTTTACGGCGTGCGACGCGCACCGTGGCAAGTTTTAGGCCACGCCTCTGACCACACCCATTCGTAATTAGTCACACCCATATGCACGTCCCAACCACACCCATTTAGCACTGCTGATCGCACTGTTTCACATACAATAATTATAAACAAAAAAATATGGCCACACAGTGCTCCATACTGTATAATGACCGCACATGATGCTCCATACTGTATAATGGCCACACATGATGCTCCATACTGTATAATGGCCACACATGATGCTCCATACTGTATAATGGCCACACATGATACTCCATACTGTATAATGACCGCACATGATGCTCCATACTGTATAATGACCGCACATGATGCTCCATACTGTATAATGACCCCGCATGATGCTCCATACTGTATAATGGCCACACACAGTTCTCCATACTGTATAATGGCCACACATGATGCTCCATACTGTATAATGACACCACATGATGCTGCATACTGTATAATGGCCACACATGATGCTCCATACTGTATATTGGCTGCACATGATGCTCCATACTGTATAATGACCCCCACATGATGCTCCATACTGTATAATGGCTGCACATGATGCTCCATACTGTGTAATGGCTGCACATGATGCTCCATATTGTATAATGACCCCACATGATGCTCCATACTGTATAATGACCGCACATGATGCTCCATACTGTATAATGACCCCACATGATGCTCCATACTGTATAATGACCCAACATGATGCTCCGTACTGTATAATGACACCACATGATGCTGCATACTGTATAATGGCCACACATGATGCTCCATATTGTATATTGGCTGCACATGATGCTCCATACTGTATAATGACCCCCACATGATGCTCCATACTGTATAATGGCTGCACATGATGCTCCATACTGTATAATGGCTGCACATGATGCTCCATATTGTATAATGACCCCACATGATGCTCCATACTGTGTAATGACCCCACATGATGCTCCATACTGTATACTGGCTGCACATGATGCTCCATATTGTATAATGACCGCACATGATGCTCCATATTGTACAATGACCGCACATGATGCTCCATACTGTATATTGGCTGCACATGATGCTCCATACTGTATAATGACCCCACATGATGCTCAATACTGTATAATGACCCCACATGATGCTCCATACTGTATACTGGCTGCACATGATGCTCCATATTGTATAATGACCGCACATGATGCTCCATATTGTATAATGACCGCACATGATGTTCCATACTGTATAATGACTGCACATGATGCTCCATACTGTATACTGGCTGCACATGATGCTCCATATTGTATAATGACCGCACATGATGCTCAATACTGTATAATGACCGCACATGATGCTCCATACTGTATAATGGCCGCACATGATGCTCCATACTGTATAATGACCGCACATGATGCTCCATACTGTATAATGACCGCACATGATGCTCCATACTGTATAATGACCGCACATGATGCTCCATACTGTATAATGACTGCACATGAGGCTCCATATTGTATAATGACCGCACATGATGCTCCATACTGTATAATGACCGCACATGATGCTCCATACTGTATATTGGCCGCACATGATACTTCGTACCATATAATGGCCACACATAGCTACTCCTACACACGCGGCTACGCTCCGTACACTTTGCACACACGGCTCCGCTCCGTACACACGCGCTCCGCTCCATACACCTCGTACACATTCAGCTCCGCTCCATACACCTCGTACACATTTAGCTCCGCTCCGTACACCTCATACACACACGGCTCCGCTCCGTACACACACGGCTCCGCTCCGTACACCTCGTACACATTTAGCTCCGCTCCGTACACCTCGTACACACACGGCTCCGCACACCTCGTACACACACGGCTCCGCACACCTCGTACACACACGGCTCCGCACACCTCGTACACACACGGCTCCGCACACCTCGTACACACACGGCTCCGCACACCTCGTACACACACGGCTCCGCACACCTCGTACACACACGGCTCCGCACACCTCGTACACACACGGCTCCGCACACCTCGTACACACACGGCTCCGCACACCTCGTACACACACGGCTCCGCACACCTCGTACACACACGGCTCCGCACACCTCGTACACACACGGCTCCGCTCCGCACACCTCGTACACACACGGCTCTGCTCCGCACACCTCGTACACACACGGCTCCGCTCCGCACACATCATACACACACGGCTCCGCTCCGCACACATCATACACACACGGCTCCGCACACCTCGTACACACACGGCTCCGCACACCTCGTACACACACGGCTCCGCACACCTCGTACACACACGGCTCCGCACACCTCGTACACACACGGCTCCGCACACCTCGTACACACACGGCTCCGCACACCTCGTACACACACGGCTCCGCACACCTCGTACACACACGGCTCCGCACACCTCGTACACACACGGCTCCGCACACCTCGTACACACACGGCTCCGCACACCTCGTACACACACGGCTCCGCACACCTCGTACACACACGGCTCCGCACACCTCGTACACACACGGCTCCGCACACTTCGTACACACACGGCTCCGCACACCTCGTACACACACGGCTCCGCACACCTCGTACACACACGGCTCCGCACACCTCGTACACACACGGCTCCGCTCCGCACACCTTGTACACACACGGCTCCGCTCCGCACACCTCGTACACACACGGCTCCGCTCCGCACACCTCGTACACACACGGCTCCGCTCCGCACACATCGTACACACACGGCTCCGCTCCGCACACATCGTACACACACGGCTCCGCACACCTCGTACACACACGGCTCCGCACACCTCGTACACACACGGCTCCGCTCCGCACACCTCGTACACACACGGCTCCGCTCCGCACACCTCGTACACACACGGCTCCGCTCCGCACACCTCGTACACACACGGCTCCGCTCCGCACACATCGTACACACACGGCTCCGCTCCGCACACATCGTACACACACGGCTCCGCACACCTCGTACACACACGGCTCCGCACACCTCGTACACACACGGCTCCGCACACCTCGTACACACACGGCTCCGCACACCTCGTACACACACGGCTCCGCACACCTCGTACACACACGGCTCTGCTACATCCACACTGTACACCTCCTGACCCCACACACAGCATTACTTACCTCATCCTGCAGCGGCAAGTTGGCAACCAGCACAACTTCGGAGGTCCCGATCATGTGACCCCTGACTCCTCCCCTCCTGTGACCTCATCACAGGTCCTGTGCGCAGAAAGCAGGCAGCCATACGGAAGGGTAAGGGCCCGGGGCATGGCTTGACACAAGGGGGCGTGTCGGTCCTCTGTTGTCTGCGGGTGCGGGATCAGTGCGTCCTGCGCTGGACAGCGGGGCACAGGCTCAAAACCAGGACAGTCCCGCACAATGCGGGACGGTTGGGAGCTATGATGAAGAGCACATCTGAAAATGGTGAATTTTGTGAGTAGCCCTGTACAGAAGAGCAGATCTGGATGCACATATAGTGAACTTAGGGGTTTTGAGATGATGTAAGTATGGTTCGCTGAAGACAAGATGACACCACCTCTCAGAGGAGGTGTTTGAAGCTGGATGTGACAGTGCCTTGGGGGTGCTTTATAGGAGAATACTGAATGGGGTTATTGTGGGAACCCCTGGATCTTAGTATCCTGCTTTGGAGTGATTTTTGTGGAAAAGCTTTATTTACCATTATGTCTGTAAAGGTACCGTCACATTAAGCGACGCTGCAGCGATAGCGACAGCGATCCCGATCGCTGCAGCGTCGCTGTTTGGTCGCTGGAGAGCTGTCACACAGACCGCTCTCCAGCGACCAACGATGCCGAGGTCCCCGGGTAACCAGGGTAAGCATCGGGTTGCTAAGCGCAGGGCCGCGCTTAGTAACCCGATGTTTACCCTGGTTACCAGCGTAAAAGTTAAAAAAAACAAACAGCACATACTCACCAGCGCGTCCCCCAGCCTCTGCTTCCTGACACTGACTGAGCTCCGGCCCTAACAGCACAGCGGTGACGTCACCGCTGTGCTTTCACTTTCAGTTTAGGGCCGGCGCTCAGTCAGTGTCAGGAAGCAGAGGCTGGGGGAAGCGCTGGTGAGTATGTGCTGTTTGTTTTTTTAACTTTTACGCTGGTAACCAGGGTAAACATCGGGTTACTAAGCGCGGCCCTGCGCTTAGTAACCCGATGTTTACCCTGGTTACCAGTGTAAAATATCGCTGGTATCCTTGCTTTTGCTGTCAAACACGGCGATACACGGCGACCTAGCGACCAAATAAAGTGCAGACCTTCTAGCAGCGACCAGCAATTTCACAGCGGGATCCAGATCGCTGCTGCGTGTCAAATACAGCGATATCGCTATCCAGGTCGCTGCAACGTCACGGATCGCTGGCGATATCGCCTAGTGTGACGGTACCTTAATGGAGGCTTTGGTTGTCACTATTGTGAGGGGGCAGGAGCTGGATGTGGCTCGTGACTCTCTCTCAAGGCTGGATGTGACTCTTAAGGTCAGAAAGTTTGGGGACCTCTGGTATAATGCATAGCCCATGGTCCTCTATATAATATAATGCACAATCATAGTCCTCCGTATAGTATAATGTATCCCTTAGTCCTCTATATCTGAGCAGCACGGTGGCTCAGTGGTTGGCACTACAGCTTTGCAGCACTGCTGTCCATGTAAGACTTGTAGCTTCCTGACACCACAGAGGGGACATCTCCTTGTCTGTGGATCTCTTCCCTGGCTCATAGACAGGTTCTGAGTGGGCCGCCTGCACTGTGATGTCCATTTGCCCTAATAGAGCAGATACGGTTCCTGAAGGCACCACACTTCACCTTCATTCTCAGCATTATTTAATCCTATATTTTATTTCATTTTTTTACTTTTATCACATTAACCTTTTTTTTAATATCTCTTTTGGCAGCATACCAAAGATGCAGAAAAATATAATTGAGAGGTGTGATGATGCTATTTCTTCACTCAAGCAAGAAATTCAACAACTGAAGGGACAATATGAAGAAAACCGGAGAGAGATCATATTCCTGTCCAGTACCAACATCAGGAAAGCATTGTTAGTATTAAGCGTCGTTTTTCGAGCTTTCATTCCTTTAAATGGAACCTGTCCCCTCTACAAGACAGTATTTAAAAGCTGATATAGTGTAATCTGCAGATAAACAAAATCCTGATTTTCTGACTTACTGGAGCAGCAGCTATAGGGAGAAAATGAAGGTAATATATGTTTTCCCTGCAGCCGCTTGCTTCCAGTCACCGAGGAGGTGCAGGGGACGGCTACAGTCACTACACCATGATCGCACTCACTCCCTGGCTCTTTGATTGGCAGCCTGCCAGCAGCGTGTGTGTGCAGAGCTAACTGTCAATCAATGTGCACATGCCCAGAGTGAATTAGTGACCTGCAGATGCGCACTATTTCTGCTGAGCTAGCAATATCATCAGAAGTCAGGGAGATAAATGGTGAAAGAGGACCTGCCATCAGGTCAGAATGGGATCTTTAGTATGCCTTTTTTTGTTTTTTTTTTCCTAATCTGCGTTATGGTTGAAAAGATAAGGGACTTTTACTTGGGTAATTTTTATGGTCGCAAAGAGATGTGACTTATAAGATTCCCTGGGGGCCGTCTTCAGGCCACTCTACATTATTACCTTGTGAGCACTCCCATAAAAATTAGCAGTAAATACAAAGGCCCATAACTGGAGCCGTGTGGCGGAATAAAATAAGTGCAGAAACTGGCCACATTTGACCTGGTGACAGGTCCGCTTTATGAGCAGGGACATTGTGACTCCTCAGTAGTGTGACATATTATGGATTGTAAGTAGACATCCTCTTTTGAAGTAAAAAAAAAAAATTACAAAATAAAAATAATTTTGAAGTGTAAGCCATGCAGAGAATTGTGACACATTTCCACTGCTACAAGGTCCAGTAACAGCGTGCTTTACACCACTCACTCCACTGTGCTTGGTGATGTAAAGATAAGTATGCAGCTGAAAGTTTGGGCTCTGCAGTGATTGCATCAGCAGAGTATTGTTGACAATATGCAGTAAGTGCCTCAGCACTCGGTGATCCCGCTCTGTAACTTTACGTGGTCTCCACGTTCTGGCTGAGCTGCTATTGTTCTAACACGCTTCCACCACTCACCGTTGATGGTGAGAAAGAAATGTTACAAACTGACTTTGTGGGCTCTTTATATAATTCTTTCACAAATGTCAGTAAACACAGACTACAAGGCTAGGGGCTAGATAGCATAAACCTCTGGCAGTGGGACTGAATGAATGTGAATTCTGTGTGACTGCAGAGCCTTCTTCTGAGACTATACAACCCTCTTAAAGGGAATTTGTCAACCTTCCTAAGCCATCTATGTAGGCATGTAGATCGTTCAAAGTTGAGTCAAATGATTACTTGATATCTACGATTTGCTGTTTTATTCAAGAGAATTCCATTTTTTTTAAAATATGTAAATGAGCTGTTAAGATCTATGGGCTGGACATAGATCTCTCTGAGAATCTGTCTCTAGATCTTATTATAAATGAAATGGGGCATTACTAGTGTGAGACAAGGAATGACTGACGGTCTGGTCTACATGTCTCACACTGGTAACACCCTCTTTCATTTAATATAAACTCTGGATTCTCAGGGAGATTTTAACAGTTCATTTACAGTGGCATGTAAAAGTTTTGGCACCCATGGTCAAAATGACTGCTATTGTGAACAGTTAAGCAAGTTGAAGATGAAATGATCTCTAAAAGGGATAACGTTTAAGATGACACATTTCCCTTTGTACAGGGTGGGCCATTTATATGGATACACCTAAATAAATTTGGAATGTTTGGTGATATCAACTTCTTGTTTGTGGCACATTACTATATGGGAGGGGGAAAGCTTTTCAAGATGGGTGGTGACCATGGTGGCCATTTTGAAGTCGGCCATTTTGCATCCAGCTTAATTTTTTCAATAGGAAGAGGGTCATGTGACACATCAAACTTATTGAGCATTTCACAAGAAAAACAATGGTGTGCTTGGTTTTAAAGTAACTTTATTCTTTCATGAGTTATTTACAAGTTTAGGACCATTTAGAAGATGTGTTCAAAGTGCTGCCCATTGTGTTGGATTGTCAATGTAACCCTCTTCTCCCACTCTTGACACACTGATAGTAACACCGCAGAAGAAATGCTAGCACAGGCTTCCAGTATCCGTTGTTTCAGATGCTGCACATCTCGTATCTTCACAGTATAGACAATTGCCTTCAAATGACCCCAAAGATAAAAGTCTAAGGGGTTCAGATCCAGAGCCTTGGTGGCCATTCAACTGGCCCACGACGACCAATCCACTTTCCAGGAAACTGTTCATGTAGGAATGCTCGGACCTGACAGCCAAGATGGTGCACCACCACATTATGGGAGTCAGGTCTGAGCATTCCTACATGAACAGTTTCCTGAAAAGAGGATTGGTTGTCGTGGGCCAGTTGAATGGCCACCAAGGTCTACAACGAATAAAAAAAGAATAAAGTTACGTTAAAACCAAGCACACCATTGTTTTTCTTGTGAAATTCTCAATAAGTTTGATGTGTCACATGACCCTCTTCCCATTGGAAAAAATAAAGTTGGATCCAAAATGTCCGACTTCAAAATGGCCGCCAAAGTCACCACCCATCTTGAAAAGTTCCCCCCCCCCCCCCCATATACTAATGTGCCACAAACAGGAAGTTGATATCGCCAACCATTCCCTTTTTATTTAGGTGTATCCATATACATGGCCCACCCTGTATTTTAGCAAAAAAAATATATACCAGTATATATTTTCATCTTTTACATTTTATAAATTACAAAAAGTAAAATTGGTGGATGCAAACGTTTAGGCACCCTGCATGGTTAGCACCTAGTAGCACCACCTTTTGAAATTATCACATCTTGTAAACACTTTTGTAGCCAGCCAGGAGTCTTTCAGTTCTTGTTTGAGGGATTTTCATCCATTCTTCCTTGGCAAATTCTTTCAGTTCTGTGAGATTCCTGGGTCGTCTTGCATATACGGCTACTTTGAGCATCAAATTGTTACCCCCAGCTAAAGGACACACAATTAACACACTGTGTAAACTGAAGGAACGTCGGTAGATGCCAACCTTCTACTCAATAATCAGCTGGAGAGAAAGTGTGGCCCTCACAAGGGTCACCAAACTCCGAGTCTAGCAGTCTAGTCACTTTTAGACCATTCACTTTTACGGGATAAGCTTGTGGCTCCTCGTTGGGTGAACCGTTCACAGTGCATGCCGAATATGCATAGCATGAACAGCGTCATCCCAGGCTACAGTCCATCTGCTCCGAAGCCAGGGGACAAGGGCGGCTATACAGCCTTGGCAGTGACATTTCCAGCATATAAAATCGTCAACTGAGACCTTTTGGCATTACTTTCCCTGACACTTTGTACCTTGGACACCTCATCCCTTTTTGGGCCTCTGCCCACCTGTTGGGACCCCAATTATAGAGTGGGTTGCCTCCCCAAGGAATCCTCGACCCCCTGATACCTTCCTTTCGACCAGTCTGACTAGGTCACCTGCATTCTGGGGATCACCCACGGCAACCCAAGTGTGTATTAGCCTCGGAAGGGAGTGCACAAACCGGTTTATCACCACACACTCTACCATTTGCACAGGGGTAGAGGACTCCAGCCAGCAGATCAAACGTTTGTGAGGCTTGTCACGGCGATAGGCCCAGCGATGGACCTGTTGTGCCCTGACAGTCATTATCACCACCAAGGGCGCCAAAATGTCAGTTTTCACTTAATGAATTTGGTGCAATTTCGACCTGACTGGGCCAAATTTGTAAATCTAAGCCATCTATCAACTTCAGTAGACTTTTCTACAATTTGTCACTTATTAATGTAAAGTTATAGTAAATCTATTAGACTGTGATTTGCTCCGTTCCTTTTTGATAAGTCACGCCCAGTTTACATAAAAGTTTGGGGGCCTGCATAGAAATGGAAAGAGAATCAAAATTTTGTGCAAATTACAACATAAATCTGGCGTAAAAGTGTTGATAAATTCCCCCTATCTGTGTGCGCCTCCATACCCTACACCAGAAATCTTACTCCACTCAGGGACTGGAGTGAGATATTGGGGGTAGTGAATACTATAGATTGTCATAAATTAGACGAGCTGTCACGTCCCCTGTCATGCTCAGTCTGCCCATTTTGGCACAGCTGGGAGACACTACTGTGAAAATGATGAAAGTCAAAGGTGCGCTTTAAACTTTGTGATTTATGAAATCTTTTACTCCAGAATTCCGGTGTGACAGCTTTGATGAATCGGGCCCACTCTAACAAGGGGTGAACTTTTCTTACTATGTTCAAGGATGCGATTAAATAAAAAAACTAATATAACCAGTCACTAAATGTGCTTGCCTGTCCAAATATAAGCGTTAAAAGCCTGATAATGGCAAACATTAATTGAAAAAATGTTTTTTTCTTTAAGAAGTTCTACCTTTTCTTTAGACGTGTTGATAAACATGGGGTATGACGCATAAAACTTTAGATTTAAAAAAAAAAATGTTTGCCATCATTAATCGCATGTCTGTCTGCTGGGTTGAAAATACTGGGTCTTCTGCTGCACCAGGATTGTACATATATTCAGGAAAGTTGAGCCTCCAGCACAACTAAGTAGGGTTAGTGCCTGGGCAATTGGTCTCTTCTCAGCCAATTTTGAGCAGTCGTACCATGTGAGTCCTGCTTTTTCCCTCCCATAGCACTCGTACCCCCAGAGTGCGCTACTTATTACAGATAATATTTCCGTTTTTAAATCCTTTTATTTCTTTTTGTTATTTTTTTCAGAGCTACATTTTACCTAAAAAGCAGCAATGGAGAAGGGACTGACTTGAAAAATATCCAGGCAAAATTTGTGAATTGTACACATGAAATTGAATTCTTTAAAAAAGTCATTGGGATTGAGATCACAAGATACTTCAAGAAAACCGAGCATAAAAGTAAGTAGCGACTTGTGGCATGGTATAAAATATCTTCTTCAGAGACGGAGAGGACAGGACCTCGAGTGCCTCCTATTGGGATTAGCAATCCTAAAAGTCAATATCGACCCTTTAACGAGTCTTGTCACAGCACTTGGGATAAAAAGCCAAACCAGACCCGTGTTTCAGGGTGTTGGCCCCTTTTAAGTGCAAATCAAGAGTATTGATTTGACTGGTTGAGAGGCCTCTGACTGGTGGTCTAAGGGGGAATGTTTCTCTCTGGAGAGTACCAAACAGGAGTAATTAAGACTTTCCGGCCATGGGGTGTAATGGTTCCAGTAGTGTAATGGTTCATTCGCTGTTTTTGGAAGATAAACCTGTGCGACTTCTTAAGCCAAAATCAGACCTGTGTTGACAAAGAGGTTACAGGCCACAGTGTTTGCTCCATTGTTTGGGCAGTGACATTCTTTGTCACACTTTATGTAATTACTTTTATGCCAAAAAAAGACAAAAGGTTTGTAGGAGCGATACCCCTTAAGGTACCGTCACACTCAGCGGCGCTACAGCGATATAGACAACGAGCCGATCGCTGCAGCATCGCTGTTTAGGTCGCTGTAGAGACGTCAACCACAGCAGCTCCAGAACGATGCAGGAGCGGTTCTGTGACGTAGCGGTGGCTCACTTATCGTTCTCGCAGGTCGTTAGCTCCATGTAAAACATTGCTGGCATCGTTGCTTTTGCTGTCAAACACGACGATACACGCCGACCTGACGACCAAATAAAGTTCTGGACTTCTAGCTCCGACCAGCGATATCACAGCAGGATCCAGATCACTGCTGCATGTCAAACACAACGAGATCGCTATCCAGGACGCTGCAACGTCACGGATCGTTGTCGTTCTCGTTGTAAAGTTGTTTAGTGTGAAGGTACCTTTAGTTACATAGTTACATAGTTATTAAGGTTGAAGGAAGACTTTAAGTCCATCTAGTTCAACCCATATCCTAAAATGCCCTAACATGTTGATCCAGGGGAAGGCAAAAAAACCCCATGTGGCAAGAGTAAGCTCCACCATGGGGAAAAAAATTCCTTCCCAACTCCACATACGGCAATCAGACTAGTTCCCTGGATTAACGCCCTATCAAGGAATCTAGTGTATATACCCTGTAACATTATACTTTTCCAGAAAGGTATCCAGTCCCCTCTTAAATTTAATTAATGAATCACTCATTACAACATCATACGGCAGAGAGTTCCATAGTCTCACTGCTCTTACAGTAAAGAATCCGCGTCTGTTATTATGCTTAAACCTTCTTTCCTCCAGACGTAGAGGATGCCCCCTTGTCCCTGTCACCGGTCTATGATTAAAAAGATCATCAGAAAGGTCTTTGTACTGTCCCCTCACATATTTATACATTAACATAAGATCACCCCTTAGTCTTCGTTTTTCCAAACTAAATAGCCCCAAGTGTAATAACCTATCTTGGTATTGCAGACCCCCCAGTCCTCTAATAACCTTGGTCGCTCTTCTCTGCACCCGCTCTAGTTCAGCTATGTCTTTCTTATACACCGGAGACCAGAACTGTGCACAGTATTCTAAGTGTGGTCGCACTAGTGACTTGTATAGGGGTAAAATTATGTTCTCCTCATGAGCATCTATGCCTCTTTTAATACATCCCATTATTTTATTTGCCTTTGTAGCAGCTGCCTGACACTGGCCACTGAATATGAGTTTGTCATCCACCCATACACCCAGGTCTTTTTCATTGACGGTTTTGCCCAGAGTTTTAGAATTAAGCACATAGTTATACATCTTATTACTTCTACCCAAGTGCATGACCTTACATTTATCCCCATTAAAGCTCATTTGCCATTTATCAGCCCAAGCTTCTAGTTTACATAAATCATCCTGTAATATAAAATTGTCCTCCTCTGTATTGATTACCCTGCAGAGTTTAGTGTCATCTGCAAATATTGAAATTCTACTCTGAATGCCCCCTACAAGGTCATTAATAAATATGTTAAAAGAAGAGGGCCCAATACTGACCCCTGTGGTACCCCACTGCTAACCGCGACCCAGTCCGAGTGTGCTCCATTAATAACCACCCTTTGTTTCCTATCCCTGAGCCAGCTCTTAACCCACTTACACATATTTTCCCCTATCCCCATTATTCTCATTTTATGTAACAACCTTTTGTGTGGCACCGTATCAAAAGCTTTTGAAAAGTCCATATACACTATATCCACTGGGCTCCCTTGGTCCAGTCCGGAACTTACCTCTTCATAGAAGCTGATCAAATTAGTCTGACATGAACGGTCCCTAGTAAACCCGTGCTGATACTGGGTCATGAGGTTATTCCTCTTCAGATACTCCAGTATAGTATCCCTTAGAATGCCCTCCAGGATTTTACCCACAGTAGAGGTTAAGCTTACTGGCCTATAATTACCGAGTTCAGTTTTTGCCCCTTTTTGAATATTGGCACCACATTTGCTATACGCCAGTCCTGTGGTACAGACCCTGTTATTATGGAGTCTTTAAAGATTAAAAATAATGGTCTATCAATGACTGTACTTAGTTCCTGCAGTACTCGGGGGTGTATCCCATCCGGGCCCGGAGATTTGTCAATTTTTGTGATTTTTTTAGACGCCGCCGTACTTCCTGCTGGGTTAAGCAGGTGACATTTAATTTAATACTGATGAAAAAAAGTCATTTAGCATATTGGCTTTTTCCTCATCCTCATCCACCATTTCCCCCAGATTATTTTTAAGGGGGCCAACACTATCATTTTTTAGTTTCTTACTATTTATGTAGTTAAAGAATATTTTGGGATTATTTTTGCTCTCTCTAGCAATGAGTCTCTCTGTCTCAATCTTTGCTGCCTTGATTTGCTTTTTACAGAATTTATTTAATTTTCTGTATTTATTTAATGCCTCCTCACTACCTACTTCCTTTAATTCTCTAAATGCTTTCTTTTTGTCACTTATTGCGCCCCTTACAGCTCTATTTAGCCATATAGGTTTCCTCCTATTTCTAGTATGTTTATTCCCATACGGTATATACTGTGCACAGGTCCTATCCAGGATGCTAATAAATGTCTCCCATTTTCTTTGTGTATTTTTGTGTCTCAGGATATCGTCCCAGTTAATTGCACCAAGATCCTCTCTCATCCGTTGGAAATTTGCCCTCCTGAAGTTTAGTGTCCTTGTCACCCCTCTACTACCCATCTTATTAAAGGAGACATGAAAACTTATTATTTTGTGATCACTATTCCCCAAGTGACCCCCAACCCTTATATTTGCTATGCGGTCTGGCCTGTTGGTTAATATTAGGTCTAGCAGTGCCCCCCTTCTTGTTGGGTCCTGAACCAGTTGTGAAAGGTAATTGTCTCTCATAGTTGTCAAAAACCGATTACCTTTACTGGAACTGCAGGTTTCTGTTCCCCAATCTACTTCAGGGTAGTTGAAGTCCCCCATAATAATGACTTCTCCTTGAGTCGCAGCTTCATCTATTTGCTTTACAAGGATATTCTCCATTGCTTCCATTAGTTTTGGAGATTTATAACAAACCCCTATCAGTAATTTATTATTTTCCCCCTCCCCTTATCTCCACCCACAGGAACTCTACATTTTCATTAGATTCACCTATATTATCACGCAGGATGGGTTTTAAGGTCGATTTTACATATAGACACACCCCTCCCCCTCGCTTATCTGTACGGTCATTTCTGAACAGGCTATAGCCCTGCAAGTTAACAGCCCAGTCATGGCTCTCATCCAGCCACGTCTCAGATATCCCCACCATGTCATAATTATGCTCCAACAACATTAGTTCTAATTCGTCCATTTTGTTGGCGAGGCTTCTGGCATTAGTATACATGCACTCGATGTTCCTCTCTGTACCTCTATTCTTTCTTAAATTATTAGCTGTTCTAACCTCACCCCCCATGCCACCGCCACCCCCAACTTCCTTATTTGTGCCCAGGTCTCTATCTGCACTATCTTCCCCTCCTATAAAATGAATACCCTCCCCCCCAATCCCTAGTTTAAACACTCCTCCAACCTTCTAGCCATTTTCTCCCCCAGCACAGCGGCACCTTCCCCATTGAGGTGCAGCCCGTCCCTAGCGTAGAGCCTGTAGCCAACTGAGAAGTCGGCCCAGTTCTGCAGGAACCCAAACTTCTCCTTCCTACACCAATTCTTGAGCCACTTATTAACCTCCCTAATCTCCCGTTGCCTCTCTGGCGTGGCACGTGGTACAGGCAGTATTTCGGAAAATACCACGTTGGAGGTCCTTACTTTCAGCTTGCAGCCTAATTCCCTGAAATCATCTTTAAGGACCTTCCACCTACCTCTAACTTTGTCATTTGTGCCAATGTGCACCATGACCGCTGGGTCCTCACCAGCCCCTCCCAGTAATCTGTCCACCCGATCAGCGATGTGCCGGACTCGAGCGCCAGGTAGGCAGCACACCGTCCGACGATCCCTGTCTTTGTGACAGATTGCCCTATCTGTTCCCCTAATAATTGAGTCCCCTACTACCAGCACCTGTCTGGCCTGCCCTGCTCTCCTATTTCCCCCCTTACTGGAGCAGTCACTCCTCCGGCTTTCAGAGGACATGCCTGGCTGCAGCAGTGCTACCCCTGTACTGGCACCCCCCTCATCTGCCAACTTAGCAAACTTATTGGGGTGTGCCAGATCAGGACTAGCCTCCCTGGCACTCTTCCCTCTACCCCGCCTTCTATCTGTCACCCAGCTACCTACTTCACTGTCCTGCAGCTCCATCCTACCATCCCCCTCCTCATCTATCCCATTGAGCGTCTGCTCTGTGAGCAGAAGACTCCTCTCCATATTGTCTATGGATCTCATTGTTGCCAGCTGCACATTTAGATCCAGAATCTGGGATTCCAAATGCACAATGTGCTCACATCTCGCACAGCAGTATGCACCCTCGACCGGCTGATCAAGGACTGCATACATGTGGCAAGATGTACACTGGATGGCATTAACAATTGTGGAGCACAATGGGGATTGCACCAGACAGAAACATTAAATAAAAAATAAATACAAGTATTAATTAAAAACCGACAGCAATTCCTCCCTTGGAAACTCCCTGATTCCAAAGTCACTGAATCACAAGTCACACTTACTGCCGTTCACACTTACGCTCAGGTCACACTCAGCTCGCTCACACTCGCTCGCTATGCTGAAGATTTATAGATTTTTTTTTTCTCTTTCCCTTCAACAACAAGCCACCTTGCTGTTCAAATGCACTTCCAAAAAAAAAAGTGACCAAATCAAATTTTTCACAGTGTCACTTTATGTGGCAATAACTCTTTCAACATATCCCAGTGATTGTGTGACTGTTTTTTTCCATGACACATTACACTTTATGATATGTATTACATTTATTTATCATATTTTATTTACAATATCAGGAATTTGAAAAGTAAAAAAAATCAGCAATTTTCAAACTTTGAATATTTTATACTGTTAATCCTGATAATCATAGCACACAAAATAGTTAATAAATAAAACATCCCATATGTCTACCTTACATCAACACCATGTCAAATGTCATTATAATTTGTTAGGAAATTAGAAGGTGTAAAACTTTAGCAGCAATTCTGATGTTTTCTAAATTTCCTTGAGAAAAAAGTGTTTTTTTAGGGAACTATTCAGTTTTGAAGTAAATATTGGAAAGACCCCAAGAGAGACCTCAACATGTGCAAAACTGCTGTCAGGTTGTGTATTAACCCTTCAGTTGCTTTTCAGGAATTAATGCAAAGTGGAATGATAGGAATGAAGAATTACATTTTTAGCACTAACATGTTGCTGACATCTGAACAGGAATTTACCACTTGTAGGTTTACAAACGAATGAGACAACAACACCGCATAATATAATTTTTCTA
Organism: Ranitomeya variabilis; assembly: GCF_051348905.1. Taxonomy (NCBI): domain Eukaryota; kingdom Metazoa; phylum Chordata; class Amphibia; order Anura; family Dendrobatidae; genus Ranitomeya; species Ranitomeya variabilis. The sequence goes on along the minus strand of NC_135239.1, from coordinate 166,021,761 downwards.
GTTAGTCAATAAAGGTATCACACCTACCACTGACATAAAAGTAATTAGAGTTTTCTGGTTAACATAGGACCATAATATAGTTTTTTTTATCAAACATCATAATCATTTGTCACACTTTTGTGACATATCAAAACTTTTTTTGCATGATTTGTGCTCTATATGGAAAAGGATTGGAGTTTGGAGGGAGGAGGGGACTTTTCTTTCCTTGCAGAGATTGCCAGGTCAGAAAAATAGGGTAATACTCTCAAGGTTCCTCCAGGAGGAATAAAGCTAGTTACTAGCTTTAAGGCCCCGTCTCACACAGCGACGCTGCAGCGATACAGACAACGATGCTGATCGCTGCAGCGTCGCTGTTTTGTCGCTGTGTGGTCGCTGGGGAGCTGTCACACAGACAGCTCTCTCCAGCGACCAACGATCAGGGGAACGACTTCGGCATCGTTGAAACTGTCATCAACGATGCCGAAGTCCCCCTGCAGCACCCGGTAACCAGGGTAAACATCGGGTTACTAAGCGCAGGGCCGCGCTTAGTAACCCGATGTTTACCCTGGTTACCAAAAAAAACAAACAGTACATACTCGCCTTTCGGTGTCCAGGTCCCTTGCCGTCTGCTTCCTGCTCTGACAGTGCCGCTGTACACTGAGAGCAGAGCGCAGCGGTGACGTCACTGCTGTGATCTGGTCTCACTTTCCGGCCGGCAGTCAGAGCAGGAAGCAGACGGCAAGGGACCTGGACACCGAAAGGCGAGTATGTACTGTTTGTTTTTTTGGTAACCAGGGTAAACATCGGGTTACTAAGCGCGGCCTTGCGCTTAGTAACCCGATGTTTACCCTGGTTACCAGTGAAGACATCGCTGGATCGGTGTCACACACACCGATTCAGCGATGTCAGCGGGGCCTCAACGACCAAAAAAAGGTCCAGGCCATTCCGACACGACCAGCGATCTCACAGCAGGGGCCTGATCGCTGGTACGTGTCACACATAGCGAGGTCGCTACGGAGGTCGCTGTTGCGTCACAAAACTTGTGACTCAGCAGCGATCTCGCTAGCGATCTCGCTATGTGAGACGGGGCCTTTAGATATTAGATACTAAAGGCCCCGTCTCACATAGCGAGATCGCTGCTGAGTCACAAGTTTTGTGACGCAACAGTGACCTCAGTAGCGATCTCACTATGTGTGACACGTACCAGCGATCAGGCCCCTGCTGTGAGATCGCTGGTTGTGTCGGAATGGCCTGGACCTTTTTTTGGTCGTTGAGGTCCCGCTGACATCGCTGAATCGGTGTGTGTGACACCGATCCAGCGATGTCTTCACTGGTAACCAGGGTAAACATCGGGTTACTAAGCGCAGGGCCGCGCTTAGTAACCCGATGTTTACCCTGGTTACCAGCGTAAATGTAAAAAAAAAAAAACAGTACATACTCACCATCTGATGTCCGTCAGGTCCCTTGCCGTCTACTTCCTGCTCTGACTGAGTGCAGCCGTACAGTGAGAGCACAGCACAGCAGTGACGTCACCGCTGCGCTCTGCTCTCACTGTACGGCGGCACTCAGTCAGAGCAGGAAGCAGACGGCAAGGGACCTGAAGGACATCAGATGGTGAGTATGTACTGTTTTTTTTTTTTTTTACATTTACGCTGGTAACCAGGGTAAACATCGGGTTACTAAGCGCGGCCCTGCGCTTAGTAACCCGATGTTTACCCTGGTTACCCGGGTGCTGCAGGGGGACTTCCGCATCGTTGAAGACAGTTTCAACGATGCCGAAGTCGTTCCCCTGATCGTTGGTCGCTGGAGAGAGCTGTCTGTGTGACAGCTCCCCAGCGACCACACAACGACTTACCAACGATCACGGCCAGGTCATATCGCTGGTCGTGATCGTTGGTAAATCGCTATGTGAGACGGGGCCTTATTACTATCCATGGAGCAGTGGCAGAAAAAAAAATACTCTCCAAGGTACCAGCTAGTTCCCTTGTTCCCCTCTGTGCCAATGACCCCTTAGAAGTTATCAGAATGATGGATTTTTCCGGTTTTTCCTGCAAGATGTACATGGATCATCTGGATCTTTTTTGGGGAAGCCCTTTACAATGTAAAACGTAATTATATCACAGCCCTAATTATCGCCTGTAAATATATTAATGTTGCTACGTTTTGAAGACCTCTGCACACAAACGTCTGGATGTTCTGTTCATCCCACTTATGTTGTTCTTGCAGCTGAGAATGGAACGATCTATAGCCATAAACTGGAGGGTCATTGCGCTTTTCTACCATTTCAGATGGAGTTTAAAACGTTGGATTCACAGGTACGGAGCTAAAATGTAAAACTACTGTTTGTTTATCATTGTATTTTATGGTGATTTTCTTATAGATAGTGGCTGTGCTGCTGCCGGTATTCAGTGTGGATTGTGCAACTAAAATATTCAACAGAGTAAAAAACAAGGAAAAATCTCAGTCACATGTAGCATACTCGTATGTTGTGGATCTTACCACATATTGAGGATTTTGGGACCCTTGGAAGGGTTTGTCCAAGCTTTGGTTTCTCCGGGAGTGGGTTGGCACCGGACCCCCAAATATGTGATTAGCATACATGCGGTCTCATGCCGACAAGACATACATGGCCTGGCTTCATACAAGTGAATTGAACGGGGCCGTACACGTCTAATCGGAATAAGCAAATCGCATGCTTGCGGTCACATGACCACCTGCTCCCGGTGCCTCCACCAAAGAATCCTGACAGTGCGCACTGTGCACTCTGTGAGGATTCACAAGTCACATAGAGTGACTGCAGACTTCAGCCCCAAACTTGCACACACCTTTTAATCTGCACAGTTCTGCACATTTTCACTACAGATTTCCCACAGTAACAGCCAGCCTCAGAAATATCTCATGGTCTTGGTTAACTCCTTAGAATCCACAGTAAATGACAGCTACAGCATGTAAGTGATTTGTTTATGGGCTCCCTCTGTAATCCCATTGGTGCCCCCATATTGTAATCGTTGCATGCTGAAGTGTTAGTATGTCAGCTTTTAACATGCGAGACTCGCACGTATGTCTCGCAAGTGAGAAAGAGCCCTAAGGCTGTGTACACACGTTGCTGATTTTTCACAGTTTTTTCGTGATAAAAACGCTATAAAACCGCAAAAAAAACAACATACAATATGCATCCCATCATTTAGAATGAATTCCACAATTTTTGTGCACATGATGTTTTTTTCCCGCGAAAAAAACGCATCGTGGTAAAAAATGCAGCATGTTCATTAATTTTGTGTTTTGTTTTTTTTGCGGATTTCCCACTATAAAATGCATTGGGAAATGTCCGGAAAAAAAAACAACCAAAAATGCGGCAAAAAACGCATGCAGATTTCTTGCAGAAAATTTCAGGTTTTTCTCAGGAATTTTCTGCAAGAAATCCTGAACGTGTGCACATAGCCTAAGAGGCAGTCTTGTCATGCCTCCTAGGGTCATCGAGGTTACCTGTGAGTTATGCAGGTACTGGTATGATGTATTGCATTGTAGCCTAATTGTGATATATAGGTGCATTCCAAATATTGTAAGTTTGAGTGTAATGAGAACAAATTGTGCAAAATTAAAAAAAGAAATCAAACGTACACAATAGTTTTACTGTGCAACTGGAAGCCAGAAGTTATGTGACAAGCTCACAATGTAAGTCTGAGGCCAGAACCCGGCTCCTATAGATTTACATTGAAAAGTGACCTCCATGAAGCACTGCAGCGATCAGGCAGGAGACCGACGGTAGCGGCGGAGAGCCTAAGTGCAGGGGCCTTACATTAGAAGCACCATTCTAGCGCTGCAATAAAAAAAAAACGCCGGAGTGGTGCTTTAACAATGTTATAAAAGAAATCCAAGAAAAACATTGCTGAGTTGTTGTTTATTTTTACATCGCACCTACAAAAAGAAGTAAAAACAGTTAATTAACAAGGTACATGTACCCCAGAATGCGACATTGAAAACTATTACTCATCCTACAGACTCCAAGCCTCATGCAGCTTAGTTAATGGGAAAGTGAAAAAGGTATGGCTCTGGGAATGTAGCAATGCAAAAACACATTTATCCTATAAGTAATGCTTTTTTGTGCTTTTTTTTTTTTCGTATTCCTACAGCTTGGTGAGCAGCATAAAAATGCATTCCCCACATGATTACAGTGAATGTAACTAATCTACTATTAGCCAGAATTCACAATACTTTTTTTTATACCATCTGAATCTTTAGCCATAAAATGCTGCAGTTAAATTAGTTATTAAACGTGCTTCATTTTGGGGGTCTTAATGGTTCCTGGTAGTTGCTCATTAGTGTATTATAACAGAATCACCACTAGATGGCAGTAGTTTATTATGATTGCTCTTCTAAAAGTTACTTTTCATTATTGTGCATTTTTATCCTTCTTGCAAAGACACTCAAATTAAAGCCCCGCCACTTTAAAGATTTCAAAGAACTATTATTTCTACGACTGACCTAGATGTAATTTCAACATTACACAAAGGGATGTTCATTAATGCTGTTGCCTATTTAGTTCTTTAGGTTGCGGACCCTTTTTTTTAATCATATGGGTCAATTTACATGGCAATAAATTTGGAATGCTTTTACTTATTAAGCATTTCGGTAATTTTTTTTGTGTGTCTTATTGTACTTTTATGTTATTAGGAAACTTAGGTTGATATGGTTTGAGTTTATCAATTTAAAAAAAAAATAAGTAAAAAAAAAGTGATTAAAACTATTAATATTTATAATAAAAGCACAAAGAAATAAAGGGAACTTTAAAAATTCCAAAAATAATTAAAATTCTAAACATAGCAAAAAGGCATTGGTATTTACCAGCCAAGGTCACAAAGGAAAATGCACAAACAGGATGCAGCAGCCCCCTTACTAAAGGAGGTAACACGGGTGCAAAATACCGATGAAACAACCACTCCAATCCATGAAGCGGGTGATTGCCTACTATTAGAATTGCACACAGAGCATGCAATGGGGCGCCAATCACACACCTGTGCCCAGCCAACAGCCTATTACTCGACCCTACTATTCGATTAGGTGGGCCGCCTCGCAATCCCAGTGCATCACACAAGTACAAGCCCCTAGTTTACAAGGTCCCCATTGATGGATCTGGCTGCACCCTGTAAACAGGTTTTGTCCGTTTAATGGCCAGTGTGAACATGCTCCTATTCATGCTTACCAACTTGTATTCCAGTTCATTTTTGTTAGTTAAGTTTCAGGTTTCTGCACTTAGTGCAGGTATGGGAATGTCCTCCCTTTCTTTGAGCTGACATTACATTTCTATAGTTTCTCATTGCTGGGTGTCCATATTCGGCCGTTATTCACACTGACGTCACTATGACACATGGTAAGGTTGTAATACTAGAGGTTAGGACCATCCGGATTTGGGTACACCTTGATGCTGGTGGGATGGCTTTTACATTTTTTTATTTTTTTCTTTATCAAAAACGGTGTTTACTAAGAACCCAATGTTATTTATATGTACTGTTGCTTTTACTGATTTACTTACAGCAGAGTGTATGTTCATTTCGTTTTTATTTTAGGTTTTGTCCTCTCTGACACAATATCAGTGGAGGTGCGCTGTCATCCCTCTTTCCTGTCTGCAGCGGCCGTGCACTTCACACAAGCTCATGTCGTAGCGAGCAGCCGCTGCAGACAGGAGAGGAGGATGAGACTGCAGTCTGTGTGTGCACCGGTTTGGCTCCTGCAGTGTCAGTGTGGACGTGCAAGGCCGGGAATTCAATTCAAACAGCGCTAACTCTGAGCAAAAGAGTGCTGTCAGCTAAGATACAGGGAAATAACCAGCACGGTAATTGATCAAGGTGGAACTGTGCCACGTACCGGTATAGAGTGTATAATATAAATGACTGATTTTTATGTGTTAAAGATGTTCAAAGATAACAGATAAATAGATAATGGCTAGATAGCCATCACATATAAAATTAGTGACTCACATGTGTAGTTACCGTACATCTATTAACCTAATATATAAATAAATTATATTTTTGATAGCCAGCAAAGGTAAAGCCGACATCTGAGAGTGGATATTATCAGGCAGGGAAGGTCCATGGTTATTGGGCCTTTTCCAGCCTAAAATTTCCAGCCTGCAGCTGTCCCAGAAATGGTGCATCACATTAGATGCTCCATTTCTGATGCTTCACCTCGGCAATGTCCTGGTGCATTGGCAATCTGGGCAATGGTGCTTGGGGTTGATGTCAGCAGTATAGAGTCCCAAAACACAGCTGGCATCAAGTCCTGGTGGTTTTTATCAGACATCCGCATTACTAGCCCAGGAAAAGAATAACTAACAAAACAATTTTTTTTTATTTAAATAAACACTCACTGACATTTTACCTGGTTCACCACTTCAATAATAAAAAAATGCGATGTAGGTCCGCCAAACCTAACGTAGTCCAGCAAATGGAAACCTAAAAAGAACATACACACAAAACACAGACATAAAACAGACACTTTATGTCGGTCGCCAAGTTATTTGGAAAAAAAAAAACAACTTCCCACGCAGGTCAGACATAGTCCACACTCCGTATCACAACACATTTATCAGAACCCGAGAAAACCAGGGAACAAGGAGTGTGTGTAACAATATCACAATTTTATTAATACGTTAGTAAAAAAAATGCAATTAAAAGGATGCCTTGTATCAGACTAAAAGGCACAGCAACAATAAGGTTACAATGTAATGTGCGTAATGTTTTTAATAAAGTGGTGAACGAGGAAAAGTCTTTGGTTTACTTTTCTGTGTTTAGTGTATATGTTCTTTTCAGGTTTCCATTCGATGGACTACATGGGATTCGGTAAACCAGGGAGAGTTTTGGGAACTGTTTATTTTTTAAAAAAAAGTATTTTCCTGCGTGTTATACTTTTTTCCTGGGTTAGTAATGGGGATGTCTAATATACACTTCTCCATTACTGGCTTGATGCCAGCTGTGTTTTTGGACACTTCACAGCTGACATCAGCCCAAAACATCGTTACCCCGATTGCCATTGCCCCAGGGCATTGGGAAGAGCCAAGGCGAAGCACCAGAACTGGCACATCTCATGTGATGCTCCATTTTGGGGTGGCTGCAGGCTGCTACTTTTCGGCTGGGAAGGGCCCAATAACCACGGACCTTCCCAGCCTGATATAAGCTCTCATCTGTCTGCTTTACCTTTGCTGGTTACCAGTTGTTGTTGTTTTTTTTTTTTTTATGTATTTTATTAGGTTAATCCAGGTACACATGCATAGCACAAATTATATATGTGAAGGAAATCAATTTATCTATTAATGTATCTATGTTATCTTTGCACTTCTTTAACACATTAAAAAAAATCTTGAATCCATTTTATTCCAAGACGTCACACGCATTCCAGGACGTGTCACATGGATTCCATCCGTTTGCTGTACGTGTTTACACTGACCCATAGACTTCCATTGTCCCTGCCTCCATGGACATGTCTACGTGTGGGTTACACACGGTCCGTGTGACATGGACATGTACGCAACCCCATAGCTTATAATGAGTATATGTCTCAGGAACAGTGGGGAAAAGAAGTATTTGATCCCTTGCTGATTTTGTACGTTTGTCCACTGACAAAGACATGAACAGTCTATAATTTTAAGGGTAGGTTAATTTTAACATTGAGAGAATATCAAAAATAAAATCCAGAAAATCACATTGTATGATCAATGTATTTGCATTTTGCTGTGAGAAATAAGTATTTGATCCCTCAGAGTTCTGGCTCCTACAGACCAGTTAGATGCTCCTAGATTACATAGTCATCTTTATAAAAGACTCCTATCCACAGACTCAATTAATCAGTCAGACTTTAACCTCTACAACATGGGCAAGACCAAAGAGCTTTATACGGATGTCAGGGACAAGATCATAGACCTGCACAAAGCTGGAATGGGCTACAAAACCACAAGTAAAACACTGGGTGAGAAAGAGACAACTGTTGGTGTAATAGTAAGGAAATGGAAGAAATACAAAATGACTGTTAAAGGGAACCTGTCACCCCCAAAATCGATGGTGAGGTAAGCCCACCGTCATCAGGGGCTTATCTACAGCATTCTGTAATGCTGTAGATAAGCCCCCGATGTTAACTAAAAGAGGAGAAAAAGAGGTTAGATTATACTCACCCAGGGGCGGTCCCGCTGCGGTCCGGGTCCGATGGGTGTCTCAGGTCTGGTCCGGAGCCTCCCATCTTCATTCCATAAAGTCCTCTTCTGGTCTTTGCGCCGCAGCTGCGGTGAAGGCGTACTTTGTCTGCCCTGTTGTGGGCAGAGCAAAGTACTGCAGTGCGCAGGCATTGGGACAGGTCAAAGAGGCCCGGAGCCTGCGCACTGCAGTACTTTGCTCTGCCCACAACAGGGCAGACAAAGTACGCCTGCGCCGCAGCCGCTGTGCGAAGACCAGAAGAGGACATCATGGAATGAAGATGGGAGGCCCCGGACCGGACCTGAGACACCCATCGGACCCAGACCGCAGCAGGACTGCCCCTGGGTGAGCATAATCTAACCTCTTTTTCTCCTTTTTTAGGTAACATCGGGGGCTTATCTACAGCATTACAGAATGCTGTAGATAAGCCCCTGATGACGGTGAGCTTACCTCACCATTGATTTTGGGGGTGACAGGTTCCCTTTAATCGACACCGATCTTGGGCACTATGCAAAATCTCACCTCGGGGGTATCCTTGATCATGAGGAAGGAAAGTTATCAGCCTTAAACTACACAGGGGTAACTTGTGAATGATCTCAAGGCAGCTGGAGCCACAGTCACCAAGAAAACCATTGGTAACACATTACGCCGTAAAGGTTTAAAATCTTGCAGTGCCAGCAAGGTCACCCGGCTCAAGAAGGCACATGTGCAGGCCCATCTGAAGTTTGCCAATGAACACCTGGATGATTCTGTGAGTGATTGGGAGAAGGTGGTGTGGTCAGATGAGACAAAAATTGAGGTCTTTGGCATTAATTCAACTCGCCGTGTTTGGAGAAAGAAATGCTGCCTATGACCCAAAGAACACCGTCCCCACTGTCAATCATGGAGGTGGACACATTATGTTTTGGAGGTGTTTCTCTGCTAAGGGCTCAAGACTACTTCACCGCATCAATGGGAGAATGGATGGAGCCATGTACCATAAAATGCTGGGTAACAACCTCCTTCCCTCTGCAAGGACATTAAAAATGGGTTGTGGGTTGTGGCTGGGTCTTCCAGCAAGACAGTGACTCAAAACATACAGCCAAGGCAACAAAGGAGTGGCTCAAAAAGAAGCACATTAAGATTATGGAGTGGCCTAGCCAGTCTTCAGACCTTAATCCCATAGAAAATTTATGGAGGGAGTTGAAGCTCTGAGTTGCCAAGCGACAGCCTCAAAATCTTAATGATTTAGAGATGATCTGCAAAGAGGAGTGGACCAAAATTCCTCCTGACATGTGCGCAAACCTCGTCAACTACAAAAAACATCTGACAAGGTTTGTCAGCGCAGGTATCATACTGATAAATGGTGTACTTTAGTATTCGACTTCTGGAACACACTTTGCACCTTTTTTGCAACATTCCTCTCTTTCCAGTTTGAGGGACCTCACCGGGGAAATATTGCCCTGGTACAACACGGGCACTTTCAGTTCCAGAAGTACTGGGGCCTGCTCCTTTCTGACTGCCAAATATTAGGGCCTTAATCACTACTTCACTGGAACTGAAAGAAGGTTCCGGTCTGGTCTGCACATTGTGATAGCACGAAAGAGTTGTACTTTGCCATCTGTACGATGTGCACAGCCTGCTTCTTGTACCACACCTTGGCTTTTCTCATGGCACTGTACGGCTTGAGGACTTGATCAGAGCAATGAACTCCTCCCATGTACTTGTTGTACCCCAGTACACATGTGGTTTTTGGACGTGTGTAGAGCTACCTCATACAGTGCTGGGGGTGCTGCCATTACCATGTATGGTTGACAAGAAAAGGACATACCGTATTTTCCGGCGTATAAGACGACTTTTTAACCCCTAAAAATTGTCCCAAAAGTCGGGGTCGTCTTATACGCCGGGTACGGGTGCACAGAGCGATCCTGGATGGTTCCCATGGTCTGGAGGAGAGGAGACTCTCCTTCAGGCCCTGGGATCCATATTCATGTAAAAAATAAAGAATAAAAATAAAAAATATGGATATACTCACCCCTCCGACGGACCCTGGACCTCAGCGGTGCAAGCGTCTGCCTCCGTTCCTAAGAATGCAGTGAGTGAAGGACCTTCGATGACGTCGCGGTCACATGAGCGCTCACGTGACTGCTCATGTGACCACGACGTCATCGAAGGTCCTTCACTCACTGCATTCTTAGGAACGGAGGCAGACGCTTGCACCGCTGAGGTTCAGGGTCCGTCGGAGGGGTGAGTATATCCATATTTTTTATTTTTATTCTTTATTTTTTACATGAATATGGATCCCAGGGCCTGAAGGAGAGTCTCCTCTCCTCCAGACCCTGGGAACCACATGCCGTATAAGATGACTGGGCGTATAAGATGACCCCCGTCTTATACGGCAGGTATATATCAAAATCCATATTTTATATGAAAAAGTTGGGGGTCGTCTTATACGCCCAGTCGTCTTATACACCAGAAAATACGGTACCTCTTGTCCTTGTACTTGACCACCAGCATGTTGTTGCTACATTGGCCTTTGCACTCACCCTTCCTGAGCAGCTGCCCAAATGGCGTCCTAGGGTGGCCTCTCTGAAATTTGCGGACAGTACCACAGACTGCGGTAGCTCATGCAAAGAGGGAATTGAAGAGTGGAATGCTGGTATAAAAGTTATCTCCATAGAGGTGATAACCTTGATCCAGCAGTGAGTGCACCAAATCCCACACAAATTCCCACTCATTCCCAGGACAGAGGGGGGCAATCAGGGGGTTTAGTCCAGGTGTCCTTTCTTTCATAAAGTCTAAGTCTATGTGCGCACATTCAGGATTTCTTGCAGAAATTTCCTGAGCAAAACCGGACATTTTCTGCAAGAAATCCGCATGCGGTTTTTTAGCTTTTTTGTGCGTTTTTGACGCGTTTTTTTTCCGGAGCTTCCCAATGCATTTAATAGCGGGAAAAAGGCAAAAAATCTGCAAAATTAATGAACATGCTGCCTTTTTTTACATTGATGCGTTTTTTTGGCGGAAAAAAACGCATCATGTGCACAAAATTTCGGAATGCATTCTAAATGATGGGATGCATAATGTATGCGTTTTTTATGCGTTTTTATAGCTAAAACGTGAAAAAAATGCAACGTGTGCACACAGCCTTACTGGGCATGTATTGTCGGAATTTGAAAATTTGAGCCTCCCCTTGAGATGTATTATGGACTCGTCCACACAAATGTCCCTTTGTGGGTTGTACACCGTAACAATCTTGTTGCTGAAGTTCTCAATGATCATACCAAACTTTGAAAAGTTGGTCAAAGTTGGGGTAATCTCTGGGAGGAAACCGTGCATTATCACTGTTGCGCAAGAATTTGTAGATGGCCTCAAAGCGTGTCCAAGTCATAGCAATTTGGGACATTGGAGTGTTATACAAAATGTCAACACTAAAATATTGCCAAATTTCTGGCTTCTTCACTAACCCACTGTGAAGAACCAGGCCCCAAAACGTCATCATTTCTACTGTATCTACAGGGTTCCAGTTGGCAAATGATGGTCAAATTTTGGAATAAAAACTGCTGTGCATACAAATGTGTCTGTGACACCATGATATTTACAAAATCCTCAAAAAGACTTTGAAAAAGTCATTTTCTGTCAGATCTGTGGTATCAAATTGGATTTCTGTTTGCGCCACAAAGGGAGAAATCTGTGGTTCATAATTTTTGTGAGGTGAGGTCATTAACGGTGTGCGCTGGTTCAGTTTTGGTCCTGGGTCATCTGCATAGCAGTTCGGTATCACATGAGGAGGAAAAATTAGAGGAAGGTTTGATTCTCTCCCTCACTGTCAGTGTCAGAGGCAAGGAAAGCGTATGCCTCCTCCGCTGAATACTGGGTTTGGGACAAGCAGGACAACAATTTTTCACAAATGTGGTGTGTGTGTGTACCAAATTTTATTCTGGTATGTGTTTGAGTGCTTGATGTAAACTTATTTTTTATTTAGAAGAGAAAAGAATAGAAAAATAGAAAAACTTGGTAAAATAAAAAACAAACTTACTAATCGGACAACAGTAGAAAAAAAAATTACTGAACGCATGCAACTGACACTAAACCTGACTCAGTTCTGTAAAAAATACTGTAGTAGTCGCCGATTGCTACAATTTATTTTTATATATTACAACCGGAGGCTGTTCACTGATATGCGTTAGCGATCAGCACTCGACGCGTGTAGGACGCACGCATGATTCTTTTTTTTATGCTAACACTAATTCAATTCAGTAAAAAATACTGTAGTAGACAATAATTACTATACTATATTTTACTGTCCCTAATCTAAATGATTTTTTATACGATTCTTTTTTCACCAAAAACCCCAAACAACCGGAGGCCTGTCAGTGATGTTCGTCACCGACTAGCACTCAACGGCTGTAGGACGCACGCATGATGTGGTGCAAAAAGGGAATTAAAAAAAAAAATTGACCAGAAAAAAAAAGTCCTTGTCATAAACGAGCATGGGTGCTAATCAGTGGTGTTCGTCTGATCTGATGCTTGGTGGCTGAAGGACTCGCACACGAAAACCGGGAGCACGGACATTAATGAGTGATTTGCGTCACTGACCAACTGGGTGACTACTGTACATACAAAAAAGAAAAATGCCAAAAATCGATTGACTAAGTACTGTTCAGAACTCGGCGGCAGAAGAGGGGGGTAGGGAGAGGGGGAAAGAGAAGAGAGGAGGATTGGGGTGGATTAGGAAACATCAGGGAAGGATCAGGGAGTGATCAGGAACTCTTCTTTCTTCTTTTCTTCTTCAGCAGGAGTCACGATGCACAGGCTTCTGTGGCACCACAAGGCCCAGCATGGAGCACAAAGCAACACAGTGACTGCCCTGTACAAACCTGCAGCTAGAATAAGGAAGTACAAGGTCGTCACTGCCAGGTCACATCATGTCACATCAATTTACAATCACTCTCGGAGTCCCTTCTCCCTCTTACAGACATAGCCTCCCTTCATGACACAGATGCTGCTGCCACTTTTTATAACACCACAATAAAAGCTACACTTGATTTGGTTCAAGCATAGCAAAACTCGTACACTCAACAGGCAGCCCTGGCTTATCAGCCTGACCAAAGAACTGAGATGGGCTTCCAAGATCGCTGACCGGAGATGGAAGTGATCCCGCTCTGCAGACCACTTCACTGCATACAAGCAGTCCCTCCCCAGCTTCAAGTCCACGCTCACTGCCGCAAAACTAACTTCTCATCTCTCATATCCTCCCTGTCTCGCAACCCTTAACAGCTTTTCAACACTTTCAATTCTCTACTGCGTCCCCCTGCACCCCCTCCCTCCTCTCTCATTTTTGCTGAAGACTTTGCCTCCTTCTTTAAACAGAAGATCGATACGATCAGAGAAAGCTTTGGCCTACAGCGCCCAATGCCCCTCTTAGCTGCTCAACTCCGTTCCTCCAAAACCAGCTTCTCCACCATGGCAGAAGATCAGCTCTCCATCTTCCTGTCAAGATGACACCTCACGACTTGTACACTTGACCCGCTCCCGTCCCACCTCATGCCTAACCTCACCACAGTCTTCATCCCAACCCTAACACACCTCATCAACCTCTCACTCACAACAGGTGTCTTCCCCTCATTCTTCAAACATGCCAAAATCACACCCATCCTCAAAAAGCCCTCCCTCGACCCATTCTCTGTGTCTAGCTATCGCCCGATATCTCTTCTCCCTTATGCCTCAAAATTAGTGGAACAACATGTCCATTTTGAACTGTCCTCTCACCTCTCCTCCCTCTTTGACCAGTTACAATCTGACTCCCGACCCCATCACTCAACTGAAACTGCCCTAACTAAAGTCACCAATGACCTACTAACTGCCAAAAGCAAGCGACACTACTCTGTCCTCCTTCTCCTGGACCTGTCTTCTGCCTTTGACACTGTAGACCACTCCCTTCTGCTGCAGATCCTCTCATCTCTCGGCATCACAGACTTGGCCCTATCCTGGATCTCATCATATCTGACAGACCGAGCATACAGTGTTTCCCTCCCCCACACCACCTCCTCACCCCGCCCCTTATCTGTCGGTGTTCCTCAAGGCTCTGCTCTAGGACCCCTACTCTTCTCCAACTACACCTTCGGCGTGGGACAGCTCACAGAATCCCACGGTATGCAGTATCATCTCTACGCTGACGACACACAGATCTACCTATCCGGACCGGACCTCACCTCCTTACTCACCAAAATCCCATACTGTCTGTCTGCTATTTCGGCCTTCTTTTCTGCTCGCTTTCTAAAACTGAACATGGACAAAACAGAATTCATCATCTTTCCCCATCTCACTCTACCCCTCCACCAGACCTATCTATCAATGTTAATTGCTGCTCACTTTCCCCAATCCCACACGCCCGGTGCCTCGGGGTGATCCTCGACTCTGCCCTCTTTTTCAAGCCACATATCCTAGCCCTTGCCTCCTCCTGCCATCTCAAACTCAAAAATATCTCCCGGATCCGCGCATTACTTGACCGCGACACCACAAAAACACTAGTGCATTTCCTTATCATCTCCCGCCTTGACTACTGCAACCTCCTACTCTCTGGCCTCCCCACTAGCACTTTGGCACCACTCCAATCCATCCTACACTTTGCTGCCTGACTAATCTACCTGTCTTCCGGCTATTCCCCAGCCTCTCCCCTATGCCAAGCCCTTCACTGGCTTCCTATCGCCCAGAGACTCCAGTTCAAAACCCTTACAATGACATACAAAGCCATCCACAACCTGTCTCCCCCATACATCTGTGACATGGTCTCCCAATACTTACCTGCACGCAACCTCCGAATCTCTCAAGATCTCCTCCTCTACTCCCCTCTCATCTCTTCTTCCCACAACCGCATCCAAAACTTCTCCCGTGCTTCCCCCATACTCTGGAACTCTCTACCACAACATATCAGACTTTCGCCTACCATAGAAACCTTCAAAAAGAACCTGAAGACTCTTCCTCTTCCGACAAGCCTACAGCCTGCAGTGATCCCCAGCCTACTGAACCGCCACACAACCAGCTCTACCCTCTCCTAGTGTATCCTCACCCCTCCCTGCAGACTGTGAGCCCTCTCGGGCAGGGTCCTCCCTCCTTATGTACCTGTATGCCTTGTTTTTCTGCTCATGTTTAATTGTATTTGTCTATATTTTCCCCCTTTTCACATGTAAAGCGCCATGGAATAAATTGCGCTATAAAAATGTATAATAATAATAAATAATAATAATGTCTGTCCGCTCTTATTGGTGCTATCAATGTCATCGTTGATCGCACCAATCGGAGCTGGCCTTGGTGACCCTTGCATTGCTATGCTCCAACCTATGGTCTGGGCTCTTACAGCACCAATCGTAGGCTGACATCAGTGTTTCAGGCAATTGGATTGCCTGAAACACTGAGAAAAGCTGTTATTGGCTGTTCAGAATTCCTGACCATGATATACACACTGCAAATGTCGGGAAAGGGTTAAGAAGTTCAACTACTTTGCACTCATTACGTGTATTAATTGCACCTGTTTGAATTCATTACCTGTATAAAGACACCTGTCTGTTATAATCCGGTGACCTTGGAGCCGCATGAGAGACTTTCTCAGGAGTAGGTGGTACCTGTACTGACCGCAAACCCTAAACTAACGCCGCAACTAGAAGTAGCCGTGGGATGTACCTAACACGTCCTAGACACCTCGACACAGCCGGAGGACTAAATACCCCTATAGATGGAAATGGGAATTCTATCTTGCCTCAGAGCAGAACCCCAAAGGATAGGCAGCCCTCCACAAATATTGACTGTGAGTATAAGAGGAAAAACACACGCAAGCAGAAAAACCGGATTTAGCAAAAGAGGCACTTCTAGCTAAATAGAAAAGGATAGGACAGAATTCTAAGCGGTTAGTATTAAAATCCTAAAAATATCCACAGCAGATAATACAAATATTCTACATCTAACTAAAGACATAGAAAGTATATCTGCATCTCCTGAGAATCCAGCATGACTGAAAAATCCAAACAAAGTCTAAGCTGGACAAAAACACAATGAATTGCACTGAATTGCAAAGCACACTGCATGTGTGCACAGAGACAAAAAACCAGACACTTATCTTGGCTGAATTGGCAGCAGGGCATGAGGAGCCAGAGAGAGATGCAATCCCTCCGAGTACAATGGACAACTGGCATGGACTCATGGATCCTGCACACCTAAATACCTAATAGAGCTGCAATCAGCAGAAACACCTGCCCGGATTACAACCCCAAGACAACTGCACTACCACCAACAACCACCGGAGGGAGCCCAAGAGCAGAATTCACAACACTTGTCCACACACTCAACCAATTACAAATCAATCTCCTCTATGGCCAAAACCAAAGAGCTATCTAAGGACACCAGGGACAAAATTGTAGACCTGCACAAGGCTAGGATGGGCTACAGGACAGTAGGCAAGCAGCTTGGTGAGAAAGCAACAAATGTTGGTACAATTATTAGAAAATGGAATAAACATACTTCCGGGAGGCGGGGCATCTGAATGGCCGCATCTTAACAGAGCTCCTGCATGCAGTGCCAGAATCCACGTCCATCTGGCTTCACATCTCCACAGAAAGGGGAGAGAAGACGCTGAGGAGCTGTGGTCACCATCGGGCAGCAGGAGCAGTGTGCTTGTCCCGGAAGACAGGGCTGGAAGAGCCCGAAAGCAGACAGCAGACATCGTGGGTGCAGACGGCCGCCATCTTAGGGGCCTGGAAGACCCGACCATCGGAATGAAATGCTGCACTACCTGGAAGCTGGAAGCAGGTAGGAGTGGAGCCTGACAGTGCCCTCTCCCTGGAGCTGTATGCCTGCCGAGGACTGTATGGGCTGCAGCAGCTGTGAGCACATTGTCCCCCTCCCCCTCCTACATCGTCCATCACTGTGGTGAGGGAGAGTCTGTTCTGCGGGGATCCCAGACTCACACGGAGAGACAGCAACACCTCCTCCCCCCAGCAAGGACTTAACCTTAAAGGAGGCACAAAGGAGAGAGTCGCTTGGAGGTTTGTGCAGGGGCAGTGTGTACGGACAGACGGGGCCTTTCCCCCCTCCTCTCACAGGGGAGCTGCTCGGTGCAGGGCAGTGAAGACTGTGTTAACCCCCTCTGCCTGAAAGTCACCTAACGCATCAGCTATTAGTCTGTGGCTGGAGTGAGATAAGATTATCACACATACAGGACTCACTATGGAGCAGATTCTCTGGGGTGGGGGCTGTGTGTAGAGGAGTGATTATAAACTTCATCCCTGCGGGAGTTACTGCTGGGGGCGTGCTGCTTACATGGCTGCTGTTTGATCACTGTCTGACAGAGTAACTGTTAACCCCTGTGGTACTGGTTGCTGCACAACCTTTCTTGCACTGATCAGAGACTGTTACAGGGCTGCATGTGACTCACCAGAAGGAGCTGAAAGTGCTTCCGAGCTCAGTAATAATCCACGTAATGGAAGGTTTTGTAACCCTTTGTTAAATGTTTTGAAGTTCCGTGAGTAGAGACATGGTGTAGAAGGTCGTACAGTTCTCCGAAGCCGCCTCATAAGCCTCATCTTTTTGATATTGCTAATCTAATGGAAAGGTTTCTTACAGTACCTGTGTATAACATGGCACCCAAACCACTAAAAAAGAACACAGACCTTACCAGCAAGGACAAGACAAAAGCAATGGCTGAGCCTGCTCCATCACCTCCTAAACATGCAGGTACAGGCTCGCCCTCAAGTGGGCAATCTGCTAAAGTACACCCTCAGAACAACCTAGGGCAAACCAAAGCCGACACTCTGGCTTTGGATGTTTCACGTATTCTAATGCCCATGTTTGACAAGAAATTCGATGAATTACGGGACTCAATCACAGCAGTGCTGGTGCAGGTCACGACTCTATCGCACACAGTGGGGAACCTGGAGGCTCGCACCCAGACATGTGAAACATCAACCGCAGAGCTCCATCAGATGCTTGCACAGCAACAGGAGGAAATTAAGCAACTGAGGGAGCACAATGATGATCTGGAAAATCGCAGCCGAAGAAATAATCTACGATTTGTGGGTATCCCAGAAACCATCAGAGGAGAGGACCTTACTCTCTTCCTGACCAAGGACTTGCCCGCAGCTCTGGAACTTTCCTTCCCACAATACCCCCCACTGCTTGAAAGGGCTCACCGTATAGGGGACACCATGCCAGCAGACAATAAGAGACCGAGACCTGCAATAGCCAAATTCCTGCACTACGTGTCTAAGGAAGCAATCCTTAGAGCATACTGACAAAAGCGCAATGTCTCAGTCCGAGGTCTCAAGATCTTAATTTTTCAAGACTTTTCAAAACAGGTCTCAGACAAGAGAAAATTATTTACGCCTGTGTGCTCCTATCTGGCGGAACACAACATTAGATTCCATTTGCAATATCCTGCTAAACTCAGAGTGCTGGAAAATGGGCGTTTTACGGTGTACACAGATCCTGATGAGGCTGGGGTTAGGCTCATTCGCCAAGAGGACACTGGCTAGGAGAAGTTATTGGGTGTTAAACACCTAGCTTGAGATTATTGCAATGTTCTACCCTGTATGCTCACGACTTCAAATTAATGCTTTTATATGTTATAATTGATGTTTTTCTATCATAGGTTTGTTCTTATGCTGTTTTTACCCTTGTGTGGACTCCCCTTCCCCTCCCCACCAATACACGACTCCGTACGCCTTACCGACTTCCTGGAGGGTCCTGCTCGCTGGGACAGGGACCACAGGATCCAGATGCAGGATTTTCAGCATTTTGAGACGCCCAGGACTGGGGTAGGATGAGTAACATACCACTTAACACACAGCCATACGCTTTTGTATCCTGGAATGTGGCGGGCCTGAATTCCCCGATTAAACGTAAACGGGTCCTTACGCACCTAAAGAGGCTGAAGCCTGATGTGGTCTTCTTGCAGGAGACTCACTGGAGGCAAGGGGATGATAACACTTTGAAAGCACCTTGGATTCAGCATTGCTATTCAGCGCCGTTTGTTTCCAAGTCGCGCGGAGTGGCGATTTTGCTGGGGAATTCTCTGCCTTACACCTTGCTTGATGAATACTCAGACACGGAGGGACGGTTTTTATATCTTGCGATCCAAATTGGAAACACAGTATACACACTATTGAATATCTATGCCCCAAATTATCCCAATACTACTTTCTTTTCAGAGTTATATCAATTTATTCTGACAAAGCGCACAGATAATTTAATTGTGGGCGGCGACTTTAATGCTGTCCTTGCTCCACACCTGGACAGGTCTTCCGCGGCTTCCCATGACAAACGAGCTACTTTAATCATTTTAAAGATTATGCAGCACACTGGGTTGTGCGATCCGTGGCGAGTGCTTCATACCACGGAAAGGGATTACACATTCTACTCGAGGGTCCATGATACCCATTCTAGGATAGATTACTTCTTAGTAGCAGAGGCTCTATTTGAAAGGATATCAGAAACCACAATAGAGACTATCATGATATCGGACCACGCACCAATTAGACTGCAACTGGGGATGGAGCCTTCGAGGGGCTCTTCGGCGCCCTGGAGGTTTCCATCCTATTTGGTTAACTCAGAGGATTTCAAACAGTTCCTCCAGGTCCACTGGAATAACTTCTTGGACGATAACATGTCCTCATCTTCGGATACCTCACTGATGTGGCGCACGTCTAAGGCCGTCATGAGGGGCCATGTCATTTCATACATGATACACCAAAAAAAGGAAAGGAGAACTAAGTATAATCTTCTTCACACTGACCTGCTAGCCACGCACCAGGCGTACTTGAGAGACCCCACAGACATTAATAAACAGAATTACTTCTCCGCCAAACAACTGCTAGATGCTTTTACTGTCACCCAAGCAACCAGGAATATAGAGTTCACGAAAAATCATTACCATAGATGGGGGGGGAAGACGGGTAGTTTACTGGCCCGCCTGACTAAGCCGCATACCTCCAAGCGCACAATCCTGCAGATTCAACAACCCAAAAGTAACCGTCTAGTCACCTCGCCACTTGAGATACAACAGGCGTTTATAACATATTATACCACACTTTATAAAGAGAGACCGTATGACGCCCAGGGTGCATGGGACTTAATTTCCTCGGTGGAGCCCACAAAGTTAACAGCAGAGCAGAGAGATTTCTTGTCTGCCCCGATAACCATTGAGGAGGTGCAATCGACGATTAAATCTTTCCACAATAATAAGTCTCCGGGACCTGATGGACTGACCATAGAATATTATAAGCTTTTGCAATCGTATAATACCCCTATCCTAGTGGATATACTCAATGTTATTTATCTTAAAGGGGAGGTGGTGGAGGGCTTTCATGAGGCCCACACAATTCGTATACCCAAACCAAATAAAGATCCCCTTGATGTGGGCTCCTTTCGCCCTATTTCACTAATGAATGTTGACTATAAACTTTTAGCTAAGATATTGGCGAATAGAATGCAGGTATTTCTGCCACAGGTATTGACACCCTCACAGTTGGGGTTTACGAGGGGGCGACACTCGACCTTAGGGGTCCGATTGGCGGTAGCGGCTACGGTTATGGCCAAACAACAAAACTATCCCCGGACAATGCTTCTCGGCCTTGACGCGGAGAAAGCGTTTGATTCGATCTCATGGAAATTTTTAAATACAGTATTGCGCTACAGGGGTTTTGGAGAGACTTTTCTGGGATTTCTGCAGAATATTCAACGTGGCGCGGCTACTAGACTTTGGGTGAACAACTTGATGTCTCCTCAGATTAATTTGGAAAGAGGGGCGAGACAGGGATGCCCGATATCGCCCTTATTGTTCAACCTGGCTTTGGACCCTTTCTTACAGTATCTCCATGGCTGGACGGGTCTTGAGGGCATACGATGTGGGGCGACAGAAATTAAGATTGTGGCCTTTGCCGATGACTTATTGATCTTCCTGTCAAACCCGCGGGAGTCTCTGGGCCCGCTCCTTAGAACAATAGAACAGAAGGGGGCGTTGGTGGGTTTCACCATAAATGTTGGTAAATCTGAGGCAATGATGCTCTCTGGGCCTTCTGAACCACGTTGGACACAGGAACACTCTTTGCGCTGGAAGACTCACTCCTTGACTTACCTGGGGGTTCAGATCACGAGAGACCCGGCAAAACTTTACAAAACTAACCTGCAAACATACATCACCTCATTACAGGATGAGTTGACAGCATGGGAAAAGTTTACCTTGTCCTTCATAGGCCGGGCAAATTTGATAAAAATGATCTCATTTCCCCGATTATTATACCTATTCAATGTCCTGCCATTTTATCTGAGACCAGTGGATGAACATAATATTAACCGTCTGTTTCGCAGATTTATCTGGCAAGGGAAGAGGCCCAGAATAGGATTCCACACCCTCACACAAACCCGAACCAGTGGCGGAGTAAATTTCCCAGACATTAAGCTGTATAACCTGGCAGCAAACATGCGAATTCTCCGAGACTGGTTGAGGGGTACCTCTATATACTCAGCTCTAGCGGTTGAAACATCACTAATGGGAGGCAGGTCACTGGTAAACGTACTACATGAGCCTTACACATTGATGCCCCAGGAGCTGAGAGCCAATCCTCTGTTTACAACAATTTGGCGGTCTTGGGTTGTCATACGCCGTAGATTAGGGCTATCATCACGGGTATCACTGGCACAGACGTTTTGTACTAATTCTAGGTTTCAGGCAGGGAAGGCACACCACATTTTTCATGGTTGGCAAACACTAGGCCTGGGCAGGGTGGGAGACATAGTGGATGTACATTCCAAAAAGGTCCTTACCTTCAACCAGACGACACTTTTATTTGATTTCATCAATACACACCCTTTCCACTTCATGCAACTACAGAGCTATGTGACGAGTGTTACTTGTGGCTTCAGTGATAATGACTGGCAGGATAAGCTGATAACTAAACTTACCACATGCAAACTGACGAAAAGGCTTGTGTCGGACTACTATACATTCCTAAGAACTGAGACCGAGAGGGAAGAACATTCCACAGGAATAATGAAGTGGCAGCTCAGTGACCCGTCATTGACACCTACTCTGATTTTACAAATGTTGAGGAACACGCTTAAATTTACACCGTTTACATCTTATTGGGAAATGGCGTTGAAGATTGTGCATAAATCCTATATCTCGCCAAGGCGCAACTTTCTTATGGGTAATATACCGTGTCCGATCTGTTCCAGGTGTGGAGAGGTCGAGGCAGACATGTTCCACTGTTTATGGGCTTGCTCACAAATCCAACAATTTTGGCAACGCATACTTGTATTTACTCATACGCATACACCATATAGAGTGGCTCTTACCCCAGCCTGGGCTCTTTTCGGGTACATTACTAATGAAGGGGTTGTGATCCCCACTCATGGTAGAAAATTTCTGTACATGATTTCGGCCTCGGCCCGGAAAACGATTTTACAAACCTGGCTGGCACCTAATGTGCCCACCCTGAGGATCTTCCTGGACAAACTCTCCTTCCTATTTAGGATGGATTGGGTGGAATCATCCCTTCAGAAAGAACTAAAAACCCAAAATTTTTTTGAACTATGGCAGCCACTTATACCCATCCTTCCAACGCATATACAACAGAGGCTCAAACAATGCTTCTGTACAACTACATGGTTCCTGGAACAGGCGGTAGCGGGCCGAACACCCTTGTGAGCGGAGTGGTCTCCTAAATAACACATTGGGTGAAGTGCGGAGCCATGTGTTCCCTCCCTTTGACTTTCCCTAATCTGTTTGTTGACCCCTCCCCCCTCTTTTTTGTTTTTCATTTTTTTCTTCAGCTATAACTTCCCCTCTCTCACCATTTGGGGTTATCTAGTTACAGAGTGGTAGTCCACTCGTATTGTATTTCCATGTTGAATTCTATGTTTTTAGCCTTATGTTTATCTTGATTGAGAGGTACTTTGCCTTTAATTTGCAAATTGGAACGCTAAAATAGCTACCGTCTTTAATAATGGGCTTCTGTAATACCGGAAAGAGGGAGGTAATTCCGTACCTATGTTTGTATGTTAATATGCTAATGTTGAAAATGTTTAATTGAAAATGTTTAATAAAAACAGTTTGGAAAAAAAAAAAAGAAAATGGAATAAACACAAAATGACTGTCAATCTTCCTCAGTCTGGGGCTCCGTGCAAGATCTCACCTCGTGGGGTAAGGTTCATTCTGAGAATGGTCAGCAATCAGTCCAGAACTGAAAAGAGCTGAGGCCACAGTCTCAAACATTACCGTAAGTAGCACACTACACCATCATGGATTAAAATCCTGCAGGGCACGCAAGGTCCCCCTGCTCATCACGCCATCACATGTCCAGGCCCGATTGAAACTCTCCATTGACCATCTGGATGATCCAGAGGAGGCCTGGTAGAAGGTCATGTTGTCAGATGATAAAAAATAAAACTTTTTTGTATCAATTCCACTCGCCATGTTTGGAGGAAGAAGAAGGATGAATACAACCCCAAAAATACCGTCCCAACCATGAAGCATGGTGGGGGAAACATTTTAGTTTGGTGGTGCTTTTCTGCAAAGGAGACAGGACGACTGCACCGTATTGAAGGGAGGATAGATGGGGGTCATGTATCGCAAGATTTTGACCCAATAACCTCTTTCCCTCAGTAAGAGCATTAAAGATGGGTCGTGGCTGGATCTTCCAGCATGACAATGGCCCGAAACACACAGCCAGGGCAACTAAAGAGTGGCTCCGTAAGAAGCATTTCAAGGTCCTGGAGTGGCCTTGCCAGTCTCCAGACCTGAAATCAATAGAAAATCTTTGGAGGGAGCTGAAATTCAATATCGCTCAGTGACAACCTCAAAACCTGAAAGATCTGGAGCATATATGTATGGAGGAGTGGACCAAAATCCCTGCTTCATTGTGTGAAAATATGGTCAAGAACTACAGGAAACTCCTGATCTCTAATTGCAAACAAAGGTTTCTGTACCAAATTTTAAGTTTTGTTTATTGTGTGTGTTATTTTCTGGATTTTTTTTTTTTAAGATTCTGTCTTTCACAGTTGGAGTGTATCAACAATAAAAATGACAGATCTCTCTATTCTTTCATTTGGTTGCATCATATTTTTAGGTATTTTATTCTTTGTAGTTGGGAAAACTTGCAAAATGGACAGTGTATCAAATACTTATTTTCCCCACTGTATGTGGCTGTACAGTACTGCTTAGCAACACACCGAGATTTTGGCGGGAGAGAGCACGATTTGCCTCATTGTACGCAGAATTTCCTAGAATAGTTTGTGGACGCCATATACAGAGACCCTAAGTGCTAGAAGAGCAGAATCCCTCTTCAAGTGACCCCGTTTTGTAAATTATACTACTTTGCGATATTATCTATAGGTTTATTGATGATTTTTACTCAATGGGTGTTTTCCAGATACAAGCAGCAGTGGATGTTGCTGAGTGACAATTGCAAATCTACTACTGTTATGTCCAGCTCGTGCCTCTGGAGACACAAACCTGTAAATTAGGCTCAACGCTATGGAAATTCCAAATATTTGGACATTAAATGTGGTTTAGGCACACTGTGGGGCTCAGAAGGGAGGGGGCATTTGGATTTAGGAGCACAGAATTTGCTTAATTTCTTTTGGGAGGCGATAACCAAAGCGCTTTTCCAGAGCCTTAGTGCTACAATCATAAGGTTTTTTGATTGCTTTATTTTCCGATTTTTGGGAGTCAGAATAAACAAAAAACAGCAATTCCGGAAATGGTTTTTTTATGCTGTTCCGCGTGTGGTAAAATTGATAAAGCAGCTTTATTCTTCGGGTCAGTACGATTACAGCGATACCACATTTATATCGTTTTTTACGTTTTGTCACTTTTACACCATAAAAAATGTTTTATAGAAAAAATAATTTATTTTTGCATCGCTTTATTCTGAGATCTCGATCTTTATTTTTTCGCTCATGAAGCTGTATGGTAGATTGTTTTCAGTGATACCGTTCTTATTTGCTCTTGCCTTTTTGATCACGTTTACTTACCATGGTCACTTTACGGTAAAACTGACCTGGCAATATGATTCTTTGCTTGTGTCACCATTTTCTGCAATCCATAACGCTTTCAATTTTTGGGATATAGTGCTATGTGATGGCTTATTTACTGATACCCTTTTGGGGTGGATACGATGTTTTGATTGGCTTTCATTCCAATGTTACATTATCATTTCATAGATCAGACTTTTACGAATGCAGCGATACCAAATACCGTATGTACTCATGTATAAGCCGACCTGAGTATAAGCCGAGACGCCCTAATTTTGCCACAAAAAACTGGGAAAACGTAATGACTCGAGTATAAGCCTAGGGTGGAAAATGCAGCAGCTACCGGTAAATGTCAAAAATAAAAATAGATACCAATAAAAGTAAAATTAATTGAGACATCAGTAGGTTAAGTGTTTTTGAATATCCATATTGAATCAGGAGCCCCATATAATGCTCCATACAATTCATGATGGGCCCCATAAGATGCTCCATATTAAAATATGCCCCATATAATGCTGCACAAATGCTGATTATGGCCCCATAAGATGCTCCATAGAGATATTTGCCCCATATAATACTGCACATGGCCCCATATGCTGTTGCTGCGATTAAAGAAAAAAAAAATATATATACTCCCCTCTCGTCGCTCAGGCCCCCGACACTTGCTATAGTCACCTGTCCCCCGTTCCACCACCGGACGCAGCTGTGTCTTCCCTGTCCTGTGCACTGACTGTTCAGGCAGAGGGCGGCGCTCACACTAATCGCGTCATCGCGCCCTCTGTCCTGAGCGTCACTGCAGAGGACGCGAAAGATGGAGCGGCGCCGACAGTGGAACGGGGACAGGTGAATATTGTTCACTGCCCCTGTCCTACTCACCTGCTCCTGGCATGGTCCCTGCACGTTCTTGGTTCTCCGGGCGCTGACAGCTTCTTCCAGTGTTGAGCGGTCACATGGTACCGCTCATTACAGTAACTAATATGCGGCTCCACCCCTATGGGAGTGGAGTCGGGTCCATATTCATTACTGTAATGAGCGGGTACCATGTGACCGCTCAATACAGGAAGAAACTGCCGGCGCCCGGGAACCAGGGACGTGCAGGGACCACGCCAGGAGCAGGTGAGCATGATTAGACATCTTCTGCTCCCCCTCCCCTGCCGACCCCTAGGAATGACTCTAGTATAAGCCGAGAGGGCCAATTTCAGCCTAAAAAAATGGGCTGAAATTCTCAGCTTATACTCGAGTATATACGGTATGTGTATTTTTATTTTTTTTACGGTTTTATTGTTAATGGAGTAAAACGGTTGTGATTTGAACGTTTGTTTGTTTTTTTTTTTTTTTGTATTTTCCATATTTAAAAAAAAAAAAAATAATTACATTTTTATTTAATAGTCCCCCTTAGGGACTTGAAGCTGCGAGCAACTGATCACTTGAGCTATACATAGCAATGCTGATTCACTGCTATGAATAGTGAAAATTGCAAACTCCTATGAGTAACAACTACAGACTGGCTTTCACAGAAGAACAGTTATGACAAGCATGGAGGTCTTCAGCAGACTTCTGCCCCCTTGCTGGCGCATTTTAAATGCTGCTGTCAGAGATTGACAGTGGCATTAAACAGGTTAACAGCCGTGGACTGACATCACCTCCACCAGAGACTGATAAACACACATGATGGCTGATTTAAATCGGCCATCATCTGCTGGGAAAGATGCAGGCTCAGGGTGCTAGCCCGCAGCAAAGTCAGAGACTCGACATATCACGTCAATGTACATCATATGTCATGAAGGAGTTAAGGAATATTGGCAGAATCATGATTGGCAACTATTGATTATTGATTGTGTCTTTGTTACAAATGTTTTAATTTAAGAAAATAAAATCAAAATTAATTGAAAAGAAGAAATATTAGGCATCATGTATACAGTTTTACGATAATAATGTCATGTGGTTACATTGAAATGTCAGGAATTTATAACTTCGGTATATTAAACTGCTGAAATTGTTGTGTTTTTAGGAGACTAAAAGATGCGAGGTTACTCAGCTCAGCATCCATATGGACTGCGAAGAGAATTCCGATTTACTGAATCTGATATCCCGGTAAGGTTTAGTTATAGGTGGTTATTTGTATACGCTTTTGATCTTCACTTAGAAGTGTATTCTTAGACTTTGTACATACGTGTTTTCGTCTATATTTGGTTTTGTCACGAAACCTGAGTGTCATCGAAAGTGTCAGAGGTAGGAAGAGACACACATGCGCGCAGACAGGAAGGTTCCGGGACTCAATAGAATAACGGGGAGAGAGGACAAACTGAGTGTATTCTCATATTTCCATGGTCATGAATATGATAGAGCCTAGGGAGTTAGTTATTTCGCTATTTGTTCTGCGCAGTTTTGTCACAAAACCTGAAGGTTTTGATGATGCCAGGAAAGTGAATGAGAATCCTGAAGTCTCATGCACACGTTACTTATTTTTAACTTGCAGATTTAAAACTGCAGCATGTCAATTCTTTTAGCGTTTTTGCTTCAGATTTCTCCTATTCTAATCAGTGTGGAAACAGCTGAAACAAAAATACATGTGAATTTGTGGCAAAAAAAAAGCGTGTATTTTGCACTGCGTTTTTCCTACCAAGAGATGCAGAAATGTTTGCACCAAATACTTAAAGGGAACCTGTCATATCATTTGTAGCATCAATAGTGTCCCCAGTGTGTTGTTAGTGATGCGGTGTGCGAATCCAGCGACGGGTGCCGTCTTTTGAAACTGAGCATGCTCGGAAAAATTTCCCGTCAAGAAATTCTCTCTCTCTCTCTTTTTACTATTGATGCTGCCTATGCAGCATCAATAGTAAAAAGATATAATGTTAAAAATAATAAAAAAAATAATAAATCGTGATATTCTTACCTTCCGGCGTCCACCACAGCCCTCGCGATGCTGCCCGTTCCCAGTAATGCATTGCGAGACAGTGACCTGTGATGACGTAGCAGTCTCGCGAGACCGTTACGTCATCGATTTATTTCGCAATGCATTACTGGGAACGGGAGCTGCCGGCAGCATCGCAAGCATCGGGAAGACTGCGGTGGACGCCGGAAGGTAAGAATATCATTATTTTTTTTTAATTATTATTTTTAACCTGGGTTGTGTTGTGTATGCATTTTCGCAGCGGAAAAATGCAGCGAAGATGCATACACAACGTGTGCACATAGCCTCATTGGATCCATCACAAAAAAGGGACCCAGTGCATCCATTTTTTACAATCTGCACATAATCCGTCTTTTCAACATTTTGATGGATTTTGACTGATTGTAAAAAACGAAAGTGTGAAAGAGGCCTTACCTGCTCGTTTATTCATAGGGCTGTGCTTCATCGCTTTCAGTCAGGGTTGTTTCCGCCCACACAATTTGAATTACTGTGTATACTCGAGTATAAGCCGACCCAAGTATAAGCCGAGACCTCTTGTTTTGCCACAAAAAAACTGGGAAAACTTAATGACTCAAGTATAAGCCTAGGGTGGAAAATGCAGCAGCTACCGGTAAATGTCAAAAATAAAAATAGATACCAATAAAAGTAAAATTAATTGAGACATCAGTAGGTGTTTTTGAATATCCATATTGAATCAGGAGCCCCATATAATGCTCCATACAATTCATGATGGGCCCCATAAGATGCTCCATATTAAAATATGCCCCATATAATGCTGCACAAGTGTTGATTATGACCCCATAAGATGCTCCATACAGACATTTGCCCCATATAATGCTGCACAAATGCTGATTATGGCCCCATAAGATGCTCCATAGACACATTTGCCCCATATAATGCTGCACAAATGCTGATTATGGCCCCATAAGATGCTCCATAGATATATTTGCCCCATATAATGCCCACAAATGCTGATTATGGCCCCATAAGATGCTCCATACACACATTATGCCCCATATGCTGTTGCTGCGATTAAATAAAATAAAATAACATACTTGCCTCTCAGGCCCCTGGCACTTGCTATAGTCACTTTTCCGCGTTCCACCGCCGGGCACTGCTGTGTCTTCCGCGTCCTCTGCACTAAAGTTCAGGCAGAGGGCGGAGCGCACACTAATCGCGTCATCACTCCCTCTGACCTGAGCGTCACTGCAGAGGACGCGGAAGACACAGCAGCACCTGGCGGTGGAACGCGGACAGGTGAATATAGCGCAATGCCCCCGTTATACTCACCTGTTCCTGGCGCGGTCCCTGCACGTCCCTGGTTCTCCGGGCGCCGGCAGCTTCTTCCTGTATTGAGCGGTCACATGGTACCGCTCATTACAGTAATGAATATGTGGCTCCACCCCTATGGGAGTGGAGTCGGGTCCATATTCATTGCTGTAATGAGCGGTACCATGTGACCTCTCAATACAGGAAGAAGTTGCCGGTGCCCGAAAAACCAGGGACGTGCAGGGGACCGCACCAGGAGGAGGTGAGTATGATTAGACAGCTGCCGCTCCCCCTCCCCTGCCGACACCTGGGAATGACTCGAGGATAAGCTGAGAGGGGCAATTTCAGCCTAAAAAAATGCGCTAAATTCTCGGCTTATACTCGAGTATATACGGTATGTTCCCAGGTGTGCACGAAGTCTCTTGAAATGCTCTGGCTGGCATTGGTATTGCTGTGCAGAGAGCTTGTCTATGGCAATATATTTCAGTTGAATGTGCGTTCAGGGAAGCACATTCAACTGAAATAAAGCGCTGCCATCGGCAGACCACTGGACTGAGCCACGATTGTCAAGGGGTCTACACTGTCTGCGGGCTGCATATGCAGAAAAGAGGATGCCGAGGGAATGAGGGACAGGTGAGAAGAATTTTTTTTTATGTGTATGTAAAGAACACTACAAAAGGAGACGTTACTGTAACAGGAATAGTGGTTTAACCACTGTGCCGTGGACCAAGGAGAGCCTGTAGGCGCATAACTAGGCAAACACCTGACTCTTTGCTAGAGCCTCAGATGTTCGGGTTAAACTTGTCTCCTTAAGGATGCCAGGTGCGTCTCCAGGACAGACCTCGGACACATGGCAGCTGACCCCCAAAAGGGCAGGTGGTTGGAACTGCCAGGAATAGATGGACTTTGACAAGTACAGGCAGGCACGGTAGTAATACAGGAAGACAAGGCAGGTGTAGATAGGTACATCTGGTATATAGACTGGCTCGGCATTTACGGCTGGAATACAGACTGGCATGGCAGGTGCAGGTAGGTACGGCTGGCAGATGCTGAAAGCTATAAGCAAGTACAGACAGGAGCGAGCAATAACAGTTGCATACTGGCAGGTACCAGCGGGTACTGGCAGGTACTAACAGATGTGGGACCTGAAAACTCTAAGTGCAGTGCCCGCAAATCTGCCAGGCATTTGCATACCCTGGGAAGGAGGACGAGTGGGATGATTGCCGGAGCAGTGCGTGAGTCTGCGTCCCTGCCAGGGGAGTGGAGGATGGGAAGCGTGCAGGGATGCTGACACTATTACTACAATATGGGGACCTGGATGGGGACTTTACTACAAGAAAAAGACCTGGATGAGGACATTACTACAATATGGGGACCTGAATGGGGACTTTACTACAAGAATAGGACCAGTATGGCGCATTACTGCAATATTGGGACCAGGATGGGGAAATTACTACAAGAAGGGGACCATCATGGGGCATTACTACAATATGGGAACCTGCATGGGGACATTACTACAAGAAGGGGGCAAGGATGGTGTGTACTACAGGATGGGGACCAGGATAGTGCACATTACTACAGGTTGAGCCGACTCTGAAACAGGTCTCGATAAACTGTATTCGCTATTGCATCTAGTACTACCTCCCTGACTGGGAAACTTGAAGAAGTCAAAATTAATGTGGGCCTATTCCAGACAAGTTATGCAGAAGTTTAGATCGAGGGTGTCTGAGGCGGAAGATTGGATCACTTGGCTCTAGGTGACTTCACAGGAGTGATGCCTAATGCGATACAAGACCTCTCTGGGAGGTCAGAGCTTTGGTGTCAAAAGGCAGATGTCGTGAAGAACCTACTCCACCGAAACAATCTTCGCATTAACGGACTTCCTGAAAATGCAGAAGGACAGTGACCTGACAAATTTGTTGGGAAATTTCTCCAGAAATTTTTCCCTGATGCACCCTTCTCCTTGGCCTTTACTGTGCAACATGCTACAGGGTACCCGCCAAACCTCCCCTTCCTTCCGGGGGCAACCTGCAGACTACTCTTGGCCAGACTAAATTGCCGAGACCCAGAACTCCGTATGGCTAGACGTAAAGGGAAATCCAGTTTGACAATGCCATTGTTTCCATCTTCCCGGACTTTTCCACTGAATAACAGAAGCAAAGAGCCACATTTATCAACATCAAACATTGCTTGCAAGATCTCCAGATACCATATTCTATGGCATACACTTCTCAGTTACGAGTACTTGACGGAGACTGGGCTCACTTATTTTCCACACCTACCGAAGCTGATGACTGGCTGACCAAGAGACAGAAGGTGAAGCGCTAGAATCCAGCAAAGATAATTACATATTCTGTTATTACTTAATTTTTAAAAATAATTCTGATGGATTACTTGAATTCGAGTCCTCCACAACCCATTTACTCTGACTAGGATGGACGGACTTTACTCCCAATCTTTTCTTGCAGGATATACAGTCCATGCAGTGATGGCTTCGATGCAACCATATGGACTCCTCTAATGTTTGGTCCTCAAGCACGGGACCTTTGTTACTTGATGGCTCCGATTTGTGAGATTAGGTTCAACTACTTTGTTCTGCAGTTTCAGTTGACACCTGTTTGATACGGTGGACACCGCGTCTGAAGGCTAGGTCCCTCGCTCTACATACAGGCTCCAGCAGCCTCTACATGCTTAAGGGTCATTTGTGGTCACCGCCCCACACCGACAGCATTGGCGATAAGCTGGAGTGGATACCTCTATACACTGTGGGACAGTGTGGCGGCTTCCTCTTTCCCCTCCCCTCCCCTTTCTCTGCACGATCAGTGCATTACTTTTCGCGTTAAGCTCTGCCACATATGCTATACGAGAAAATAGCACTTGACTGATGAAAGTCCACATGGACTGAAACGTTTCAAGTGCTACAAATAAATGCACTATTGGATGCTTAAGTTGAGTGCTAGACTTTTTTTTATATAGATTTGATGGTTTGGGAACCTAGTTGTGAGCACCACTCTGTAGCTGTGCACACGGTGTTAATACTTACGGACACCTGTTTGATGTCACATATGCCTCTTGCGCTCTGCATATACTATGTTTTGAAGTATTTTAGATTACTATAGCGAAATGGTTCAACATAATGTACATTGGCCATGTGGGTGCCTGGCCTGAAATCCTCACCTCCTTCAAAAATGAGACGCATTGAGCTTTACTTCATTCAGTTGTTTTATAATAGTTAAGATACGTTTATCGTAAAGCATAGGGGGTTTGGGAACACCCAGGAAAAGGGTTCAAGCCTTTTCTTTCCTCCGTAAATATAACATCTAGGTGATGTGCCTTCAGGAGACCCACCTCACCCTAAGCACAAGTAGTCTCTTACTGAATCCCTGGTTACAGGGGTCCTTACATTCCTATCACACTTCATACTCTTGGGGAGTTTCGGTGCTTCTGCATAAATCCTTCAGGTGGGAGGTAATATCTTCACAATCTGACACTGAAGTTGCTATATATATATATATATATATATATATATATATATATATATATATATATACACTCACCGGCCACTTTATTAGGTACACCTGTCCAACTTCTTGTTAACACCTAATTTCTAATCAGCCAATCACATGGCGGCAACTCAGTGCATTTAGGCATGTAGACATGGTCAAGACAATCTCCTGCAGTTCAAACCGAGCATCAGTATGGGGAAGAAAGGTGATTTGAGTGCCTTTGAACGTGGCATGGTTGTTGGTGCCAGAAGGGCTGGTCTGAGTATTTCAGAAACTGCTGATCTACTGGGATTTTCACGCACAACCATCTCTAGGGTTTACAGAGAATGGTCCGAAAAAGAAAAAAAATCCAGTGAGCGGCAGTTCTGTGGGCGGAAATGCCTTGTTGATGCCAGAGGTCAGAGGAGAATGGGCAGACTGGTTCGAGCTGATAGAAAGGCAACAGTGACTCAAATCGCCACCCGTTACAACCAAGGTAGGCCTAAGAGCATCTCTGAACGCACAGTGCGTCGAACTTTGAGGCAGATGGGCTACAGCAGCAGAAGACCACACCGGGTACCACTCCTTTCAGCTAAGAACAGGAAACTGAGGCTACAATTTGTACAAGCTCATCGAAATTGGACAGTAGAAGATTGGAAAAACGTTGCTTGGTCTGATGAGTCTCGATTTCTGCTGCGACATTCGGATGGTAGGGTCAGAATTTGGCGTAAACAACATGAAAGCATGGATCCATCCTGCCTTGTATGGAGCATCTTTGGGATGTGCAGCCGACAAATCTGCGGCAACTGTGTGATGCCATCATGTCAATATGGACCAAAATCTCTGAGGAATGCTTCCAGCACCTTGTTGAATCTATGCCACAAAGAATTGAGGCAGTTCTGAAGGCAAAAGGGGGTCCAACCCGTTACTAGCATGGTGTACCTAATAAAGTGGCCGGTGAGTGTGTATATATATATATATATATATATATATATATATATATATATATATATATATATATATATATATATATATATATATATATTCATTTATGCATATCTTGAAGGTTCACCCATTGTAATCCTAGCTATATGCAATCTCCCTTCAGCTAAGCTGGAAGTCTTAAAAGAGGATGCTACATTCGCTACAACATATCGCACTGGTGCAACATTCTGTTTAGGGGACTTTAACTTGTTAATGGACCCTCAAAATGAAAAAACTGTTCGTTAACAATATGCGAGATGGTGCTCAGGAGCCTTCACATTTACAGGCTTTTGTGTGTGAGTTTGGGTGGTTGGACCTCTGGAGGGTGAGAAACGTTGATTCTAGAGTGGTGTTCTCTTGTCTTACTCTCCCTAGAAACACGTTGTCTAGAATTGACTATGTTGTTCGGAGGTGTGGAGACACTTCAGTTGGTGTAACACCAAATATATCTACCTAGGGGCATTTCAGATCATTCCCCAATAATACTGGAGCTGACCTTTCCCCCAACTGAAATGTGTAGTAAATATAGGATACATCCTTTCTGGTTGTCCCTAATTGGGGAAAATGATAGAATAAGTTACCAAATTCAAGCGTTCTGGGAAACCCACAATGGGGCGGAGATGTGACTCTGAAAGCCAAGGTCCTGATTAATGGTTTATGTATGTTCATTCCCTTGGGGAGAGGGACCAGACAGAACTACCCGCTGTCCCCCTTTTTCTTTGCCATCGCCATGGAACCACTAGCTGTCAGGATCCATCAGATTGCAGGGAATCAACAGATTCAAGTGGGTTCCCTTGAGGACCGCTTGGGATTATATGTGGATGACTTAATCCTGTTTATGGCTAGACCTAGATTTACACTGACTTTGGTAATGGATCTGATTGATGAATTTGGTTGGTTCTCCTGTCTAAAACTAAACTGGCAGAAATCCATGTTGTTACCTCTAAGAACTGTGGGATGGAAAGTAAGGGATTAATTCTGCAAGTTACGAATAGTATCCCACTTTAAATATGTAGGTATACACATAGCAAGAACTCACACGCAACTCTGTGGTTCAAAAATATTCCCACTTTTGTCATAGCTGCGGGAGAAAATTAAAATATGGGGAACTCTCCATCTGTCAGTAGCTGGGAGAATCAATGACCCTAAAATCATAGTCCTCCCTAAATTCCTATATGTTGTAGAACATTCATAGTCACACAGAAGGTCTTTGTCATGAACAACTCGCATTTAGCAACCTTCATATAGGGCTAAATGAGCTGTTAAGATCTATAGGCCTGACGTAGATCTGCATGAGAATCTGCCTCCAGAGCATATTGTAAATGAAAAGTGTGAGACATGAAGATTAGGAGAGCAGACTGTCAGTCATTAGGTGTCTCTCACTGGTATATTTTATATAGTAAAAACGCAGTTCTAATTTCATATATTCAATGTTTGCATACATCTTGGCTCTTACAGTGTCTTGGTGTATTCTTTTCATTTTGGCATAGGAGGGTTTATCCTACTAACAGATGCCTTTTTAATGGCTTTTTAGTCCATAATACTGGGGTTGAGCTGAAATTCCAGAGAGCCCATGGTGGTGCTGTGTCTAATCGCATACAACCTCTCTAACCACAGGAATTCTACATTCAAAAAAATATATATTTTTACTGTAAGGGTGAGAGCCTTAATATTTCTGCCTTTTGGAGGTGTTTAGGTCATCATTGGGTCATCCAAGTCTTAATTTGTAATAAATCTACAGCGTATAGTATAAAATAAGTAAATTACCACATCTGCCAACTGCTCCCTCCTGATCCATGCTGATGCTCTAGCAGATCTCCCTCGCTCTATAAGCCGCTAGCATATGACCACAGCAGCATGATGCCAGAAGTATGCAATGTAGGCGCTCAGGCCGCTGTTCGGCTGCAGCGGTCATGTGCCGGCTTCTCGTAAGAAAAGACCGGCAGGACCCCAGGATTACCGGGGAAAAGAAGAGGGAAAATAAGTTAATGTATACCATTTAAAGCTGTTTAAATTAAAATGGAAAGTTTAATCCGTTAATCCCCTAATTCTCTTTTGCATCAGTGCAAAATATGTGGTGTATGTTTTATAGCGTATGACAGCACTTTAGTGCCAAGAATAAAGACGCAATTTTAATTTTAAACGTTTCTCCCTCCTTTAACCAGAGCCATAGACATTGCGTCTGTACGTTGATGATCACCCGAGTAACTAGTGGTTAATGAACATTCTGTAGGATATTACCATTTAATTAATGGTGCTATATAAATAAATAATAATAATATGTGTCTGAGCATTTAATGCCAGGTAAAATGAGTCTGTCACATAGTGATAATGGTGGTGTGTGTGGAATCAGAAAGGGGAGTGACTAACTTTTTTTTTTTGCTTTCTTTTTTTTTAACTAGTATTTTTACTTATTTTAATTCTTGTATTTTTTTTAATTTAGCTATTTTCTATATTTTTTTACTATGACTGTAATTATCTTCATACGGGAACAGCAATAAGCACATTTCAGTTCCTATATATAGGCTGCAGAGAACCGTGATCTAATGGTAACAGCCCACTAGCTTACTTTTACCCTTACTAGATGGTGGCCCGATTCTAACGCATCGGGTATTCTAGAATGCACAGCCACGTAGTTTATAGCACAGCCATGTAGTTTATAACACAGCCCATGTAGTATATAGCATAGCCACGTAGTATATTGCACAGCCACATAGTATATTGCATAGCCCAC
The DNA here is from genome assembly GCF_051348905.1 of Ranitomeya variabilis. Classification (NCBI taxonomy): domain Eukaryota; kingdom Metazoa; phylum Chordata; class Amphibia; order Anura; family Dendrobatidae; genus Ranitomeya; species Ranitomeya variabilis. The sequence goes on along the minus strand of NC_135239.1, from coordinate 165,985,212 downwards.
GTAGTATATAGCATAGCCACGTAGTATATTGCACTGTTGTGAACTGTGTTTCTGGGCTCCCTCTTGTGGTCACTAATGGTATTGTATGAGTCATGTCTTTCTGCTGGCCTGGGCTCCAGCTGTTTCATTAAGCTGTGGGTGTTCCCTATTTAGTCCTCCTTAGGACTCAGTCTCTTGCCTGGTATCGATGTATTCAGTCCAATTTGGTCTCCTCCTGATTCCTTGCCATCTGTCTCATGCAAGAAAAGCTAAGTTCTGTTTGCATACTTTTGATCATTTGCATTATCAGTGTTTTTTGTCCAGCTTGCTCAAAATGTGATTTTCCAGCTCGCTGGAAGCTCTAGGGTGCTGATATTCTCCCCTCACACCGTCAGTCGGTGCAGGGGTTCTTGAATATTCAGCGTGGATGTTTTTGCAGGGTTTTCTGCTGACCGCATAGTTCACTTTCTATTTTCTGCCTATCTAGATTAGTGGGCCTCACTTTGCTGAATCTAGTTCATCTCTATGTTTGTGTTTTCCTCTTGCCTCACCGTTATTATTTGTTGGGGGCTTTCTATATCTTTGGGGTTAATTTCTCTGGAGGCAAGTGAGGTCTTATTTTCCCTTTAGGGGTAGTCAGTTCTCCGGCTGGCTCGAGACGTCTAGAAACAACGTAGGCACGTTCACCGGCTACTTCTAGTTGTGTGTTAGGATCAGGTATGCGGTTAGCCCAGTTTCCACCTCCCTAGAGCAGTTCTATGTTTTCGCAGACTTAGCCGGAATACCAGTGATCCTCTACCACTAGGATCATAACATTGCACAGCCATGTAGTATATTGCACAGCCACGTAGTATATAGCACCGCCCACGCAGTATATAGCACAGCCCACGCAGTATATAGCACAGTCCACGCAGTATATAGCACAGCCCACGCAGTATATAGCACAGCCCACGCAGTATATAGCACAGCCCACGCAGTATATAGCACAGCCCACGCAGTATATAGCACAGCCCACGTAGTATATAGCACAGCCCACGTAGTATATAGCACAGCCCACGTAGTATATAGCACAGTCCACGCAGTATATAACACAGGCCATGCAGTATATAACACAGGCCATGCAGTATATAACACAAGCCATGCAGTATATAACACTGGCCACATAGTATATAACACAGCCCACGTAGTATATAACACAGCCCACGTAGTATATAGCAATGTGGGCACCATATCCCTGTTAAAAAAAACTATTAAAAAATAGTTATATACTCATTTTCCGGCGGCCCCCGGATCCAGCCGAGACCTTTACCGATGCTCCTCGCGACGCTCCGTTCCCAGTAATGCTTTGCGGCAATAACCCGTTATCATGTAGCGGTCTCGCGAGACCGCCACGTGATCTCGGCTCATTGCCGCAATGCATTCTTGGGACCGGAGCGGGAAAGACTGTGGTGGACTCCGGAAGGTGAGAATGTAATGTTTTGTTGTTTTTTATAAATATTTTTAACATTCTATGTTTTTACTATTGATGCTGCATAGGCAGCATCAATAGTAAGTGAAGCGGTATTTAAATCCCGCCTCAATCTCGCTGATTGGTCGCGGACGGACGGCCGCGACCAATCAGCGACCCAGGATTTTCGTTACAGACAGACGGAAGTACCCCTTAGGCAAATATATAGATTCCATGTATACAGTCAAGCAGTTAACATCGGCCTTGTATCCCTACGAGCTCTCTTTGTACAAGGAATCCCTTAAAGGGAATCTGTCAGCAGGTTTTTGCTATTTAGTCTGAGAATAGCATAATACAGGGCAAGAAAGCCTGATTCCAGGGATGTGGCTCATATATAATGCTGTTTGCGGTAGTTTCAATACAATCCGTGTTTTATCAGCTGGAGATGATCAGTACCAGACTAGGTTGCATGTCAGGTAACCCCGCCCCAACCACTGATTGGCAGATTGCTGACAATATACAGTGTAAACAGGAAGCTGCCAATGAGTGGTGTGGGCGGGGTTATACAGAGCTTAGCATTCTGAGCTCTGCTACATCTACAACTGATAAAATAGGGATTCTATCAAAACTGCAGCAAGTAGCCCAGTAAGTGATATATCCCTGAATTCAAGCTCTGTTGCCTGATGTGATGCGGCTCACATGAGTGCAGACAAGGACGCTCCAGCAATCAAGATCACAGCACTCAATATGGACACTATGCTTGGGAACTAGTAACTGGGCCGTTAACTCGATAATTTAGGTGGGAAGAGGGTAAAGGGTTAATATCAAGAATCATTAGAACGCTACTCTCGGATATCTCCAGCGCTCCCCTTTAGAATGCATGGAGCAGAGGTGCACATGGTCGACCTCCTGGCCGTTCAGATGGGGCTCGTCAGAGGTGTCCATCTGCTGGGGTCCCCAGTGATCCGGCAGCGAATGGTGCGCTCACTCATAGACTTCTCTCTGCCTTTACCATTAATCATTCCGCATATCGTAATGAATTATTAGGACCTGTCATGAAGTCATCCCGGGTCATTGATGCTTGTTCTATGTATTGGAATGTGTGTCCTTTGTTCTGGACAATTTGATCATGTAGAAATGTTTATATGTATCACACATAGTTTTCGTTTTATTTGTACCCCAAAAACTTTCTGACTAATATTTTTCAGAACCCACAAATCACGGTACCTGCTTGGATTTTTCCGCACTCTTTCTACTTTTACAGATTGGTGTAAATATCGCCAGAGTACGTTTTCCTATTTTAAGGTAGGACACATTTTCCTGTAAATATTTTGTAAAGTATGCTCGAGACTTTGTGTTTGGACTCCTCTGCTAGTGGCGTAGGGGTCTTGTGAAATTTTTATTATTTTTTTTTAACAAAAGATTTTAAAAACCTACCACAGGTGTCTTAATTTATTTTTTTCTTTCACATGATTGATGATTAGCACTTTGTTATTGTTTGTTGTTGTTATAGTGTATTAGCATAGTACGCTATTTTATTAAAGTACAACTGTTCTTCCAAAAGAAAACTCCCTATAACTCTTTAGGCCAAGTTCATACTGTGTTTCCCCGAATATAAGCCAGTGTCTTATATTCTTTTTACTCCCAAAAGTCCCACTATGGCTTATTTTCGGGGTATGGCTTATATTAGCCAAAAAAAAGGCGACTTTTTTTTTTAACCAAAAAATAGCTGTGCCATACAGTGCTCTGCACCATTATTGCCCCATAGCTGTGCCATACAGTGCTCTGCACCATTATTGCCCCATAGCTGTGCCATATAGTGCTCTGCACCGTCCATTATTGCCCCATAGCTGTGCCATACAGTGCTCTGCACCATTATTGCCCCATAGCTGTGCCATATAGTGCTCTGCACCGTCCATTATTGCCCCACAGCTGTGCCATATAGTGCTCTGCACCATTCATTATTGCCCCACAGCTGTGCCATATAGTGCTCTGCACCGTCCATTATTGCCCCATAGCTGTGCCATATAGTGCTCTGCACCGTTGCCCCATAGCTGTGCCATATAGTGCTCTGCACCGTTCATTATTGCCCCATAGCTGTGCCATACAGTGCTCTGCACCATTATTGCCCCATAGCTGTGCCATACAGTGCTCTGCACCATTATTTCCCCATAGCTGTGCCATATAGTGCTCTGCACCGTCCATTATTGCCCCATAGCTGTGCCATACAGTGCTCTGCACCATTATTGCCCCATAGCTGTGCCATATAGTGCTCTGCACCATTATTGCCCCACAGCTGTGCCATATAGTGCTCTGCACCGTCCATTATTGCCCCATAGCTGTGCCATATAGTGCTCTGCACCATTGCCCCATAGCTGTGCCATATAGTGCTCTGCACCGTCCATTATTGCCCCATAGCTGTGCCATATAGTGCTCTGCACCGTCCATTATTGCCCCATAGCTGTGCCATACAGTGCTCTGCACCATTATTGCCCCATAGCTGTGCCATATAGTGCTCTGCACCATTATTGCCCCACAGCTGTGCCATATAGTGCTCTGCACCGTCCATTATTGCCCGATAGCTGTGCCATATAGTGCTCTGCACCGTCCATTATTGCCCGATAGCTGTGCCATATAGTGCTCTGCACCGTCCATTATTGCCCCATAGCTGTGCCATATAGTGCTCTGCACCGTCCATTATTGCCCCATAGCTGTGCCATATAGTGCTCTGCACCGTCCATTATTGCCCCATAGCTGTGCCATACAGTGCTCTGCACCATTATTGCCCCATAGCTGTGCCATATAGTGCTCTGCACCGTCCATTATTGCCCCATAGCTGTGCCATATAGTGCTCTGCACCGTCCATTATTGCCCCATAGCTGTGCTGCTGCTGCAATAAAAATAATAAAACACATACTCACCTCTCTTGCTTGCAGCTCCTCAGCGTCCCGTCCCGGCGTCTCTCCGCACTGACTGATCAGGCAGAGGGCGCCGCGCACACTATATGTGTCATCGCGCCCTCTGACCTGCACAGTCAGTGCGGAGAGACGCCGGGAAGATGGCGCGACGCCCGGCGTGTGGAACGAGGACAGGTGAATATGTCATACTTACCTGCTCCCGGCGTCCCGCTCCTTCCCCCGGACAGCTGGTCTTCGGTGCCGCAGCCTCTTCCTCTGTCAGCGGTCACCGGCACCGCTGATTAGAGAAATGAATTATGCGGCTCCGCCCCTATGGGAGGTGGAGCCGCCTATTCATTTCTCTTATGAGCGGTCCCACGTGACCGCTGAACAGGGGAAGAGCTGCTGAGCCAATCAGCGCTCGAGATGCTGGGGAGCCGCTGGACCAATCAGAGCTCCGGCCGGGGCACACAGAAAGTTAACCCTGCACTCGGGGCCACTAGAGAGAGGACAGAGGGGACCGAGGCAGTCAAAAGGTTCCATGGCTTATATTTTCCACGTGTTTCCCACTACGGCTTATTTTCGGGGTATGGCTTATATTAGCCGCCCCTTCTCTACCCCCCACTACGGCTTATTATCGGGGGTGGCTTATTTTCGGGGAAACACGGTATGCAGTCATATATTTTACCCAACAAAGAAAAAAACTTTGCAAAGTGTGTTACCTGCAGATTATTCGGCTGCTTTTGCCTGTTGCATTGTGTTGAGTGAAATCTGCGACTAATAGGAAATGTTGTGATTTTGAAAATCGAGATCATACAGAATATTTTTTTGTAAAATGCCGTTTAGATCCCTGAACAAAGGAAAATGCTGTGATGTATAAGGGGGTATCATTAACCTGCAACAGCTGCAGTCTCATTGGGCTTTTACAATATCTAATCATTGAAAAATGTAGTAAGGGTGTTTCAGACATAACGATCAAGGTACAGTTAAAACTACCTCCTCAAAAATACGATCTTTTTTCATATTATTTGCTGATATTTTGCTATGTGGTTTTTACAGATAAACCAGGTGAAATACATATGTTTAACTTGTAAAATACGGTGTGAATACTATATGCAGAACTTACACCTTAATCACTACAGTAGAAACATGCCAGTGTAAGGAGACTTATAGGCCATGCAATACTACTGCAGGAAATTGAATATGCAAATTGTCTCTTCAGAGAGGAAAGGGACTTCAAGATGACCAGTTTAATATTCCAAAATTCAGCTACTCTTCATAAGCAAAAAATAACTCTATAAATCGTTATTTGCTTATGACTGTTGTCACCACTCAGTCATTATAAGCACGGACACCTCAACCTATAAGACTCTTATTTTTTTTTCTATCTTCTCTTTTGCTAGAAGGGTCACGTGCGAAATGTAGTGAATGTTTTGCAGAAACCATTTATAAATGATAGAAGCGGACACTACAATAACATTAATACTTGTAAATTAACATCACTATGTAAATACATTTATTAAGTACTAACAGAGGCATAAATTGTTAAGACTTGGCTCAACCAAGATTCTTTCCATCTTCTATATTTTCTTGTTTTTAGCAATAATAACTCTCATAACCATGCAAAAGACGTGAAACTAATATATATAAAAAATAAAACTGCACTAGTAGAGTTTCCAAGGATCTAAATCGTGAGCTTTTGCTACAGAGCACAACCTATAAATAGTGGTTGGACTTCAAAACTGAAGACCGTTCTTTCTCTTAGTGGTAATTTTCTTACACAGTTTACATCACAGAAGCACAAACCATGCGAGCCGTCAGTAATCCTATTATCATCGTGATTTACCAGAGTAAATCTAGGGGAAGGGAATACTAGACCTCACATCTTTACTCCTGTTTTAGAGAAGTTTTTCCCTTCTAAGCTAATTACTTTACTAATGTCGTATTGCTTAAATCTGTCGCCAGGTTTTTGCTATGTAATCTTAGAGCAGCATGATGTATTGAGACAGAACCTGATTCCAGTGATTCATCATTTACTGGGCTGCTTGCTGTCATTTTGATAAACTCCCTGTTTTCTCTTCTGCAGAGCTCTGAATGCTGAGCTCTGTATAACCCCGCCCACACCACTGATTGGCCACTTTCTGTATACACAGTAAATTGACAGAAAGCAGCTAATCAGTGGTGGGGGGCAGGAGGACTAGATAGCACGTGATTAGGGATCAGCGGACCGGTGGAAGTTCGGGTTCTGGTACCTGACACGAACTTTAGTCCAAAGTTCAGGTACCAGAACTTTACCTGAACTTGAACCTAAACGCCATTGAAATGTATGGGGATCCAAATTTTGGAGCTGGAAAATTTTAATTCTTTCTCTCTTCTCTCCTGGACTTCCCTGGAACTCCGGACATTAAAAAGAACTTCCGGTAGAAGTCTATGTTCAGCATCAGACACTAACTTTCCGGTACGAACCCCGAAGTTTAAAGTTCGGTATCGCTCATCTTTACACGTGACACCTAGTCCTATAGTGATAACACTTTGATTTTATTGAAACAAGAACCTACAATCTAGTAAGTGACACAATGCTGCCATCAAGGTCTAATCTCAGACCCTCCACCATGCTGCTATCAGATTCCATAATAAGCAAATATCCCGCATTTAATAAACAGTTCATCTCTCTAGGTTTCCTGTTTCAGTCTTTGCATCCTGGGCAAATAAAGGTGTGACCTGCCTTTTTTTTTTGAGCTGGACATTATATTCCAGTAGTTTCCCATGGCTGTGTCCATTAGCCGGGTTTCAGCCCTTGTCCACACACATCATTTGACACATGGTAAGGTTTTAATATTAGAGATTAGAACCGTCCCGAATAGGGTCACCGTGATGTGGTGGGATGGCTTTTTGCATTTTATTTCATCAAAAATATGCTAACTAAGCACCCTACGTTATTTTCATGCACTGTTGCAGTTTATTGATATACTGCAGGATATTGGCTTATTATGTTTTTATCTTGGGTTTTTGACTGTTTAGTGGCCAGTGTGAATATGCACTTACTGTACAACAACTTTACATTCCAGTCATCTCTCTAGGTTTTCTATTAGATTACATACACAAACCTGCTGACTGATTCCCTTTAATGACCAGTGTGAAATACTGCTCAGTAAATCAATATATGGACTATACTGAAATGAATGTTTTTTACAGAAGAATTATTCTTTGAAGCCACAAACCAAACACAACTGTCCCATAGACTGTCACTTGTGGTTTATTCTATTCCTGAAGAGTTTGGCTATTTTATTAGAAAGATTTACTAAAAGTCCATAACCTGTGAATTTATGGAGCATAGGTTACCTATGTGTCACTGCAGTAGAATGTAATGCACAGGAGCGCTCAGCACATACATTACTATCTATGTATGCGCTGTAGTTTTTCTGCCTGGAGCAGGTATAGGCAGGGGCAGAAGAGTCATTTGAGTAGATCTTGTAAGTGTTGCTATATTTTAACAATATGGACTGACACCACTAGTCTTCCATGCTTACACGGCATATACAGTACATAGGTAGCGGGTCATCTTCAGTTTAAAATATGGAGACAGATGAGCAGTTTATGGACTTTTCAGCAAATCCTCCGATAAAGCTGCAAACTTCTTCACAAAATTAAAATTCCATCCATATCTGACTTGTCATAGATAAATGTATAACTATGACATATACATTATGGAAGAGTTAGACTGGTGCCACCAAGGATTGGATGCTTTTCCTAACACCGTCTTCCCTTTCCTTCCGAGAAGTAGCCGTGGTCCCCGCTTACTGACACTTATTATAGTCTAGCATGTCTTTATACCACGTGATAAATGGGATTCTCACTGGAATGCAAATAACACTTATTGTATTAATAGAAACATATGCAACTTTCTAATCTACCATCTCTCTCAAATCGTCACCATTTCTATAACCCCCCAGTGCTATCAGTGAATGGAAATCTTTTTGCCTATATCTAGAGACCCATAATGTCGTGTTAATTTTCTGTTTTCTTGATGTCTATATATTTTGGGTTCACGAGATAACCTAGGTTCCACCAGGTGGGTAATATAACGTAGCCTGCTACAGTATTGAACCTGGGGGGGTTAAAAAAGAAAGAAATTATACTCAATATACTCTACTTGTCAGTAAAGAAGCAAATTAAAGTGGAAGACGACCATTATTCTTAAAACAGAAATATGATGTTACTGTAAACCTAGGCTATGTGTATCAGAGTTGGCTCAATCACGGGTCATGCATTCTCAAGATCTCCGCTGGTAGTTGATGAATGGAAACAGGCTGTGAACCTGCACCAAGTACCAGAACGGGATTATAGCCTCCTCCAGTCACCAACTAGTGGAGATCTTTACAGATCGGGAGGAATCCGAACACTGAGTATACCAGAACGTTGCATTAATATTATTACCCTAGTTAATAGTTATAGAACGCTCTCTTTCTTGGCGATATCTCATTCTCAAGGTGTCATCTAATGTCCTAGGATTATATTGTCTGCATATGTCTTCGGTAATCTACATATTACAAAAAATGTGAGACCATCATTGGGCTTAAATTGTGGGTCAAACATAGTCCTTCTAATAGTATACAGCTAGAAACCTTGGAATACACATTTGGTCAGATGTTAGCGCTAGAGGTTTGTGTAATGGAGACGTTCTGAGGTTAGTGGTTGCTTTTACTACAGGTATTATGTAAAGTGGCTGGACACAAGCAGAAATACATGTAAATCAATTAAAAAACGACAGTCACTCATTTACTCCTGACCATGTCCCTGATGCTTCCCACTCATCTTCGGGTTACATTGGCCGCAGACATCATGCCTGTATTCCCATCTCCAGTCTTTATGGTTTTAGGCCGTATTCTGCGGAGGCCATCGATGGGCTGCCAACATTATGGCGGGAATACGCACTGTGGCATGTACAACCAGTGCAAATAGAGGTTGAGCGTGAAGCATTGGGGACACAGCCTGGAATGGCCCATAGTAGTGGGGCGAGTGGACATTATATCATTAATTTACGTGTGTTGCCGCCCGTAGTGCAGCTTTTCTATTATCTTTGACCTCCTCTTTCTAAAGAGTTTTCATTTACAAGGCTGATGCTCAAAGCTTGAGTGATTGCTTCCCATATAGGAGTTGAAGCTGTAATGGCCATGGCACAGAGGTCGCTCTATGGTAATGGCCAGGATGCTTGTGACCTAATATTCCTAAACTTGTGACCTAATTGTTTCTGTTGATTGCTAATAGAGGCATTGAGCCACAATGGGCTTGACTACAGACTCATTTTTTAAAATATGATCCATGGGGTAGAACTCTAAGGCAGGTGAAGCTGTTTGGATATTTTCCGAGGATCACTGGGTTCCCGTCCATTCTGATCTCATCCAGTCTGGGTCGTAGGTAACGGGTGTCATTTGCTTTGCAAAAGGTGTCATCTGTGATGGACTCTATATTGTTGAACTGAAGTAAAAAATAAAAGGGAGTGGATTAACACAATACATTCAATAGATTACTTCATGTATTATTACATAGAAAGCATGGATTTAAACATTAATAGGGTTCACCAGATAATAAAGTGATGGCATGTCCCATGTCTGACCTCTGAGGCCTCTACTTATCCATACATGTGTGGTGGATGTCAAGAAGGGGTTAATAGATAAAGATAGTTATTACATACAATAGACCTACGTATATATGTCAGAACACTATAACTGGCAGATTAACCCCATATCTGCAGGTTAATAGCATTATTTTACATGACCGTTTCCCTTTAATACATAGAAACCTGCTCTGATAATGTGTGTTCTCAGCAATCAGACACTCGCCAATTTGCATTTATCAACTATCCAGTGGATAGGAATACTTTTGGATTAAAAAAAAAAAACACTTACAAAAGTTGAAATTTCTGCATGTAATCTTTTGTGGAAAGAAAAAATAATAATTTTTGCTTATGTTAACATTTTTCAAGTCCCGTAGCGTTTTGATTTTTCAGGACATGGGGCAAAGACATTACATTAATGTTGGCAGATCCAACAACTTGATGTGTATGGGGGCAAGGGGTGACTAGGATCCTTCCCTCGGGGGTGAGCTGTTGCATGGTCACTCTAGAACAATCCTGAAGATTGTAGAAAAACAATGACATGTACCTGTAGATGAATGACACGTAGGCTCTCTGGTAGGTTTGCTGGGACACTGTCTAGTTGATTGTTAGCCAGGTAGAGGTATGCTAAGTTGGTCAGTTTCTATTAAAAGAAAAAAAAAACATTTTTAATTTAAAAGACGTTGCTCAGCCTGATAAAAGATTGTGATTATGTATAGAAAGTGAAAACCCCTTTCTCAAAAAACCAACTGTGCTTTCTCAGTCGCTTCATTGGGGGACACGGTAACCCTCAGTTAATATGCTGCCACCAAGAGGCTGACCCTAAGAATACATTGTAGAAAAAAGCTGACTCCTCCCCACCAGGGTACAGCGGGCAGCCGACACCCAGTTATTCCGTTTAGCTTAGTGTCATGTGGAGGCAGATACGGGGGTGGTTTCTTAAGGCTTTTGTCCACATCTTTGTGGAGCTTTTACCTTTGCATCTAGGGATGCAGTTCTTAATAAAAGGCTGCTCCAAGTGACCATTGCTTGGTTAGTAACCTGAGGGACTGCTATTTTTCCTTCTGCAGTACTGGTATTTGTTTCCACACCCTATGGACAGCTTTAGGACATCCCATGGTTCCTGTGTCCCATGGCACTCACCATAAAATATTCTTGTACATTTCATGTGGGAACAAAGCACCCTCCCTTTATTGGGAGAGGGGGTGTTTGGTTTTGCTCCTACTACTGCTTTTGTACCAACTAAATAACTCGACGCCGGCTGCCCAGGTGTAGTCTGGTGAGGAGGAATCAGCTTTTTTTCTAAGATGTATTCTTAGTGTAGGCTCCATGTGGTAGCATATTGACCTATATTTACTGTGTCCCCCAATGAAGGCTACAAGAAGGAGATTTTACTGTGAGTACCAAAATGTTTTATTTACTCGTCCTCCCCAGATCCATGGCGGAGTCTCCACTGATGCTCCTAGTGTCTGTTATTGTGTAACGCTGAAGTCCCTTTTACAGCACTACAACTAATAATTGAGCTCACTGATCGGCTGTAGCACTCACTGTTGATGTGACGTCAGTGCTGCAGATAATAGCAGACCACAGGAGATGCAGTGAAGACTCGGTAAACATAAATTTATATTTTTTTAAGCAAAGCTGAGAAGCCACTTTAAGAAAGCAGCCTCAATAACAAGTTATCAGCACAGATCTTGACACCTCCTTTTCTCATTTTATTCAGACATGTTGAAGAGCTTGCGTCCCCTCCCTCTGTTGGTGAGCTGTATGTTGGGGCCAGTTGACTGGCTCATTTCAGCAGTTGAGCCAACTCTCTTAACTCTCTCTGCATCAGCCATGACAGAAGGGGGCTGGCTTAGGTATTGGAATGAGCCAGTCACTCAGGCCTCTTATACATGATAGGCATGTTTTAGATTTAATACTAAGGATTTTCATTGAATAAAACTCGACATTACTATTCAATAACTGGTCCTCTTTATCCCAGATAAAAAAAGTTTAAAGGATATACTTATTTACCCTCTAGAATCCCATATGATGGGTTTATAATAAATTGTGGTCATTACAATGTTTATCCTTTGCTATTACCTTGAATGCATTGGCTTTGATAGCTTTGCTCTTGATCATATTCTCGTTGACATTAAATGAGGTCAGTTTTGCAGGTAAAGCTGGAATCCTAGTCAGTTTGTTTTCCGCAAGAGAAAGCAACTCAAGGTTAACTAGCTTTTCGAATGCTTTCTCATCAATCTCCTCTATAAGATTCCCTGTTAGGTCAATCCTCTTTAAGGTGGCTGAGAAAGAAGAGGAGGAAAATAAGACTCCCATCATATATCCATCTCCTGCAATAACTATCCATGAGGATGTTGATTGATTATACATAAAGATTCTCAAATAGTCTAAATCATTTCTTTTTTTTTTTTACCAAAAACATTTTTATTTAACATAGAAACAAATCTTACAGACTGTTTGATACAGAAAATATAGCGTATAATAAAATATCACGTTCCCAGGGTTTCAAAACCCCACACCTCCCAACAAGAACCCCTCTTCCATTACCCATCTGATTTTACATAAGACTATCATCCCTCCTTGATATACGAATACCGAAAGTATCATGGAGTGCGCAACCCATAACTCTTTCCAGCATATTATGCTGCTATTGAAGAATAAGTGTATTATATATTATGTCTCTGGCCAACATCACCAACACTACCCTTGAGCATTTAATCCAATCCCCCCACTGTTTCCCAAATTTAACTGTGGCCCCTCTTTTTATATAGACCCATTTTTCCATTAGAATAGTACTGTTTAGACCTCCCACCACTACCTCTTCTACTTAAGGAGTGTTGTTTGCCAGCCAATGCCTACCTATAGACTTTCTAGGTTGATACAGGATCTTGGCAATTGCGAAATGTTTAGGAGGTGAACCTTTAATCTCCCCCTACATACCCAGCACACAAACCTTGGGAGCTAGAGAACTAGGAGTATTAAAAACCTCTGAGATCCGCTTACCACCATCTTCCCACAGCCTAGCTAGATAAGTTTAGGACCAGAACATACCTAAATCTGCCCCTTCCTCCACACACCGTGGACACCGATCATCTGCCCTAATGTCAATTCTAACTAGTATTCTATGAGTTCTGTAGGCTCTGTGTATAAGAAATAATTCAGATCTTCTTTTGGGTCGTATTTATAGATACTTTTCATGGAGACTCCAGGAAATCCTCCCGAGTAGAGTTGAGCTAATGTTTTGAATCAGTCGCCGAGTCTACTCTACTCTGAGTGTTCTATCAATCATTAGATGTACTGTGATAAAGGTTCTTTAAGACACCGATACCATTCCATGATAAGCAAGTGATCCTACTTTTTGTGTTGAGTTCTGCTTTAATTACTGAATGTATTTCACATTATATGGTTTATTTGGTGCAGACTTTGGGGATTCTCTATCGAAAGTCTACAAAAAAGAAAAATGTGCTGCTCCTGTGACCAAGACTGACAAAACCACATTCCCAGATGATGACAAAAGTCAGTCTTTATTTTTTATAGCAGACTGTGAATTCAGATCTACAGCTTGTCTATGTCACATATTGCCTCAATGAAAAATCTGCTGCAAAATCAGCGGATGAAGAGAAGCTGAGCCCCAAAGGGCTCCCACCGAAGCAAAGCGAGAACTGAGCTGCTGTAAACTTACGGAAGTCGGAGAAGTCTTTCGCTGTGATTTTCTTTATTTGGTTGAATCGAGCATATAGATAGGCAGTCTCTTTAGGCAAGGGGGGCACTTCTTCTATATCTGTTTCTTCACAGTAAACTGATCCGCTAAGACATACGCATGCCAGACATGTAGGCAAATCTGAAATAACAAAAAGGGAGAAAAAACACACTGGGGGACTATCTGAAATTTGGTGTCACTAGATATATGTAGCACAGTTAGCACATGATCTATTGGAAAGAAACCCTTTTACATCTAGCTTGTGGTACTATGTTCTATCACATAGATATTCTTACTGGCCTTGGCTGACTTACATAATAAATGTGTTACCTTTAGCGTCCGTAGCGTCTGTAACGCTTTGGTCGGTGTCTCTCCTGGCCCTTCTCTTTGAAACTGTAAGACCATTTGGCTGTTGAAATAATTCGACATATATACAAGTATTAGAAATTGGCAAACAAATTCCAGAATTATCACATTTTGTATGTTTCTACAGATATTAATTACTCGTCATTGCTGACTAGTAATCATAAGGAACAGGTAGAATTTTCATGTTTACCTGTTAAGAGCCATTTAGTCCCTCTGTTAAACTCCTTTGACAGAGTCACCAAATCGGAGATATTCTTTTTCTATGACTTGGCGTCGATTAGCATCCGAATGTTAGATGATTGGTATTTTCTACTATTAATGGCTTTTTCTACATAAAGAGGGTGGTTTCATCTCCTTGTGCTTGTAAAAAAGTAACTCAGCAATTTACATTTTCTTCAAAATCTTCAAGAACGGAAGGATTTTTAATTCTACTGCTTACTGCTCATTGCCTTGGTTACTGGTCACTCTCGCACTCTTATCAGAAGTGGCCGGTGTCCTAGACAAGGCGCGCCTCACTTACCAGCCCTTTCCAATAGATTTTGTCAGAGTTGCTCTGAAGCTGACTGGCTCACTAAATCCTGCCAGCTTCAGTGCCACTCTTCTCTTCTTATGCTACCAAGATAAAGCTGCCATTACTAGCAGCATGGCCGACCACAGAGTTCAGACCGGTGCCACAAGAACATCACTGACTAGTTATGAGGAGCTCATCTTCTCTTGGCAAGTAGGGAGGCAGGGGAGCGCTCTTGAAGATAGGACATGGGAAAAATCCCTTTAATGATGTAAGTACTAGGTGATGGCATACCCTAGAAATGTGCAGTTACCAAATTTTAGGTGAAAACCCCGTCTTTTAAAAAAAAGAGTAGGAAATGAAAAGAACCCGGGAGCATGTACGTTTGTAGACTATACCTTTGCATACCAAAAGAATAAAAGACAAAAATATTGATCTTTCAATCAAATAATCTGTTGTATCCAACTATATATTAGGAAGCTTTAAAGGGATCCTATCACTAGATTCGTTCTGCCAAGCCACGGTATATGTAGTCTACATCTAGGAGACCAAAAGCTTATTGGTATGTACATGGCTCAACTTTGACGGGCAGGATTCACGCCTGTCTAGAGAAGAAACACTCGTGTCAATATAGACAGACACACTTTAAACAGAGCGTCTATGTCTAGCTGAAATGGGCAACAATACTTTAACAGAAGGCAGGTCCCTTGGCTCCACCAAAAACATAAAGTGGTATTTTACTTGTGGAAGTTAGGGTAATTCTCTTTTTCCATTTATGCCTCAGAAGGATCAACTGCGAAATGTACAAAGTGCATCGGTTCACCCGCCGCCTGTAGTCTGTGAGCACTTTGTCACTTTATACTGCATGTTTGCACTTTATAATTGCTGGGACCTGATCTTGGGACTAGAGAGATCTCTAATTCATGCACTTTAGCAGAATTTATGTGTCATGCATTTCAGTGATACTGATGTTACATGTCTTTGTGACCCTGGGCATAAATCTTGTACCATTGGAGACAATCTTTTTATGTAATAAAGTGCATTGATTTCTAATTTCTTTTTGAGTTGTTCAAATGCTTTTGTCTAGGTGGTATATTCAAACTATAGGCAAAAGATAGGCAAAAGCAAGGTGGGCACCACCAAAAGAATATACCGAGATCCAACCTAATGCATATAGAAAGGATAACTGTAGAAAGAGGAAAAAAATATGCAAAAGCAAGGATCTCTCAAAGGTAATAAAAAATGTATTGATACAAAAAACACAAGCAAAGAAATAAATAAAAGCACTTAAAAAGCCCAAAGACCATGTCGTAAGGACCAAAGAACCCTAAATAGAGTTGCAGTAAACCCTAGCTAACATATGACACACTAGGATATCAATACGCATAGGTACACTGAAATGATAGCCTCCGTGTTCTTAAATATAAAAAGAGATCCCATTACACTAAATACAATATCAGTATACAACAAGGAATAATGAAAAAACCATAAAGAATAACAAGCATAATAAGCTCAGATCAAATTGATACCATGCATAGTATATATAAGTAAAGTGCACATGTGAGGTAGCAAGGTTGTACAGGTTAGTAGAGTTCTGAACCTGCCCGACGCTCGAGACCGCTCAAAGCGTTTGGGTTCCAGTCATAGGTGCGGCGCCTGTGCGGCTCAGTCACTGCTCTGTGCATATAGAGCAGTGACTGTATCCGCTGCCCCAGCACTGACTAACAGCCAGCTCAGCATTAGAGCTGGCTGTCACTCCGTGTCGGGGGACGTGGTTATTTGCTCCAGGCAGTGGGTCTGTTAAGTGGAGGTTAGAGATAGGTTCAGAAATTATTAGCCTGAAGATTAACGCCCTATCTGCAAGTTAATAGCGTTGTTTCAATTGTCAGGTTTCCTTTAATGGTGGCTAGCAGCACTTTTGACAGGAGGAACAAGGATTTTTACGTATTAGTGACTACCTTTAGTTAATAAAATTCCAAAGTTTCAGTCTGCAATCTTCATTCCTCCAGTCATTGAATTTTGAATCCTAAATGTCCCCTGATACAATTTCCAGATTTTTCTTCTTGTGGGAGGGTTCCTCCAAGTAATACTATCAGTAACTGGTGTTGAACAAGTTGACCTGGCTCACAATACCCCATTAAATGTGTTAAGTGGGGTTTTGATCAGGGCTGTGTGCAGTCGGTCAAGGTCTTCCATACCAAACTCACCCAACCATGTCTTTATGGACTTTGCTTAGTGCACAGTCATGGGGAACAAACCACATTACCCCAAACCGTTGTCGCAAAGTTGTAACCTACAATTGTCTTAATAACTTTGTATTCTGAAGAAATAAGACTAGCCTTCATTAGAACTGCTTGGGCCTAGGCCAAAAAAATGCAGTCAGGCGTGTAACATTGTCGTCGCACTTGCTAATCTCAGACTTGTCCAACAGATTGTTAGATAAACTATTGCCACACCACAGAACATGTTTCCACTGCTTCAAAGTCCAGTGGTGGCTGCTTTCCACCACTCCATTCAACGCTTGGTATTGTGCTTAGTGATGTAAGGCTGTATACCGCTGCTCCACCATGGAAACCCATTTCCTGAGCTCTTTAGAATGAGCCATTCTTCCAAAACGGTTTGTAAAGACAGACTGCATGTGGAGGGGCTGGATTTTATACACCTGTGTCAATGGGACTGAATGCAAAACTTGAATTCAGTGATTAAGAGGCCCTAGAGGTGTGGCTTGTCTATATAGAGTATTTTTCAGATTTTGAAAATAAGGGAGGCAAACAGGAATATGTATCACTTATTTTTCACGGTGATGCATTTTTTTTACATGTCCTTTTGTAGGGTTTAGCATTTGCCAAAGTGCCATTGTTGTCCACAGGTTATGTCTGGAATTTCACCTCTGCCCTACTCAAATGAATTGGACACAGTTCATGGCCGAAAGGGGACTGTTAGTGTAAAAAAATGTGTATTGTTTTCTGTGAACTGTATAGATAATATTACTATATCCTTAAAGTAGTATTCCAACTTAGACAAATTATCGCCTGTCCACTGGAAATGTGATAACTGTTAGATAAGTGTGGATCACACTGATCACCAGAAACCGCAGCACAATGCTGTTGTCTTTTCGCTTCATTGAAGTATATGTTGCTGACGAAGATATCGAGGCGTAGTGCTTGGCTATCTTCAGGTATCTTCAATGTAATACTAAGATCAAATAACGTGGGCACTACTAATGAGTGGTGCTCAAGTCGGTGCCCAAGCCGTAATACATTTTTAGATAAACTTGTACACACAAAACGTAAATGCAGTGAAAAATTTAATGAGGTAGCGTACATACAGTAGAAGTTCCGGTCTGTTTAATAAGACCTTCATCAATGTACCTCACTCTAATATTTCTGAGTACCAGGGTCATATACAGGACTAGGAGTTCCTGTGGTGATCAACTGGCTGGTTATGCAAAAGTAAATAGTGTCCTACAAACTTACTTAGATAAACTATTCCAATTCGCCTCCCCCCCCCCCCCCCGCCGTTGCATTTGTAATTGTGTATTTTTTAATGAACTCATTAATTTTTTTGTTCCACCTTTTGAAATTTGTTTTTACCGTGTTCAGGTGACTCCTAACTGCCATTGTTTGACCGCTTTTACTCTAAGGTAAAAATCAAAGATTCATATGAAGCCCAGCTATAGGCTCAGCTTCATAGGAGTGTGCAGATGTCAGTGATGGGGGGCCTTCAGTAGGCGCTTGGCTGCTTTGGAAACGTCATGGGGAGTTGGATGCATTAGGCACACCACTTAGATACTTCTGTCAGAGATTGACAGCAGTTATTATAGAGATTGTCCAGTCTAAAGCTACAAGTCTGCAGTTACTCTGAGTCTGCAGACTTATGAATCCTCACATTGTGCACCCTTCGTGTGCGCTATCCGTAGATTCACGTCTTTAGTCACGTAGAATGGCTGCAGACTTGTAGCTTTAGAACAGACAACCCTTATAAGTGGTTAGAACAGACAACCCTTATAAGTGGTTAAAGAGCATTCGAGATAGCTACGATCATTTCTCTTAGAGGCAGGTGGTGACAGTCGGGACCTGTCTTGTATGGAGCTGGCTCGGTTCTTGAGCCTGCCCCAAACACCCACACCTGATCTAGAGGTATTCCTCTCATAACGTAATGGCATATCACTAGAATGTGTCCTCATATTAAGGTAAATGGGGGTCTGAGCTCTTGGACCTTCATCAAAACCAAGATTAAAGGGGCTGCAGCTCTGAATCAATTTGAATTGTTTTACAATGCTCTACCGCGCCCTCGTAAGACCCGTCCACTGGAGACTGCCCCATTCACTTAAGAAAGAAGTGCTCCTTTAAAGCAGTGTAAGCAGCTTTCTTTCTTTCTCATTTCTCTTTTCTTTTTATTTGTTAAACTACTTTGAGTACTAATAATGTTCTCTTAGAGGAATTGCGTTTTCAGGCCTCATCTAATACCCAACTGGGCCATGAGTTTTATGAACTTGTTTATATGTGCTAGGTCTTACTTCCTACTAGTTAGATGTTCACATAAAGTAGTAAACTGCATCAAATTAGTTCATTTGGTCAGAGTTTAGCACGTAAAAAAATCTAATGTTATATAAACATTATAAAATATCACAGGCTGCATTGCTACAAATGACTAAAAACGAAGTATGGGTAGATACCTCTTCAGAAGCTGTTTCCTTCTTGCGTTGTTCAAAGTGTTGCTTGAAGAGCATTCCCTCAAATATTTCATCAGCATCATAGTCATCAAGTGCTTCTTGCCGCAGAGGAGGTGCCGACTGTACGAAGGGTAACAGCAAAATCACAGAGCACCACATATGCATCGTCTGCCTCATGGCTGTCCTTGAAGCTGTTCTCGGAGGATGCAGCTCTACTTTACTCTCGAAAAAAGTTTTCCTGGGGAAAATCCTTTCTCAGTGCCTGGGAGAGAACAGCATGTCATAACAATAGTGAGAGGCTGCATGACTTGTTGGCAGGGACTGCGAAGGCTCGGTCCATTCAGGGGATTAGGCTTAACCCTTTAGGATGATTGCGAAATTCATGTGAGGCTCTAAAGCCATTCAAGGAATCCTAAAAATTACCCTCGTACTAAGCCCCCTTTTTACTGCCTTGACATGTGTTACTCATTGGTAAAATTACAGATAAATTACAACTGATGTTAGTGTTGGCTAATAGCGGTATTACAGTAACACGGTTTAACCTACTCATCGTATAATATAGAATTGGTCAAGTTCTATAGCAAATAGGAAAACCTCTGTAATAGCTGCTGTGTGTCACTGATATAGTAAAATCAATGTATTCATAAATACTTATTACATTTCATCGCAGTTCTATTAGTTTTAAATGCATTGTGTATTTCCATTTATTTCTTTTTACGCATCAGATCTCCGAGGTTTATTAAGTATCCTACCTTCTGTTCCCTGATTGCTCAGTGCCTCGGCCCTTCTGTCTTCATTAAGTTCATTAGATGAGCTATACAGCCCAGATGTGAATAATCTTCCTTGGATGCATAGGAACACATTGCTGTATATGGATGACATGGGTCATGGAATGAAGGAGGCAGTTCCAGAATTTTTAGCCTTAAGGGTATAGATTTACTTCCGAAAGCAGGGGGGGCAAGGCAGCTGACAGTTCACACAGGCCCTAAGGGTTTAGTTTTATGTATTGGTATTCATGTCTTTTACTCACTCACTGCAGGACAGATGAAGAATTCTACATTGGTTTCTGGGGTAAAAAGACTTAAATTATATTTTTCAACTTTATTTTTTTTTCTTTTGTATTGTGTTAAGCAATATATTAAAAAAAAGGCCTAAAGATAAATGAGAGGCTTTCCGCGATATTAAAAATTTATACAAGGTTATTTTTTGAAACGTTTTCTGCACAGCAAATTTTACATTAAATTTGGTACTTTTAGGAGAAATAAACTAGTTGTTTCTGATTGTTCCACTTTAACATCTGGGATTGAATGTTCCATTCTGATGATTTCAGAATTCACAGTTCCTGCTTTTGTACTTTTTTCCATGATTGTATTTTACTTATGATACATACCAAAATGAATGCTCTCTGGAATGATTCATTATTTTTGGATCCAAAAATATTCCGACAAATGCAAGCCTGGCCACTTTCACCACTATTTCTGACAGATTTAGGTCCTTCTAATATTTTATTCTATTCCGTATTCAAACGTTTTTGTATTGAAATCTAAAGTAAAACAATGAACTCAGACAAAACCACTGAAGAATGTCTCAAAGGTACAATCCAACATAAGTAATCTCTGATCATGAGGCATTATGAGAAATTAGACAAATTAGGGGTCACTGTAGACAAAAGGAAATGAGAAATCGTAAGTAAAAAGATATTCCAGTCCTAGCAGATTAGTTGTCACAAGGTCCATCAGTGCATCCATCAGCAACAACTGGAGAGAAAATGAGGATCCTAACGGATTGGTTCATTGTCCTCTGCATTCTTGGGTGCCTTTACATATGAAGATCCTTCAAGATGCCTCCTACAGGTAGAGAAATCACAGCTGCAAGTAGAAGAAAAGAAGCATGGTGGGAAGAGGGAGGACATGGAGGAGTTGAGGGACATCACATTGCATGTCTCACAAAATACTGGAGATGTCCACACCCTGGCAAGCAGGAAGCTGAGAGGCATAGGAGCTGTGTGTACCTGAATGCAGAAAATGGCACACATCTTTACTTAAAGTAATACAATGTAGGCACATTGTGGGGTTTGTTCTTTAAAGACAGTAAGGCTCAAGATGGAGACACATACCTGAAAATACTTATGTAGACTAGCTGATCTTGACATCTTTTTATTGTGTCTTAGCTATATTCTTAATAGTGATCACTGTATGTGAAATTAATAATAAGCGTGATTGCCGCAAAAGTGCAGATGAACAGTCACTAAATTACTTCTTCAACAGTGGCAACTCCATCCACATATAAGTGCACTGATATGATGCTCCCTATGATCATCAGTTTGAATACTCAGTTTCACCTCAAGTGTCAAGGTTGGTCTGAAATAAAAAGTGTTTGTAACCAGGGCTGTGGAGTCGGAGTCCATTTTGATGGAGTCGGTGTCATGGAAATTGAAGAGTCAGAGGTTTGGCTTACCCACTCGGCTGTAGAGTCGGAGCCCATTTTGGTGGAGTCGGTGTCATGGAAATTGAGGAGTCGGAGGTTTGGTTTACCGACTCCACAGCCCTGTCTGTAACAACTGAAGAGACACAAGTAGTAATGCCATCTCAAGATGTAACGGCTTCAATATGCCATCACTTACTGATCGTGGGGTCCGACTGTTGAGTTCCCCCCCATGATGGATGCAATGATGATGACATAACACTAGCTTTGCTGGTTGCAGTGGATGACAGATCTTCTGTGCAGCATAAGGCTGAGGGATCTTCATCTCTTCATTCTTTGAGTTATTAGTGGACGCAGAGGTGTTAATCTCCCCCAAATTAAAACACAGTATTAGTTTAGCATTTCCTCGTGATGCTACAGTGATAAGCCATAATATTAGAAGATGGCCATATCCCTTCCAAGTGGTTCTTTGGTTTTAACATTCTGTGTGGATTGATCGATATAGGACACTTCCATTTTGTACTTTATAGCTTTATAGACAGTGACATTTTTATTTTCTCATCTGTTTTCCTTGCGGTTATACTCCAGGGAAATTAAAGCTCCAAGTTTCTCCACAGATCACTGCTGATTGCTAGAGGTCCTAGTCGGGGGGGGGGGGGGGGGGGGGGGGCACTTTATGATCAAATTCTTGTCAAGGGGCACCTCTAAGAAGTAGTGATTGTGGGAACAGCTCCTTTTCATCTGATCTATGTATCTCATTTGTGTTGTACCAACGCAGAGCGTCTTGTGTGCAGGTTTTGTCTATTTCAGATAGTTGAAACTTATAAATTTAAACTTTTTTTTCCTCTAATTGTCTGAGTCTTAATATCTTAATTTGCAATTCATTTTGTAGGATATGTCTGACTTTATTTGGCACCAAAAAAAAAACCAGAAAACTTTCTACAGATGGTCTTTTGTTTTAGTAGTGTGGAATACTTAGCAGGGATAACGTTGTAGTTAAGTAATGTGTTTCTGGCACTTAGAACTGGAAAATTTCGTGCAATAGCGATTCTTGCCAATACTTACAGTAAAGTGTATTTGTGCGGCTGCTTAAAGGGAACCTGTCATGTGAACAAAACTCTATTAACCTGCAAATATGGGTAAATTTGTAGGTTAATAGTGTTCTGAAACTGTGCGACTGCCACACTGACAGGCCGACTACCAGAAGGAAGTTAATTCTTTTCCTCCCTGCAGCCTCCTGCTTTCAGTCATAGAGAGGCGACCGGCACATTTTCACTCATCACTCAATACATCACTATTGCTATCTGTAACCTCACCCCTGGTACTAATTGACAGCCTGCTCTGTACTGATGCCCTGCTGAGCCAGCTGACAGTTCCACTGGCGTGGTTACAGCCGCCACTCACTGTGTACTAAGCCACGCCGACCACGCCTAAGTGACCGATTGCCGAGGTTGCTGGGAGGAATAAAGTTAATTTCCTCATGGCAGCCACGTGGAATCAGAGCGCTAGTAACCCCATATCTGCAGGTTAATAGCATTATTTTACATGCCAGGTTCACTTTAACTATTTTGCTCAGTTTTCTATGCCATTTAGGACCCATATATTACACAAAAGCAAAGCAATATACAGTGAAGGAAGTAGTTATTTGATCCCTTGTTGATTTTGTAAGTTTGCCCACTGACAAAGACATGAACAGTCTATAATTTTAAGGGTAGGTTAATTTTAACTTTGGGAGATAGAATATCAAAATTAAAATCCAGAAAATCACATTGTATAAATTATATAAATGTATTTGCATTTTGCAGTGAGAAATAATTATTTGATCCCTCTGGCAAACATGACTTAATACTTAGTGGAAAAACCCTTGTTGGCAAGCACAGCAATCAGACGTTTTTTGTACCTGATGATGAGGTTTGCGCACATGTCAAGAGGAATTTTGGTCCACTCCTCTTTGCAGATCATCTCTAAATCATTAAGATTTTGAGGCTGTTGCTTGGCAACTCAGAGCTTTAACTCCCTCCATAAGTTTTCTATGGGATTAAGGTCTGGAGACTGGATAGGCCACTCCATGACCTTAATGTGCTTCTTTTTGAGCCACCCCTTGTTGCCTTGGCTGCATGTTTTGCGTCATTCTTTTGCTGGAAGACCCTGCCATGACCCATTTTTAATGTCCTGACAGAGGGAAAGAGGTTGTCACTCAGGATTTTATGGTACATGGCTCCATCCATTCTCCCTGTTGCGGTGAAGTAGTCCTGTGCCCTTAGCAGAGAAACACCCCCAAAACATAATGTTTCCACCTCTATGCTTGACAGTGGGGACGGTGTTCTTTGGGTCATGGGCAGCATTTCTCTTCCTCCAAACACAGCGAATTGAGTTAATGCCAAAAACTTCAATTTTTGTCTCATCTGACCATAGGACCTTCTCCCAATCACTCACAGAATCATCCAGGTGCTCACTGGAAAACTTCAGACAGGCCTGCACATATGCCTTCTTGAGCAGTGGGTCCTTGCGGGCACTGCAGGAGTTTAAATTTTTATGGCGTAATGTTTTACCAATGGTTTTCTTGGTGATTGTGGTCCCAGCTGCCTTGAGATCATTAACAATTTCACCCCTTATAGTTTTAGGCTGATCTCTCACATTCCTCATGATCAAGGATACCCCACGAGGTGAGATTTTGCATGGTTCCCCATATCGATGTCGATTGACAGTCATTTTGTATTTCTTCCATTTTCTTACTATTGCACCAACAGTTGTCTCCTTCTCATCCAGCAGCTTACTTATGGTTTTGTAGCCCATTCCAGCTTTGTGCAGGTCTATGATCTTGTCCCTGACATCCTTAGAAAGCTCTTTGGTCTTACCCATGTTGTAGAGGTTAGAGCCTGACTGATTAATTGAGTCTGTGGACAGGAGTCTTATAAAGGTGACTATGTAATACAGCTGTCTTTAATGCAGGTAAAGAGTTGATTAGGAGTGTCTAACTGGTCTGTAGGAGCCAGAACTCTTAATGGTTGGTAGGGGATCAAATACTGATTTCTCACTGCAAAATGCAATTAAATTTATATAATTTATACAATGTGATTTTCTGGATTTTATTTTTGATATTCTATCTTTCAATGTTAAAATTAACCTACCCTTAAATTTATAGACTGTTCATGTCTTTGTCAGTGGGCAAACTTACAAAATCAGCAAGGGGTCAAATTGTTATTTCCCCCACTATACCTTCATTGTCTGGAATTGTATACGACCACGAGGAATTGTTACAAATTCACAGAGGTTAACTTAAGGGGTGGCTGCAAAGAAATTTAAGGAATTTTCAGCCTTTTGGTCAGAGAGAAGTCCATAAAATTATCTGCTGCTCTGGAATCAATAAGCGTTTTTCCCGTAAACACAGAAAAGCTATAGGAAACAGACGTAGGCGCAAGTAACTTATTTTTAGTGGAAGAAAGCATTAATCCCAGGGCAATACCTCCCTTCTTGCCTATGGTCTTAAGTTTGCCCCATTTCGCCTTCAGTTTGCAAATATTTATGCGATTATGATCTCATTAACCACAATACAAAGACAGTTCTCCAGTATACAGTGAGCGGTGTCTGTAACTATGCCCCGCTACAGACTGACAGCCAGCTCCGCAGTCCATCAGTGCACCTTCTGCTTACTAGGCCACCGATTTCAGTGTAGGAACCAATGCCGTAGGATTGCACCTTTCTGGCAGCATGTAAACTGATAAGAGATGCTGTTCTTGAGGATATACACTCCTCATAAAATTAAAGAGAACACTAAAATCGCACATTCTAGATATGAGTTAATAACATTTTCCAGTTGGAAATCTTTATTCATTAGTAGAATGTATAGGGAGCAATAAAACATAAAAATGAACAATGTAAATTAAAATTAATATCCCATGGAGGTCTGGATTTGGAATGATACTCAAAATCAAAGTGGAAAATCAAATTACAGGCTGATCCAACTTCAGTGGAAATGCATCAAGACAAGGAAATGACCCTTATTAGTGTGTGTGTGAGTGGCCTCCACATACCTGTATGACCTCCCTTCAATGCCTTGGCATGGTCCTGATGAAGTGGTGGATGGTCTCCTGAAGGCTCTCCTCCCAGACCTGGATTAAAGCAACAGTCAACTCCTGGACAGTCTGTCATGCAACTTGGCATTGGTGGATGGAACGAGACATGATGCACCAATTTTAGCTAGGCTGGACAACCTTCTAATATGTGTGGAGCCACCCAACTCTTCCCTAGATAGCAGTCATCAGTGGAGATACAAAACGGCTGGATTTCAACAGTCTGGCCTTAACATTCTCGAGGAGAGAATTTTTTTTACCAGAAGTGTCTACCAGAGGTTTGCTCTCCATGCCCTAGTAAGAACATGTGTATAGGGCTAAGGGTCACAGATTCGGCTGACTGCTATCTATCCAGAACCATCTAATGCATATGACCAGCATTAAGGCAGCGTTAAAGGGACTCTGTCACCTGAATTTGGCAGGCTATGTAAATGGCCTGTGTCCAGTCCAATGGGCGGTGTTTCCTCTTCTTTCATTCACCCCTTCCTTTCCCGCTGGCCGCAATATTTTCTTGAATGTGAGTAGGTTTCCTCCGTATATCATGCGTGCGCAATGCAATCTTGCCTTGCGCACGCGCAGTATGCTTTGCCCAACTGCGGGCAAAGCTGAAAAGCATTAGTGCGCATACACCGCCGCACTATGTCCCGGAACACAGCGAAATACTTCCGGGACATAGTGCGCCGGTGCATGCACACTAATGCTTTTCGGCTTTGCCCGCAGTTGGGCAAAGCATACTGCGCGTGCGCAAGGCAAGATTGCATTGCGCACGCGTGAACTAGGGAGGAAACCTACTCAAATTCAAAAGTAAATTTGAGGGGGCACCACGGTCAGTGGGATCGCGCCAAGACCTATAAATAGACCAATGATTGAGAACAGAAGAAACAGACCAGGTCTTGTAAACGGGGATCACCACACATAAGGATAAGGCACAAATTAAGACACAACTTTATTTTGAAAATACAAATAAGTAGCAAAACACAGACAATTTAAAAACATTACTATACAGAAAGCCCATAGTAAGGCTAAATTGTCTGTGTTTTGCTACTTATTTGTATTTTCAAAATAATGTTGTGTCTTAATTTGTGCCTTATCCTTGTGTGTGGTGATCCCCGTTTATAAGACCTGGTCTGTTTCTTCTGTCCTACTCAAATTCAAGAAAATATTGCAGCCAGCGGGAAAGGAAGGGGTGAATGAAAGAAGAGGAAACACCGCCCATCGGACCGGACACAGGGCATTTACATAGCCCGCCACAATCAGGTGACAGAGTCCCTTTAAAGGCCAAAAATTAATCTACCACCCAAAAAATGTGTACAAAATTAAGACTTCACAAGATGCTCACTTTAATTGTGGAGTAACTGCTCTATGAATAAGATGAGACACATGTACAGTTAATTTTATATCAGGTTCTGCATCTCTTTATTTTTATTACCCATTTTCTTCTTTCCGCTGTGTTTGAAGTATAAAACATCTGCTATTCAGCTGGCTGGAAGTCTGTCATTTTGGAAAAATAAGACTCTTGGGGATGTCTTTATGAAATCCTGATTTGGCCACTGCTTTACTAGAGAATATGTAGGAGATAAGGATGATAGTGACAATAACTATTTTGTGTACTGTTAATAGAATGATCGTGTTTCCTTCCTGCTGAGGAGAGTGAAAGACAATGCTAATGAAAATGTGTTACTAATACGTAAATGTTTTAAGATAATTTTTCACTGTCATTTCAATAAACGTAACTCCAGTTTATAGCTAGATTAGCCATTTTTAACAAAACAAAAAACACTATTCTGTTTAAGAAATCTGCACAAAATAGAAAACAAACAGAACCCACTCTATTCAATAGTGTCCTCCTGCTTTAAATTGCATCTTTTTTTGTAATTAGAAAACAATCCTGCACTTAGTGAAACATAACATCGACTGGTTCTACTGATGGCTTATAAAAAAAAAAGTGGCTCATTACCAAGGTACCACACAAGAAACATCTGATCGGTATGACCAAGTGAGAGGTTTCAAGACCTTCGCAACCTTATTGTTGCAAAACATACTGCATTGTTTAAGAATTTCTAAACGACTTAAGGTTCAAGTAAGCACTGTTAGGGCCATAATCCAGAAAAGGAAAAAAAAAAACTAATTTCACTATAAACTGACCACAACCAGGTGCTTCTCACAAGATTTCAGACTGAGGTGTGAAAAGAATTATCAGAAGAGTTGCCCAAGAGCCAAGGACTACCTGTTATGATCTGGTGGCCTAAGAGCAGCATGAGACGTACTCTGGAGAAGGTGGTACCTGTACTGACCGCAGACCCTGAACTTAACACCGCAACTAGAAGTAGCCGTGTAATGTACCTAGCACTCCCTGGACATCTCGACACAGCCGGAGGACTAATTACCCCTAGAGATAGAAAAGGGAAAACTATCTTGCCTCAGAGAATATTCCCAAAGGATAGGCAGCCCCCCACAAATATTGACTGAGAGAGGAGAGGGAAAAAACATACACAGACTGAAATCAGAATTTAGCAAAGGAGGCCACTTCTAGCTAAATAGAAAGGATAGGACAGAGTACTATGCGGTCAGTATTAAAACACTAGAAAATATCCACCACAGAAAATACAAAAACTCCACAGCTAACTAAAGATATGGAGGGTATATCTGCTTCTCCAGAGATACCAGCTTGGCTAAACAAATCCTTATACAGACCAAGCTGGACAAGACAAAAACATGGAAAAGAACTGAACAATAAGGCCACAGCATGTGGACAGCAAAAAATCAAGGCCAGAACTTATCTTTGTTGAAAAGAACTGCAAAGCAGGAGAGACCAGGCAGAGATGTGAATCCTCCAGGAACAATGGACAACTGGCACTGACCAAAGGGTGAAGCAAGACTAAATAGCCCAGTCAGATTTGCAAAAAGTGAACACACCTGATAAATGCTGCGATTCAGAGACAGCAGCGCTACCACTTACAACCACCAGAGGGAGCCCAAGAGCAGAATTCACAACAACTACCTATGTAAAGCTACAGAAAGACCTCTAATCAGCAGGTACAATTGTTCTAACAAAACTATAAGTAATGCACTCAACCTCCATGGCCGCGCTCACCATGCAAGACTCTATCAAAAAGCATGTTCAAACACATTTACAGTTTGGTCAGCAACATATAGACAAGATTGTGAAATAGTAAGAGAATATAATCTGGTCAGATGAGCCCAAAACTTAACTTTTTGGATGTCATAATACCCACCATGTTTGGAGTCCAAAAGGCACTCCAAATCACATGTACACAGCCATTCTTGATAAAAATCTGCTGCCATCTATCACGATGATGAAGATGAAACGAGGGTGGACATTTCAGCAAGACAATGATCCCAAACATGCATCATAGGAAATTTTTGATTAATTTCAGAGAAAAAATAAATAAAGCTACTAGAATGGCCCAGCCAATCATCTTGCTTGAATCTCAAATGAAAATTTATGGAAGGAAATAAAGCTCAAAGTTCACAGAGCTCACGGGCTCCTTTAGGATTTGAAGAGGATTAATGGGAAGAATGGGACAAAATCACACCTGTGCAATGCATGCTGCTAGTTTCTCCATACAGGAGGCGTTTTTAAAAGGTCATCACCAACAAAGGCATCTGTACAAAGTATGAAATAAAGTTCTGTAAGTGTGTTCAATCACTTTCCCTGTGTCATTTCTCATAATTGCCCATAAATTAATTTATGAACATCTAGGGAAGTGTTCCCCAACTCTGGTTCTCAAGAGCCACCAACAGGTCATGTTTTCAGTATTTCCTTAGTATTACACAGGTGATTTAATGCTTGCCTGTCCAGGTGATGCAATTATAACCTGTGCAATACTAAGGAAATCCTGAAAACATGACCTGTTGGTGGCTCTTGAGGACCGGAGTTGGGGAACACTGATCTAGGGTTTAATTTCTTTGACTGTGTGGATTGGATGGGTTTTGTTACCAACATCTGGTGAGAAATTCATGTCAATAGCATCTTTGGAAATATATTTACTTAGAAAATTGGTGACGCGTTCAATACTATTTTCATCCGCGCTATATCAGGAATGATTAACTAATGTATCTGTCTTTTACAGAGCTTCTCTCAGCTAATTTAAGACCACAAATTAAATCAGAGGACAGCTGAACTTTCACGTGATCATACATTTCTAATGTACCTCATACTTAATGGCCTTATCTTTGTTGCTTATCCTTCCATCTATGAGATAGGTGCTGTATTCTTTTTTTTAAAAAAAACATCCAATAGAGAGTGGGTGGAAAGTCTGAGAAATGCCTCCCCTGCCTTTCCATTTGTGTGGGATTGGAGAGTGTCCATGTTGATAGAGCTGTGTCCATCCTACAGCAAGGGACAGGCAGGGAAAGCGTGGTTCAGATATGGCTCCCAAACTTCCCCGATCCAGTATGACTGTCCCGATTTCAGAAAAAAAAAACATCTACAGAAATGCAGTTACTTTAAGTCCAGAATCAAAGCCTAACACCAGCCCTGGCTAAGCAAAAGGTGAGCCGGGGACACCAGAAGGTAAGAGACCCAGCCAGAAGCCAGGTACCATTGATCTGGAAGCTGGACTGGAATCCCACAAATCAATCATCCCGGATACAGTGGGACAGCCTTGGATTTGGGTCTACGTCCTGAAGTCTCCGGTGTCTGCTGAATGTCCCTCACTGCCACTGCTCCTCTAACATCTCTTCCTGCCAGGGTAGAAAGAAATAGTAAATGGGTTTGACGTGGGGTTTGGTCAAAGCTACGCGCGCCGCATGATTTGTCCATCGTTATGCACTGTGAAAGTAAGGACGTATGTTTCAGACTTTCCACCTCGCTTTTAATACCTTTTCAGCAGCTATATTTAGACATGAAGAATGGAGCACTACTCTCACAGTCAGAAGGAGCAGCAGCAGAGTGGATGTCATTAGATCTAGTGACATTGTTTAAAGTCATAGTTCGTGGGGCTCCGAGGACTTATTTGTTGATACTTGCAGTAACGTATCTCAAGTAGTTCAGTGGCCACACTAAAGACATGTTATCATCCCGTGCTATCGTTGAAAATTTAGCATGTTACATTGCAGTTACAAATTGGTGTCAATGTGCCTCATTGTGTTTTTGATGACAGATCCCACTCCTGTTATATTGATATCAGACAAGTTGAATTTGAAATTGAAATAACTCCTTACATATTCCTGCAAACATCCATTAGTAAGAGCAGGTGGAGAATTCTAAGATACGGTATTATTCACTTTCATTCAGGCTCTTTCCGATTAATGCATGTCCAGCTGGTGACTTATTTAGAATAGAGAGTCCTCAGTGGTTGATACCTTTTAATGGCTAACTGAAAAGATGGTAACAAATTGCAAGCTTTCGATACTACTCAGGTCTCTTCATCAGAAATAAAGGAGCTGCGGAGACACATCACGTGTTTCTCAACGCAGGCAGTGAATAGCCAGGCCTTTCCCCGGGAAGGAACAACCAAGGGAAGGGCAGCATCCAATAAAGGAAAACATCCAATAAAGGAAAACCACCTATGCCAAGCATGGTATCCTGTTGTGAATTTACCTTTTGGCTCCCTCTAGTGGCTACTAGTGATTTTACTCTGGGTATGTCTATCATCCCTTGTATGCTCACCTGGGTCGTTAGGTCAGGGGTGTTGCTATATAAGCTCCCTGGACCTTCAGTTCAATGCCTGGCAACGTTGATATCAGAGCTAATCTGTAGTGCTCTTGTCTACTGATCCTGGTTCCTGCGTGATTAAGCTAAGTCCGCTTTCTTGCTTTTTGCTATTTGTTTTTGTTTGCATTTTTGTCCAGCTTGTTCATTATCTGTATCCTTTCCTTGCTGGAAGCTCTAGGGAGGCTGGAGTTCTCCCCCCGGGCCGTTAGACGGTTCGGGGGTTCTTGAATCTCCAGTGTGGAATTTTGTTAGGGTTTTTGTTGACCATATAAGTTATCTTACTACATTCTGCTATTAGTAAGCGGGCCTCTCTTTGCTAAACCTAGTTCATCTCTGTGTTTGTCATTTCCTCTTACCTCACCGTTATTATTTGTGGGGGGCTTGTATCCTACTTTTGGGGTCTATTCTCTGGAGGCAAGAGAGGTCTTTGTTTTCCTCTTCTAGGGGTAGTTAGTCCTCCGGCTGGCGCGTGACATCTAGCGACCAACGTAGGCATGTTCCCCGGCTACTTCTAGTGTTGGCGTTAGGAGTAGATATATGGTCAACCCAGTTACCACTGCCCTATGAGCTGGATTTTTGCACTTCGCAGACTTGCTGATATCTCTGAGACCCTCGCCATTGGGGTCATAACAGTTTGCCAGGCCGATATTAAATGTTAAATGCATTGCAGAAGCGGGATTATAAGAAAGAAAGTTCTGAGTTTTTTTTTTCTCTCTCTCATTTTTTTTTCTTTTCCCCTTTAACTCTGAGTGGCTTGTGTTTGCTGCAGACATGAATGTCCAGACCTTGATTACAAGTGTGGACCAGCTTGCTGCTCGTGTGCAGGGCATACAAGATTATGTTATCAGAAATCCCATGTCAGAACCTAAGATACCGATTCCTGAACCATTTTCCGGAGACCGATTTAAATTTAGAAATTTCAGGAATAATTGTAAATTGTTTTTGTCCCTGAGACCCTGTTCATCTGGAGACTCCGCTCAGCAAGTAAAAATTGTTATTTCTTTTTTACGGGGCGACCCTCAGGATTGGGCCTTCTCGCTGGCGCCAGGAGATCCGGCATTGGCTGACAATGATGCGTTTTTTCTGGCGCTCGGTTTGCTTTATGAGGAACCCAATCTTGAGATTCAGGCAGAAAAAGCCTTGCTGGCGATGTCTCAGGGCCAGGACGAGGCCGAAGTGTATTGCCAAAAATTTCGGAAATGGTCCGTGCTGACCCAGTGGAACGAGTGTGCATTGGCTGCAAATTTTAGAAATGGCCTTTCTGAAGCCATTAAGAATGTGATGGTGGGTTTTCCCATTCCCACAGGTCTGAATGATTCTATGGCCCTGGCTATTCAAATCGACCGGCGGTTGCGGGAGCGCAAAACCGCAAATCCTCTCATGGTGTTGTCTGAACAGGC
Organism: Ranitomeya variabilis; assembly: GCF_051348905.1. NCBI lineage: Eukaryota > Metazoa > Chordata > Amphibia > Anura > Dendrobatidae > Ranitomeya > Ranitomeya variabilis. Next base: position 165,952,440 of record NC_135239.1, on the reverse strand, counting down.
ACCTGATTTAATGCAATGTGATAGAATCCTGACTAGAAATGAGCGGAAAATTCATAGACGCCAGAATGGCTTGTGTTACTACTGTGGTGATTCTACACATGTTATCTCAGCATGCTCTAAACGTCTTACTAAGGTTGTTAGTCCGGTCGCCATTGGTAATTTGCAACCTAAATTTATTCTATCTGTAACTTTGATTTGCTCACTGTCATCGTATCCTGTCATGGCGTTTGTGGACTCAGGTGCTGCCCTGAGCCTTATGGATCTGTCATTTGCCAAGCGCTGCGGATTTGTGCTTGAGCCATTGGAAAATCCTATCCCTCTTAGGGGCATTGACTCTACGCCATTGGCAAAAAATAAACCGCAGTTTTGGACACAGGTTACCATGTGCATGACTCCCGAACATCGGGAGGTAATACGTTTTCTTGTTCTACATAAAATGCATGATTTGGTTGTTTTGGGTTTGCCATGGTTACAGACCCATAATCCAGTCTTGGACTGGAAGGCTATGTCAGTGTCAAGCTGGGGCTGCCATGGAATTCACGGAGATTCCCTGCCCTTGTCTATTGCATCTTCTACGCCTTCGGAAGTTCCGGCGTATTTGTCTGATTATCAGGATGTCTTCAGCGAGTCTAAGTCCAGTGCACTGCCTCCTCATAGGGAATGTGACTGTGCAATAGATTTGATTCCTGGCAGTAAGTTTCCTAAGGGGAGACTGTTTAATCTGTCGGTACCTGAACATACCGCGATGCGTTCATATATCAAGGAGTCTCTTGAGAAGGGGCATATCCGTCCTTCTTCTTCCCCTCTTGGTGCGGGATTCTTTTTTGTGGCCAAAAAGGACGGATCTTTGAGGCCTTGTATTGACTATCGGCTTTTAAATAAGATCACTGTCAAATTTCAGTATCCTTTGCCGCTGTTGTCAGATTTGTTTGCCCGGATTAAAGGTGCCAAGTGGTTCACCAAGATAGACCTTCGTGGTGCGTACAACCTTGTGCGCATTAGGCAGGGCGATGAATGGAAAACCGCATTCAATACGCCCGAAGGTCATTTTGAGTACTTGGTGATGCCATTTGGGCTCTCTAATGCACCTTCAGTTTTTCAGTCCTTCATGCATGACATTTTCCGGAAGTATCTGGATAAATTTTTGATTGTTTATCTGGATGATATTCTGTTTTTTTCTGATGATTGGGACTCGCATGTGGAGCAGGTCAGGATGGTTTTTGAGATTCTGCGTGAAAATTCTTTGTTTGTAAAAGGCTCAAAGTGTCTCTTTGGTGTACAGAAGGTTCCCTTTTTGGGGTTCATTTTTTCCCCTTCTGCTGTGGAGATGGATCCAGTCAAGGTCCGAGCTATTCATGATTGGACTCAACCCTCGTCAGTTAAGAGTCTTCAGAAGTTCTTGGGTTTTGCTAACTTCTACCGTCGTTTTATCGCAAATTTCTCTAGCGTTGTTAAACCGCTGACGGATATGACCAAGAAAGGCTCTGATGTAGCTAACTGGGCTCCTGCTGCCGTGGAGGCTTTCCAGGAGTTGAAACGCCGGTTTACTTCGGCGCCTGTTTTGTGCCAGCCTGACGTCTCGCTTCCCTTTCAGGTTGAGGTGGATGCTTCGGAGATTGGGGCAGGGGCCGTTTTGTCGCAGAGAGGCCCTGGTTGCTCTACTATGAGACCTTGTGCCTTTTTCTCTAGGAAGTTTTCGCCGGCAGAGCGAAATTATGATGTGGGCAATCGGGAGTTGTTGGCCATGAAGTGGGCATTTGAGGAGTGGCGTCATTGGCTCGAGGGTGCTAAGCATCGTGTGGTGGTCTTGACTGATCACAAGAATTTGATGTATCTCGAGTCTGCTAAACGCCTGAATCCTAGACAGGCCCGCTGGTCATTGTTTTTCTCCCGTTTTGACTTTGTGGTCTCGTATTTACCAGGTTCTAAGAATGTGAAGGCCGATGCTCTGTCTAGGAGCTTTGTGCCTGATGCTCCTGGAGTCGCTGAACCTGAGGGTATTCTTAAGGAAGGAGTTATCTTGTCAGCTATTTCTCCAGATCTGCGACGTGTGTTGCAGAGATTTCAGGCTGGTAGGCCTGACTCTTGTCCACCTGACAGATTGTTTGTGCCTGCTAAATGGACCAGCAGAGTCATTTCCGAGGTTCATTCCTCAGTGTTGGCAGGGCACCCGGGAATTTTTGGCACCAGAGATCTGGTGGCCAGGTCCTTTTGGTGGCCTTCCTTGTCAAGGGATGTGCGGTCATTTGTTCAGTCCTGTGGTACTTGTGCTCGAGCTAAGCCTTGCTGTTCTCGTGCCAGCGGGTTGCTCTTGCCCTTGCCTGTCCCGAAGAGACCTTGGACACACATCTCTATGGATTTCATTTCAGATCTTCCGGTGTCTAAGGGCATGTCTGTCATCTGGGTGATATGTGATCGTTTCTCCAAGATGGTCCATCTGGTTCCTTTGCCTAAGCTGCCTTCCTCTTCTGATCTGGTTCCTGTGTTCTTCCAGAACGTGGTTCGTTTGCACGGCATTCCTGAGAATATTGTGTCGGACAGAGGATCCCAGTTTGTTTCCAGGTTCTGGCGATCCTTTTGTGGTAGGATGGGCATTGATTTGTCGTTTTCCTCCGCTTTTCATCCACAGACTAACGGACAAACGGAACGAACTAATCAGACTCTGGAGGCGTATTTGAGGTGTTTTGTCTCTTCTGATCAGGATGATTGGGTGACCTTCTTGCCGTTGGCTGAATTTGCCCTTAATAATCGGGCTAGTTCTGCCACCTTGGTTTCGCCATTTTTCTGCAACTCCGGTTTCCATCCTCGTTTTTCCTCGGGACATGTGGAGCCTTCTGACTGTCCTGGAGTGGATTCTGTGGTGGATAGGTTGCAGCGGATCTGGAATCATGTGGTGGACAACTTGAAGTTGTCACAGGAGAAGGTTCAGCGTTTTGCCAACCGCCGCCGCGGTGTGGGTCCCCGACTTCGTGTTGGGGATTTGGTATGGCTGTCTTCTCGATTTGTTCCTATGAAGGTCTCCTCTCCCAAATTTAAGCCTCGATTCATTGGTCCTTACAGGATATTGGAGATCCTTAATCCTGTGTCCTTTCGCCTGGATCTTCCGGTGTCGTTTGCCATTCACAATGTATTTCATAGGTCCTTGTTGCGGCGGTACGTTGTGCCTGTGGTTCCTTCTGCTGAGCCTCCTGCTCCGGTGTTGGTTGAGGGCGAGTTGGAGTACGTGGTGGAGAAGATCTTAGATTCTCGTCTCTCCAGGCGGAGGCTTCAGTACCTGGTCAAGTGGAAGGGCTATGGTCAGGAGGATAATTCCTGGGTGGTCGCCTCTGATGTGCATGCGGCCGATTTAGTTCGTGCCTTTCACGCCGCTCATCCTGATCGCCCTGGTGGTCTTGGTGAGGGTTCGGTGACCCCTCACTAAGGGGGGGGGTACTGTTGTGAATTTACCTTTTGGCTCCCTCTAGTGGCTACTAGTGATTTTACTCTGGGTATGTCTATCATCCCTTGTATGCTCACCTGGGTCGTTAGGTCAGGGGTGTTGCTATATAAGCTCCCTGGACCTTCAGTTCAATGCCTGGCAACGTTAATATCAGAGCTAATCTGTAGTGCTCTTGTCTACTGATCCTGGTTCCTGCGTGATTAAGCTAAGTCCGCTTTCTTGCTTTTTGCTATTTGTTTTTGTTTGCATTTTTGTCCAGCTTGTTCATTATCTGTATCCTTTCCTTGCTGGAAGCTCTAGGGAGGCTGGAGTTCTCCCCCCGGGCCGTTAGACGGTTCGGGGGTTCTTGAATCTCCAGTGTGGAATTTTGTTAGGGTTTTTGTTGACCATATAAGTTATCTTACTACATTCTGCTATTAGTAAGCGGGCCTCTCTTTGCTAAACCTAGTTCATCTCTGTGTTTGTCATTTCCTCTTACCTCACCGTTATTATTTGTGGGGGGCTTGTATCCTACTTTTGGGGTCTATTCTCTGGAGGCAAGAGAGGTCTTTGTTTTCCTCTTCTAGGGGTAGTTAGTCCTCCGGCTGGCGCGTGACATCTAGCGACCAACGTAGGCATGTTCCCCGGCTACTTCTAGTGTTGGCGTTAGGAGTAGATATATGGTCAACCCAGTTACCACTGCCCTATGAGCTGGATTTTTGCACTTCGCAGACTTGCTGATATCTCTGAGACCCTCGCCATTGGGGTCATAACAGTATCCATCCACAGACAGCTGTTTCGGGGTTTTTGCCCCTCATCAGTGTGGAGTAGGAAACTGGCTATCAGGAGCAGTGCCTAGTAGAAAGACTATAAAGGCACGGATGATTGACCTCGTGGAGACCAAAACCCCGAAACAGCTGTCTGTGGATGGATACCATGCTTGGCATAGGTGGTTTTCCTTTATTGGATGCTGCCCTTCCCTTGGTTGTTCCTTCCCGGGGAAAGGCCTGGCTATTCACTGCCTGCGTTGAGAAACACGTGATGGTGTCTCCGCAGCTCCTCTACTTGCATTTGCATATTTGGGGGCAGTGTTCTGGATCACTGCGTTGAGAAACATGTGATGGTGTCTCCGCAGTGTTGGATGTTTTGGTCTCCACGAGGTCAATCATCCGTGCCTTTATAGTCTTCATCAGAAATAGACTGACAGAAATTCTGGAGAATCACATATTTATGCACAACACATCACAGAAAAAAAAAACCTAGATAAGACAGGTGACATGAAGCAGAATTACCATGAGTGATAAACAGTTATGTCCATACATTTTGGGCCATTTCTTATATAAGGAATATTTTATTGTCCTCTGATTGGTGTCTGGTTCTGTTGTGATGACCCCACATGGTCTGAGGGGGAAACTCCTTAGTTCCTTAGTTGATGTAAAAAGACAAATCCATGCGACACATTCATTCCTGCACTGAGTGTGTCAAAGGTCATCATCAGTTTGTATTCCCAAACTCTTCTGTCTCTTTGAGATTTGAAGTTACCTTTTAATGCAAGTAATTTCATGTCCATAATGTTATGATTGAGGAGACAAAAATGTATTGCCACAGGTAGATCCATTCTTTTTTCTCTTATTGTATGGCGATGATAGTTCATTCTTGTTCTCAGTTTCTGCCCTGTCTCCCCTAAAGCTGGTGACTTGTCGCATTCCTTAAACGTTGACATTATTAGAACGTTTTGTTATGTCTGCTGGTGTAAACACTGCAAATACTATTTATTATGAAACCTTGATTGAGCGATTGTCAAGAGCTTATAAATTCTTGACCTATCTTAAGGTTAGGTCATCAGTCCTAGACCAGTGAGGGAGCATCACCCGGCACCCCTTCCGGTCAGGACTTTGAAGCGCTCTCGGAGGCCAGAAGCACACAGTGTTCAAAAACAGAACAGCACAGTTCTGTATTCTGTATGGTGGCCAACCTCAGGTGCTGCAGACCAGCACCCACTGAAGTGAATAAGAACTGAGCTGCAATGCACAAGTCTAAAGAATCGCTGTAACTCAGCTCCATATTCTGTATACTCCCGGTCGCCATAGGAGCTACAAACAGCTGACTCCTGGAGGGGATGCCGGGTGTCAGACCCCATCAATCTGATATTGATGAACTATGCTAAGGATAAGTCATCACTACCTTACTTCTGGACAGTCTCTTTAAATTTTCAATCAAATGAACACAATATATTTTCCAGACTTCGGGTAGGTTGTAATAAATCTCGGTTTCCACATTTTAAGTTAGGTTGTGAATAAACTGTATTTTTTTGTCTATTTAAAAACTTTTTTTATTAGTGTGAGTTGCATTAATCGCGTCTTGGCACCAACCATAAAGCATGTGTATTAAGATTCAGTAGCAATCCTGCAGTGTCTTTTCACCTTTTCACCAATTAACCATCTTCATGCAGATGATTTGGATAATGAATGTCTGCTCATACTTGCCGCTTACTTCTGCCTGCTGTTTTTTGTTTGTTTTTTTATTTGACTTTTTCTACTTAGAATTATATTAGCATAAGGTCCTACTTATAGTAAAAAGGTGGCTGTACATGAATGGGCATTATAATGGGTGGAAGTTACTCAGACCTCATTATTTTTTTTTTCAGCAAAATTCTTCTAAATAGTAATCAACCAGCAGCTCTTTGTTACATTCCTCATATATATGATTACCGTATATTCTCCAGGAAAGATACTAGTGTAACTGCTGCACATATTCTTCCATTTCGATTCTCCTGAAGGAGGCAAGAAGTGTCGTAAGGCCAGTATATGCCTTTTATACGTAAAAAAAATATGGAATGGCTTACTAAACAATATGCAGAAAGAAATCAAGATTTAAGAGATTTAAGTTTTTACTTTTTATAACGGGGCAAAACCTCAGTCGAAAGGATTTTTTCTCAACTCTTACATCTGAAGAACAGGGGGTAGGGAACAAAGTAGTACAGTGGAGAACTATGTATGGTGGGCAGACGATGATGACTCTTCACCAAGACAGTAGGCACACACTAGAGGTGCGCTTAAAGCTCTGGCCGATAGATCTTTGTGATCAGATAAGCATCATGGCTGCTCTGTTTCCCGCTCTGAACCCCTGTGGGCACTGGTCTGACTCCCAGACATCCATCTATCAGATGAATAAGCAGTGTGTGTGCCTTTTTGGATGACTTCCACTCACAACCCCAGAGTTTGGAGTATTGACACATCTCCAGGACTGTTGTGGGGCAGGAACATGGTGAAGTCGGCAGGGCTCACCCTTGGTAGATATGACCTCGGTAGAAGGTGCTCACTGTTTGGGAAGCCAGTGCAGCTTCAAGAAAAGAGTCGGTATAGAACCGATAACTGTATGCAGCACTCATGCAGGTGTACAGTGTGCAAGGAGGGACACACTTCCATCCAACTCTTTCATGTATATGAGAGATCACTGGCAACAAACACTCCCTCCTTTCCTCAGAATGTAAACCTCCAACGTGTAACCCAAACGTGATGTGGACAGGACTTTCTCATGTAAAACTATCCACATCTACTTGATTATCAACATTCAAACACCCATTTCCAGAAAACACGTCTAAACATCAGAAAGAGCCACTAATGGTTACTTTCTGGAGATCAAAGATTGATGGTTGATTTTATCGATTCAGCAAATCAATACAAATACTTCTTCATTCATCTTCGTCCTTTCTTTGTGTGGGGCTAACATTGTAATATCTTTTACACACACAGTGTGTGTAAATTTTAGGGCCAAATCATAGGAAACTGATACACATATTAACATGTTTTTGGATTGTCCATCTCTATTTTAAGAGTTCCGGAAAGGCATATCTAAGCATTTTCTTGCAATAGAGCACTATCCATAGAAGTCTGGCAGCTCTTTATATTTCTTCCACGGACAGGCTTGTGCAAGCTTCTTCATCTAGCAGGTCCCGGGGGAACCCTGACCATCACCCTTTAACCCTCTATACAGGGATCTGAACTTACGCAACTTAATTTGGCCAGGTCATGCATACCCAGCAGCTAGTCTCTTGACATTTGTGTTTTAGCTCTCTGATCGAGCACTCCGCTCTTCATGTGGTGGATTTTAATTGCAACAGGGTCCTACTTACCCATAAAATCAGACTTGGAAGAGGGGTGTTCACATCTACCCAGGAATTGAGACTTAAGTCTTAGAGAAGTATTCACATTCGACACTTGGAACCCAGCAGATTTGAGACCGCCTCCCCGTCGGCTGCTGGGCAGTCATGAATTGGCCAAATTATGTGCTAAGCATCTATTTTTTTTCCTAGTATCCAGAAGCAGTATTGCTATTCATATTTCATATTGACATTGTCACTACAGAGTGCAACTTTTTTGTTTGAGTTAAAGAGGTTGTCCAGCCACTGAAAAAAACAGTGATTCCTTGCAGCTGTTACACAACTTTTTTTGTTTTTATTGTTTTTTTTTTACTTTTTTTAGTAACTGAACCTTGCTGTAAAGGGTTGTTCCCATATTGCCGTGTGATGGGAGGCCAAAATATAAAATCCATTCTAATGCTTTATTGCTGCGACAAGAGTGCCCATGTCTCTAGGTAATCCTTTCTGCTCAAGTGTGTTGCCTACTGGTTATGGCCACCCATTCGATCCATTCATGTGTCCCCGCTTCCAAAGTGCTTCCTATTAATTTTCAATGTTGTGTAGATGGAACCACGGGAGTGCTAAAGTAATCAAAGTGATAGTAGCCGGAACTGTCAATCAAGAGCACTACTTTTGTGCAGAGAAGAAAAGAGGCATCCAAGGCAATGTGAAAGCAGTGAAACAGGCAGATTGGAATCCTTCTTTAACGTAAAGATATTCCCATCTCCAAGATCCTATCCCGATATCTAGTAGGTGTAATAATAATAATATTAGCAAATCCATCCAATTAGAAATGTAGTATAGTTTTTCTGACTCGCTATGTCTCCTTCATATGTAGACATTGCAAGACCTTAAGATGTTTTAAAGTTTGGATTCTGCATACCGTAGTTTTGTTTAAGAAATTGCTCCTTATAGCTGACTGAGGGTCGGTGAGACCCTACTAAATATGCAATAGATATCATATATCCAACAAAAGATTTGTTTCTTTTTAATTTTTTATCATTAAATTTGACAATAAAAGTAATGTATTAATATGTACTATAATATGTACAAGGAATAAGGCTACGTTCACATTTGCGTTGTGCGCCGCAGCGTCGGCGCCGCAGCGCACAACGCAAACAAAAACGCAGCAAAACACATGCACAATGCTGCGTTTTGCGCCGCATGCGTCATTTTTTTAATTGATTTTGGACGCAGCAAAAATGCAACTTGCTGCGTCCTCTGCGCCCGGACGCGTGCGCCGCAGTGACGCATGCGGCGCAAAACGCAAGTGCAACGCATGTCCATGCGCCCCCATGTTAAATATAGGGGCGCATGACGCATGCGGCGACGGTGCGGCGCCCGACGCTGCGGCGCAGGCCGCAAATGTGAACGTAGCCTAAGTAACTTTCTCGTGCTGTTTTACCAACTACTTTGTTGACAAATATATGATATAACTTTTGCCAATCTTTGTAAAGTTGTATATTCTAAAAATGGTTTCATACTACAATAACTTGTAATAACGAGCATATAACGGAGAGAGCTCCTAAAACCATTAAAGGCTATGGATAACTTTGCACTTAAGGGTAAGTTCACACAGGACTTTTTTGCTGCGTATTTTTGCTGCGTATTTTTACTGCGCTTTTTTATGCTAATTTTCAGCTGCTTTTTACAGTACCAGCAAAGCCTATGAGATTTCAGAAATCTCATGCACACACGTTGGGTTTTTGATTGATCAGTATTTTCCGCTTTGCTGCGTTTTTTGGACATAGGGCATGTCACTTCTTTCAGCGTTTTTGCTGCGTTTTTGCAGCGTTTTTTCACCCATTGACTTGAATGGGTGATGGAAAAAAACGCTGCAAAAACGCAGCAAAAACGCATGTAGCATTATTTGCTGCGTTTTTTGTGCAGAAAAATCATGGCCAGCAGGAACTGATCTCACAGCCAAGAGCTTAGGGGTGTGGTTAGTGAGGTGTGAAGAGCCATTGTGAGCTATTGTGAGGTGTCCTGATTGTGATCTGTTGTGAGGGAGTTTCTGGTAGTGAGGTGTTAGGGTACCGTTACACTAAACGATTTACCAACGATCACGACCAGCGATACGACCTGGCCGTGATCGTTGGTAAGTCATTGTGTGGTCGCTGGGGAGCTGTCACACAGACAGCTCTCCAGCGACCAACGATGCCGAAGTCCCCGGGTAACCAGGGTAAACATCGGGTTACTAAGTGCAGGGCCGCGCTTAGTAACCCGATGTTTACCCTGGTTACCATTGTAAATGTAAAAAAAAAAAAAAAAACACTACATACTTACATTCCGGTGTCTGTCACGTTCCTCGCCGTCAGCTTCCCGCACTGACTGTGAGTGCCGGCCGGAAAGCAGAGCACAGCGGTCACGTCACCGCTGTGCTCTGCTTTTACTTTACGGCCGGCGCTCACAGTCAGTGCGGGAAGCTGACGGCGAGGAACGTGACAGACACCGGAATGTAAGTATGTACTTTTTTTTTTTTTTTACATTTACAATGGTAACCAGGGTAAACATCGGGTTACTAAGCGCGACCCTGCGCTTAGTAACCCGATGTTTACCCTGGTTACAAGCGAACACATCGCTGGATCGGCGTCACACACGACGATCCAGCGATGACAGTGGGTGATCCAGGGACAAAAGAAAGTTTCAAACGATCTGCTACGACGTACGATTCTCAGCGGGGTCCCTGATCGCAGTAGCGTGTCAGACACAGCGAGATCGTAAGTATATCGCTGGAACGTGACGGATCGTGCCGTCGTAGCGACCAAAGTGCCACTGTGAGACGGAACCCTTAAGCCATGTCTTGGTATAGGAGGATGAGCATTAATGTTTCCCAAAAATGTTTTCCCCCCAAAAAAAAACGCATGAAAAAACAAGCAGCTGAAAATTAGCATGAAAAACGCAGCAAAAATATGCAGCAAAAAAGTCCTGTGTGAACTTACCCTAATTCTGTATTATTCATTTTTAAATATTTTATTTTTTTTCCTAAATAAAAAATGAAGCAAATTTCTAAGTGGTCTTCGTAAAAATGTCCTACTATTATAACGGTGTAGAATCTGTGCAACTTTGCTACATAGCTGGCTGTTCCAGTGCTTCTCATATAGGTATTACATCATGCTGTAACTCCTGGCGGTGTCTGCGCAGTCTGCACTCCCCCTTACTTTTCTTGTAGCTATATATCTGCCGGGTTGCCCACCATCCATAAATTTCAGGACAGTCCATATTAAATTAGAGCACTTTTTTGCCCTGTTCTTAAAAAAAAAAATTTAAGGCGTCCTTCATTTTTTTTTTTTTTTGTTGAAGATGAAGAAACTTACCGTATATACTCGTGTATAAGCTGAGATTTTCAGCACAATTTTTTGTGCTTAAAAGGCCCCCCCTCGGCTTATACACAAGTCAATTGTCCAGAATGCTGGTGGGGGAGGGGGAGCGGCGTAGCAGCGGCAGGAGCCGGCGGCTGTGGCACAGTGACAGCTGCAGTCGCCGGATAACAGAAGACATCACACTCACCCTCTGTCGCTGCATCTCCGTCCCTGCATCTCCGTTGTTCCAGCGCCGGCAGCTCTCCTCTCCTCTGCTTAGCGGTCATGTGGTACTGCTCATTAAGGTAATGAATATGGAAGTGTCTCTACTCCCATAGGTTTGGAGCCTCATATTCATTACCTTAATGAGCAGTACCACGTGACCGCTGAGCAGAGGAGAGAATAGCCCCCGGCACCGTGACAATGGAGATGCAGGGATGTAGATGCAAGCACAAGGAGGGTGAGTTTGACGGGGAGGGGGGAGGCAATGTGAGCCATGCATACAACCAGGGGAAGGGGGGGAGCGTAGCCATGTGGGATGGGAGCACAGCCATGCGGACCGGGGAAGTGGAGCAATGCGGGACCTGGAGAGCCAAGCAATGCGGGACTGGGGGAGCCATGCAATACAACAGGGGGAGCCACACATACCAGGACAGGACAGGGGGAGCCACATGACAGGACAGGGGGAGCCCCACATACCAGGACAGGATGGGGGGAGCCACATGACAGGACAGGGGGAGCCACACATACCAGGACAGGGGGAGCCACACATACCAGGACAGGGGGAGCCCCACATATCAGAACAGGACGGGGAGCCACATACCAGGACGGGGAAGCCACATGACAGGACAGGGGAGTAACACATGACAGGACGGGGGAGCCATATACCAGGACAGGGTGAGCCACATACCAGAACAGGACAGGGGAGTAACACATACCAGGTCAGGGGAAGCCACAGGACAGGATAGGGGGAGCCACATATCAGGACAGGATAGGGGGAGCCACAAATACCAGGACATTACAGGGGGAGCCACATACCAGGACATTACAGGAGGAGCCACACATACTAGAACAGGACAGGGGGAGCCACACATACCAGGACAGGGGAGCCACATACCAGGATAGGGGGAGCCACATACTAGGACAGGACGAGGGGAGCCACATACCAGGACAGGACAGTGTGAGCCACACATAGCAGGACAGGGATGAGGGGGACAATGCATTCCCGGCTTATACTCGAACAATAAGCTTACCTAGTTTTCCGTGGCAAAAGTAGGTGCCTCGGCTTATACTCGGGTCGGCTTATACTCGAGTATATTCGGTATACAGTTTATTTTGACTGTAATTATCATTGTTACAGTGAATGCAGCTGATGTCTTCATACCAGAATTATATCCTGTAGAAATGTATTACCGTACTTATAATCATTATGATTTTCCAAAGTGTCCATAAAAAATATTGTCTGTCCATGACTTTTTTGATAAGCTGTAGTGGTGAGTGAATATACTCATTACTCGAGATGTCCTGAGCGCGCTCGGGTGTCCTCCGAGTATTTTTTAGTGCTCGGAGATTTAGTTTTCCTCACCGCAGCTGAATGATTTACATCTCTTAGGCTAGGTTCACATTGCGTTAGCAGCCCATTCAACACATACGTTAACGGGCTGCTGTTAACGCAAGTGCCGATTTGTCATCGCGCTAGCGCAGATAGAGCTAGCAGGTGCTCTATCTGCGCTAGCAGTGACGGACCTGGAAACGCTGCAGCCCGCCCATTGTGGGCATGCGCTAGCGATGCATCTGGCATAGGAATTAATGGCAGCGTTAACGGACTACGTTACACCGCAGTATGCCACGGTTTAACGCAGTCCTTCTAACGGACGCCCATAACGAAGTGTGAACCCAGCCTTACCCAGCTTGATTACATGTGGGGATTATTCCCTAGCAACCAGGCAACCCCCACGTGTACTTATGCTGGCTAGTAGCTGTAAATCATTCAGCTGAGGCGAAGAAAACTAAATCTCCGAGCACTAAAAAATATTCGGAGGACCCCCGAGCATGGTCAGAAAATCTCGAGTAACGAGTATATTCACTCATCACTAATAAGCTGTCCAGAAAAAAATAATTCAAGTTGCCAACCCTGGTAGGAAGGGACTTATTTAATTTTTTTTTACAGCAGATCAGAATTTGGAGATGGAGAAAATAATGTACGTTGTCAATGATGGCAGATCGGTCAGGCTGTACTGTATCACAGTACATATAAAACAAGTGGAGAACCCACTGAGGTGTTTGCATGGGAAGGGGAAAATGGCCCACTAGAAGGAGAAGGCACTATAGAAAGAAATCTTGCATTTTAGCACTAAAATGAGGGTAGCTTTCTGGAGTCACAGGCCTCACATGCAGCGTGGGTTACTGAGAGTGAATTGCCCACAGGAGAAAAGTCTGAACTAAGGAACAAGGTATCAGGCCGTCTGAAAATAAATGACGAGATCGAGATTACATCCTGAAACTTTTAATTAAAGGTAACCACTAGCATATGTAAAAACACAATACAATTGTCCATGTCAAAGGTGTTCATAGCCATTAAATATAAAAAGCAACATATTTTTAAAGGGAGTCTGTCATCTTGTTTTTGCTCCCCCCATCTGAGAGCTGCATGATTTAGGGGCAAAGACCCTGATTCTGTTGATGTGCTACTTACTTTATTGGGTGCCGCAGTTTTGATTAAAAACATATTTATATGCTGCTTGTGTTGCAGTTCTCTGAATGCTGAGCTCTGCATAACCCCCGCCCACAACACTGATTGGCCACTTTCTGTGTGCACTGTGCATAGACAGAAAGCTGCCAATTAGTGGTAGGGGCTTGGGCAGACTACCTGGCATGAGGCCAAATTGTCCTATAATGATAACCTCCTGCCAATAAAACAGGGATTTTATTTAAGAAAACTGCAACAAGCAGCCCAGTAAGTGTCACATCGCTGGAGTCCGGGTCTCTGCCTCTACATCATGCTGCTCTCAGATTAGGTAGCAAAAACCTGGTGACAGATTCCGTTTAACTTTTTTTTACAGAACAAAGGCAAAAGTAACAGTTTGTTAGCACTTCAAAGCATTAAGAAATATATTTTTCACTTTTAAAAGTGAAACAAAATAAAAAAAAAAAAATCTTCCAAACCCTTTAGCTATTTAATAGTAGTCACGAAAGTCATCTTCATCTTCATCCTCTTCTACTGTTGGTCCATGCTCCTCTCTGTGATACTGGGGAAAGTCATCATCATCATCGTCGTCATCCTCATATCTCGCCTCCTCTGGCAGCGGGTACGGAGGGATTCGGTGCACTTGACTGTCGCCAGCAATGCGCTTCTGTTCACCATAATAAATACTATGTATGTGTGGGAAACACAGGAAAGCTAGTGTGCTTACAGGTCCTTTCAGGCGGTTCTGGTCCACACGCAGGTAAGTTAGTCGCTGCGATTGATCCATTACTGGACACATTAGTGTTATGTTTATTGCTGAAAGAATGGAAAGAAAATGTCATTTCAAGTTGCTTACAGATTCCAGGGAAATATATGTGTGAATACATTTAGATATCCAATATTTATCTTTCTGTGAGCTATGTTATTCTATCAGCTTTTTACTGCATAAGTATTATAAGTCGGGGGGAGGGGGGGCATAAACTGTGACCAGAGGGTCATGTGTGATCTATGATGCCATTCTGTGTGGCCCCCAGTTATCTGAATACAGAAACATTTGTGTGGTGTGACTGCTCACATGTAATGTCTTTCATAAAAATTGGAGTGGCACATATCTTAGAAATAGGGATGTTTAATTACTAATGGGCACTGTGTAACCATCGTTGGTTTCCCCATGTATTAGGAGAAAGAGGTGACCTCATTTATTGGACCTTTGATATGCCCGTGTGGGATGTGGTATGATTTCTTTCATCATGGACGATTAATGGGAAAAAGTAGGTTGGGAAGCTAGATGTTTATCACCCAATAGGGGGAGTCCTGGAAGCTTTTAACCCTATGGAACTTGCACCTATTAGACAATCATGGCATGTACTTTTGATACGCCATACGTATCGTAGATGAGAACTACCCCTTTAAACTTTATTAGGCTATGTGCACACTTTGTGGATTTTGCTGCGGATCCGCAGCGGATTTGACCGCTTCGAATCCGCAGCAGTTTCCCATGAGTTTACAGTACAATGTAAACCTATGGGAAACAAAAAACGCTGTGCACATGCTGCGGAAAAAGCCGCGCGGAAACACAGCAGATTACATTCCGCAGCATGTCGCTTCTTTTCTGCGGATTTTCACCTGCTCCAATAGGAAAATGCAGATGAAAAACTGCAGAAGAATCCGCAGTAAAAACCGCGATAAATCCGCAGTAAAAACCGCAACGGGTTTTCACTGCGGATTTTGGAATTCCGCTGCGGAAAAATCCGCAGTGGAATCCGCAAAGTGTGCACATAGCCTTACAGCTCTTAGGATTGGTTCAATATGCCTTCAAGCCAGAAAAGGTAACTTGTAATTTGTAGAGTTAATGTTCTCCCCATATAGCTTTTTCATATGAAAGTTAAAGGGCTTTTCCATTGTTATATCTTTGACCTACCCTTAAAATAGGTCATCAGTATCAGATCAGTTGGAGTCCAGCACCCCACCGATCAGCTGTTACCAGCGCTGGCAACACCAGGATGTAAAAAATGAAACCCTACAGCTCGGTACACTGTTTAGTGGCCTCAGACAGGTTCTGCAGATCAACAATTGCCCCAGACAGGTTCTCCAGATCAACTATAGCCTCAGATAGGTTCTCCAGATCAACAGTAACCTCAGACAGGTTCTCCAGATCAACAGTAGCCTCAGACAGATTCTGCAGATCAACAGTGGCCTTAGACAGGTTCTGCAGAACAACATGGGCCTCAGACAGTTTCTCCAGATCAGCAGTGGCCTCAGACAGGTTCTGCAGGTAAACAGTGGCCTCAGACAGGTTCTGCAGATCAACAGTGACCTTAGCCAGGTTCTGCAGATCAACATTGGCCTCAGACAGGTTCTGCAGGTGAACAGTGGCCTCAGACAGGTTCTCCAGATCAACAATGACCTTAGGTTTTGCAGATCAACAGTGATCTCAGACAGGTTCTGCAGATCAATAGTAGTCTCAGACAGGTTCTGCAGAACAACATGGACCTCAGACAGTTTCTCCAGATCAACAGTGGCTTCAGACAGGTTCTGCAGGTGAACAGTGACCTTAGACAGGTTCTGAAGATCAGCAGTGACCTCAGACAGGTTTTGAAGGTCAACAGTGGCCTCAAACAGGTTCTGCAGATCAACAGTAGTCTCAGACAGGTTCTGCAGAACAACATGGGCCTCAGACAGGTTCTGCAGATCAACAGTGGCCTCACACAGGTTCTGCAGAGCAGCAGTGGCCCCAGACAGGGTCCTGCAGATCAACAGTAGCCTCAGACAAGGTCCTGCAGATCAACAGTAGCCTCAGACAGGGTCCTGCAGATCAACTGTAGCCTCAGACAGGTTCTGCAGATCAACAGTAGCCTCAGACAGGTTCTTAAGATCAACAGTGGCCTCAGACAGGTTCTGCAGATCAACTCCTATTGAAATAATAGCATCTGATCTGCTGTGCCCAACAGTAGCCATTAAACAGAGTACTGGGCTCCGGTGTTCAGCTCCCTACTCCCCACATCTATCCAGTACCCGGGCTATCAATATCTGATAGTGGGAATGCTGGTCGTTGGACTTCCACTGATATTGATGACCGATTTTAAGGATAGATCATCAATATCGTAGTAGTGGAAGAACCCTTTATGTATATTTATATATAAACTCATTTCTATATCATCTTGCAGACAGGGTTACGTTTTTAAGGACCTGATTCTCTCCAGTACTTCCTGCCACAATTGAGGTACACCTAGCCACTTTTTCCAATTTATCCACATTATGACCCAAACTGCGAGGAACATAAAGGTCTAATTACAGAACCTTACCAATGCAGAAGAGGGGGCACAAGGTATGGCAGCAAACACTGTAGATAGTTAGAGTAACTAAACTTGTATTATTTTTTTTATAATTTTGTCCAGCATGGAAAATTATGAAACTTTGCTGAACACTTTATTAGGCACCTTGTCATTCTATAAAAAAAAATAAAAGCACTGTAAGTGTCCTCCAAACCCCTGCTTTTCCCCAGCCTGTTTGCCTGCTTACAGATATACTGATCAGCATGTGCGGTACTCGATTGGAGTGCAGATGATGGCAGTGAAATGGGCGGCACTAGTGTCCTCTGAGTGTTATGTTTATCAGAACAATCTCCCCCAGATCTTATTCCCGACACAGACGCTGAGCTGACCCATCACTGCCATCATCAGTCCTCCAAACGAGCACATTCTGATATCAATTCAGTTGAAGGCAGGCAAACACATTGGTGAAATCATGGACCTGGTAACCAATTACATGCAATTTTTTCTTTTACGGGAATAAAGACAAATTCTCTAATAAAGCAACTTACAAAAATGTAATATCTTTCCATGGTGGACAAAATTATTAGACAAAAATGAAAATGTAATTACTCTTTAAATTCAACTGTCTTGTACCAAAGACTTCTTTACTACCCCCATTTCCTACATTTGCAGTGACTGGCAGATACAGACTTCTGGACTAGGGTTGAAGCTGACACTCTTGATAATCTAAGCACATATTCAAAATGGAATTTACCCCAGACAGCTTTTTACCGATACCTACAACTGCACCATCACTTACCAACCCGATTCCCGAACCCCCCACAACTACTTCCATCTCTAGATAATCCCTCAGCGGATGCTGCAGTCGCTGGACCCCACAGGACCTCTTTCTGCTCTGTATACTTTATTTTATAAAATAGCTAAATATACAATTCTTCCAGTTCAAGACAAATGAAGGGACATTATTCCATCCCGGAGGAGAGGCTGGAGAATATTTAATCCCACCTGTGGATATCTCCTATATCTAATAATAAGTGCACTCATTTATTATCCACCGATGTTCTATAACCTATTCCCAGTTATATTCTGGTTATGACAGTGTCAGAAATGTTATTCCCCGGGGCAGATTTTCTTCTCATGATATCATCTTACCCTTATGTAATGGACTAGTGGAAGTAAAAAGTCAACCTAATGTTTTTTGATTCTAGAAACTCCGTTGTCCAGCCCTTTATTATTATTAGGCTTACTCAACTCCTGGACACAGTACCAGGGTGCTTGTATGCGTCAAACCTTGATGGCTCGAAAAGTTGAAGCCATGCAATGAAACAATGGCTCCTAGACCTCCTAGTCTACACGTGTTCAGACAAATAGCCAAGTGATTAATTCCATATGTTTGAATTTGATAATCTGTGAGATTTAGATAACGGCTTATGTTCTCACTAGTGATGAGCGAACGTGCTGGGATAAGGTGTTATCTGAGCATGCTCGGGTTCTAACGGAGAGTCTTCAGCGTGCTCGAAAAATATGTCCGAGACCCCGCGGCTGCATGTCTTGTGGCTCTAACACAACTGCAACACATGTAGGGATTCCTTTTTGTTAGGCAATCCCTGTATGGGTTGCGGCTGTTGAACGGCCACAGGGACTTGAACATATTTTTCGAGCACGCCGTAGACACTCGGTTAGCACCCGAGCATGCTCAGATAACACCTTATCCCAGCACGTTCGCTCATCACTGGTTATCACTTGTGATTGACCCTTGCACAGTTTTATACTTAGGATAAGTATGTGATTTAGTTTTTACATTTTTTGTTATCGATTCTTCCAATGCCAATAATGTCTTCTGATTGCCGATACTTGTACCTACTGTGTTACCTAATTCTAGAATAACTGTATAATGCTCTGACACTATCGTATTGTCTATTGAACGTTTTCCAATAAAACACGTTGAAAAATATATCCAGATCTCAAATATATGTTCGGCGGGAGAGTGGCTTCCAGATCAAAACCAAGCAGCTTTTAATTATCCGTTCCATGGCTGGGGGCTAAATGTAAATTTTCAGGAGCCAAATATACATATAATGCAAAAGAGTAAAATGAGAATGAAAAAAGGACGGAAGGCGGCAACAGGATACTGGCTGAGAGAGCAAAGCACAGCCCTGACATCAAAATAGGTGGAGCTAGTCCTCTCCGCAAACTTGGAGAAATCCAAAGTATGAAGTCATTATATTGGCCCCATGCAAGCTCAGACTGGCACAGAACAGCAATCCATAGATTTCTACAGGGCACAAATAATATAATATATACATATCACATTCTATCACATTCTGTACAAATTTGACTATAGATTTCATGCACATGCAAAACCATAAAGGGATATTTCCATCTCCAAGATCCTATCAAAATATGTAGTAGGTGAAATAATAATAGTAGCATATACCTATATCTCCAATTAGAAATGTAGTATAGTTTTTCTGATTCACTATGTCTCTTTCCTCGTGTGCAGGCATTGCAGGACCTTAGATACCCATGGTTATGACCACTAGCAACTAGTAAACTGTCACTATATCAGTGGTTGTAACCATGGTTACCTAAGGTCCTACAATGCCTGCACATGAGGAAATATACATTGCGAATCAGAAAAACTAAACAACATTTCTAATTGGAGGTATATGCTAATATTACTAATATTGCACCTACTACATATTGGGATAGGACCTTGGAGAGGAGAATATCCCTTTAAAGAGACTGTGAGCAGGTTTTGATATGTAATCTGAGAGCCTGATTCTAGTGATGTGTCACTTACTGGGCTGTGTTTTTCTTTCATTAAAATCATGTTTTATCAGCAGCAGATTACCACTAGACTAAAGGATTAGGTGTCTCATGCCTCCTAGTCAACTGCCCTGTGCTGTGGGCGGGGTTACACATGGCTCAGCATTCTGAGCTCTGCTAGATCAGCAGCAGAGAAAATGATCGCAACTGTTGCACCAAGTAATTCATCACCGGAATTGCTGTCTCTGTCTCTACAATATGCTGCTTTCGGATTACATGGTAAAACCTGGTGACAGATTCCCTTTAAACACACCATGGATTTTATTATTATACATATAATGATCTCATAGAGCATCAGGTAGCATCATTTGGTCTCTGTGGCTCCATGAACTGCACTAGACTTATTTTGCTGCCATTAATGGGATTTATCTAATATGGCAAAAGATCCTCTCTATACCACATTTGTGTTTCACTTCCATTCACCACCATAAGCAATTCCAATTTAAAGGGAATCTTGTCACCAGGTATAAAGTACAGCCACCAGTTTTACTGCCTCTTGTACATCATTCTAGTATTCTGCATGTATATCCCCTCTATATAGCACAAAAAATATTTATTATACCCTCATAGGGCGCCATCCAGTCCGCTGGTCTCAATTTGGCACCTCCTCCCTTCCCACAATCGCTGACCTCCTTTCCTGCTTCACGTGGATGACACGTCCTATGTCATATACAGTGGTCCCCAATAGCGCTCCTGTGCAGGCGCACTTCTGTCTGCCCTGGCGGGTACAGAGCTAACTACTGTTGTACGTAAAGGCCAAAGAGCACCGATGACCTGGAAGCGAAGCCAATGCATGCTCACTATAGTACTTTGCTCTCCCTCAGTAGGGCAGAGAGGAGTGCGTCTGCGCAGGAGCGTGATTGGGGAACACTGTTTGGATGACGTAGGACGTGCCATCCACATGAAGCAGGGAAGAAGGACAATGATTGTGGGAAGAGAGAAAGCTCCAGATCAAGACCATAGACGCCCATCTGACCAGACCCACACAAGGAATAAGGAACCTGAAAGTACTTACTTTCAAACTCATTGTCCTGTAGATACAAGTGCTCCAGTGATCGGGGAACATAGAAGATGCGCTTCAGTTTGTTATGACCCAGGTTCAGTTCCATGAGCTTTGGCAGATTGAACATGTACAAAGGAACCTCATCAATTTTGTTGTGTGACAATCGAATGGAGATAAGATTTGGCAGATGTGCGAAATAATCATCTGGTATCTTGGAAATGGAGTTATTCTCTAGTGACAGATACATGAGTGATGTTGGAAGGCTTGCAGGCATCGAAGACAACTTGTTGTTACAGATATTGAGCTGCATCAACTTTGTCAGCTTGCTTAGCGGTTTTCCTTTGATGTTATCAATACGATTATTGCAAAGGTCAAGCATGGTAACATTGACTAAGCCCTGAAGGTCTTGATCTCTTACTTTGTTAATCTTGTTTGTACCCAAAAAGATCCTTTCCACAGAACTAGAAATCGGTGATGGAATGTCTTCCAAGTCATTATTGTTTAGGAATATTTGAAGTAGATGGGGAGATGTAGCAAACACACCGGTGTCAATTCTGTTGGATTTCAGTTTGTTATGACTGAGGTTAATCTCCCGCAGAGAAGTGGCGTTAATGAAGGACTTTTTAGTCACCGCCTCGATCTCATTGTGTTGTAGGTAGAGCTGTTGAATGCGAGATGGGATTTGCGGAATGGTCTTGAGCTTCCGACTGTCACAGTACATGGTGACTATGGATGCCGGTGGACAGTAGCATTCTTTGGCACAGTCAGTGGAGTAGGGCACGCTTGGAACATTATAATCTACGCTGTGATGGAAATGAATGGGTGGCTGATATGGAGATTCCGGTTCAGGGTCATAATCTGTGTCATAGTCATAATCTTCATACTGGCACAGTGATTGTGGTGCAAAGATCAGTGTTAGAGCCACAAGCCGCACAAGAACATCCATGCTGTCCAAAGTTGTAATCTTTGAAGAAAACAATGGTTTAGAGCTTTAGTTGTATTGATATTATAAAGAAGATACAAAAATCGTTTGGAAATCTAAGTGTGTTCTACATATTGTTCGCTTTACTCTACTCTACATCTCCTACCTCTCCGGTTATAAAATGCATCCACCATATTTTGAGTAGGATACAGTATCTCCCTTGTACCCTTCTGTACTGTTTTTGTCTTGGCTCTTCATAGCCAGCGGTTTCACTCTTATAGTCATGTATTTGTTTTAGTGATTGGTAGAAAACATTAAGAAAAGTTTCAGTCCTTTGTTTGCTGCTTTTTTGAGTTTTGAGGTTTATGGTCAGATTACCACAGGCTCCAGCAGAAATGCTGGACTGGGAGCGTAATTTCTACACTTTCAATGGAAAAAGATGCCAACTACTTGCATGCAGAAAGTATGTTTTAGGGAGACCAATTGAATCTTAAGGGTTGGACCCCCAACAAGACAGCCTCTTTAACTGTTGTTGATCTTATATTGTCATTTTTATACATTTACCCTGTAGCTTTACTGTAAAACCTAAACTTTTGCCCTGAGCACTGTAATCAACGTAGGAATAAAGGTAGATGGCGATAGCTGACATTCTATAAAATATTACATATAAGTGAATGTCACACTTGCAGTCATATCTATACATACTGTCCTGCCTGCCATTCAGACCGATAAATATCACTGGAATACAAATATTCTGCAATGTATAAGTTGCAAAATAAAAACTTTCTTTCAATGCTTAATACTTGTGCATCTGAGTCTTTTAATAAGGAATAGACTGACAGATGAAGATTATCCCCGGCCTGTTGACCCAATTTATAAAGCCATACATAGCACTTAAAGCTTTTTTTTTTACTTTACGGTGTTATTGAGAAACATTATTTGTATAACTACTATAGACAGTGTTAATTGTCAGATCTGAAGAATGTAACATCAGGACATATTAGAATATATTAGATTTTGGCCCGTGTTCAGATTCTTACAAAACTTTTTTTTTTTTTTTTTAAGGTGGGAGGTGTTTGTCAAATCAGTGTCAAATATACAAAAGAACTAAAAATGAAAGAAGTAACAAAACAAATAGCAATAAAACTTGTTTGAATTCTCACATAAAGCACAGCTGCTAGACCTGGCATGCAAATCGAATTTCTCATCAAATAGAGGAGTATTTTGATTTTCAGATTTGTCTGCACAAAGAAGCGTCCTCCTGGTTTGCATTATGAAGCATAAATCGTGGCCATACCTGGGTGATGGTGCTTGCTGTTTTCTCTGAATGGAAAGCCAAGCTTGTGCGTATGGAGCCCCTCAGTATGTACCACCGGATGCTGCTAAGAATCCAGCTCCGTCTAGATACAGAGATTTCCTTCACTGTCTTTGAAGAAGAGCAGCCGTCCTTTACTAGCTAAAGCTGCCTTGACTTAGATGCCTAAAATTATGTGTGTCCTTTCATTGTAAGTCTCCTAGAGAGGAAAAAAAAAAAAAGTATATGCTTTGTGATTTTGGCCGAGTTCAGTGGGTTTAATCTGTGTCCCTTCTTATTTTCGGTTTGAGGTGTGGCAAGAAATTCCCCAAAGAAAAAAAAAAATCTTAATAGAGGAATATGCACATAAAATGCACATCGCTCCATTGCCAGAGCATCACCCTTACTTGACTTTGGAGTGTGCAGCCCTTTTTTTTTCAATTCTGCTAAATTGCCAAATACCTCTCTATGATTAGATATGCAGCACTCAAACTATAGCAAATCTCTGCTTTTTATCACCAATTTTCAGCATATTCTAATATGCTGCGATGCCCACTTAGCACCAAATCATTATTTTATTTTACAATGGAGTATGGTCTATTATAAAGGCTAGTCTTGTAGACTAGTAACAGGGTATTTATTAAATCCAAGATATGTAAACCGAGGCTGGAATGGCAGAAAAAGACCACAAAGTCCAGCTAGATTCTGTCTGTGGGTGCAACAACGTAGCTGCAGGGAATTGTATTGATCTGGGTTGCAGTCATTTTTCAATTGGAAATTAGGTTCTTGAGATATTTGTTATACCTGCAAATTGGTTATTATGAATACCTAATATGGCTGCATAACAGGGCTTGAATTTAAAGAAAATATCAGAATATCATTGCTACAATGACAAACATATCTACTGTACATACACTCACAAGCTTGGAAGTGGACAGGATCCAGATTGTCCAATGTTCTAACCATGCATAGTGGTAAGAAAAAATAACAATACCTTACCAGTTGTAGATCCAAACTTTTTGATGTTGTCCTCAATGAGTTATTTTTTTAGCCAATCTGTTGGGTGCTGAGCATATTTCCATAGGTCTCTATACAACAGTACAACTACATGTAGACAAAGGTTTAAAATGTAAGGCAAAGAAACAACCCATCATCTTTTGGGTATAGTATATGAGAAAACCCTGTCCAATGTTTGGTTGAAATTAGTGGATACTTCAAGATCTTCTTTTTTTTTTTCATCTGCTATGATTGGTAATTGTAGACGGCTTGTCTGGGCAAGTTTTTATGACAAAGAAGCATGTTCATTAAGCCAAGGTAAAATATTACAAGAATGTGCTGTATTTTGGTTGTATTAGTGTAGCTTCATAATTTTACAGATTACTCATGATATGTTGTCATTTTTCTATATCAGACCTGTATACTGCTCTTTTTGTGAGCATTAAATCTTCTATATTGTAAAATACACCATCTGGCCAAAATTGTGTGGACACCAGACTATCATATTTGTATGAGCTCCTTGACATCCCATTTCAATGTCATGGGTGTCTAAAGGAATTTATTTTTCATACAGTGATATAATAATCTTTGAATTTATAATAATTTTACGATCAATGATGGCCCTCCTTCTGTGACCCCCCCTGATCCTGAGTATGAAAGCACTACAAATCTGTGCAGTGGACCTCAAGCACAGCTTCATTCACATAAATACCACTAGATGGTGGCCCGATTCTAACACATCGGGTATTCTAGAGTATGTATGTATGTAGGTCGCGCTGTGAGTGGGGATTAAATTCCGTGCCAATATCGCTGATTGGTCGCACCCGGCTGGCCGATCAGCGAAGTGTGGTTCAACTCCCTCTCCAATTAATGGCCGGACTGCGCCAGTCGCTGATTTGTCACGGCCGGCTGGGCATGACCAATCACCGAAGCACTCTTTAAATCCCTCTCCAATATCGCTGATTGGTTGCGGCCGGCTGGGCGAGACCAATCAGTGAAGCGTGGTTCAAATCCCGCGTCAATTCGTGGCTGGACTGCGTCTGTCACTGATTGGTCGCGGCCGGGCGCAACAAATCAGCGAAGTGTGGTTAAAATCTCGTACCAATTCGTTTCTGGACTGCGCCTGTCGCTGATTGGTCGCAGGATTTAGGGGGTTGGGGGTGCTGGATGTCAGGGGTTCGAGGCGCAGGATGCCAGGAGTTCGGGGCGCAGGATTTAGTACAGCCACGTAGTATATAACACAGCCATGTAATATATAGCACAGCCACGTAGTATATAACAAAGCCCACGTAGTATATAGCACAGCCACGTAGTATATAACACAGCCTTGTAGTATATAGCAGAGACGTAGTATATAACACAGGCCACGTAGTATATAGCACAGCCACGTAGTATATAACACAGGCACGTAGTATATAGCACAGCCCACATAGTATATAGTACAGCCCACATAGTATATAACACAGCCACGTAGTATATAGCACAGCCACGCAGTATATAACAGCCACGTAGTATATAGCACAGCCATGTATATAGCACAGCCACATAGTACATAGCACAGCCACGTAGTACATAGCAGCCACATAGTGTATATAGCACAGCCCACGTAGTATATAGCAGTGTGGGCACCATAGCCCTGTTAAAAAAAGAATTAAAATAAAAAATAGTTATATACTCACCTTCCGGCGTCCACTGAAGCTGTCCCGCTGCTCTCGATGTGGCTGGCAGCTTCCATTCCCAGTAATGCATTGCGAAATTATCCAGATGACGTAGCGGTCTCGCAAGACCGCTAAGTCATCTGGATAATTTCGCAAGGCATCACTGGGAACGGAAGCTGCCGGCCGCATCGTGAAGAGCGGGACAGCTTCGGAGGACGTCAGAAGGTGAGAATAGCCCGATTTTTATTAAATTATTTTTTACATTATATCTTTTTACTATTAATGCTGCATAGGCAGCATCAATAGTAAAAAGTTGGTCCGGGATGCAGCGACACACTGGCACTGACTGGAGGGGAGTAGGGAGGGGACAGTGACTGGAGGAGAGTAGGGACGGGCGAATTCGCTGCTGGACTGTGCCCGTCACTGATTGGTTGCGGCCGGCCGCGACCAATCAGCGACGCAGGATTTCCGTGACAGACAAACAGACAGATGGAAGTTCCCCTTACACAATTATATAGATAGATTACTGTTTTTCCTGGACACTTGATGCTATCACAATGCTGAAGATCCCAGATAACCTCCGAGGTCATCATGTCCAACCCCCTGCTAAATGCAGGATTCACTAAACCATTTCAGACAGATGTCTGTCCAGCCTCTGTTTGAAGACTTCCATTGAAGGAGAACTCACCACCTCTCGTGGCAGCCTGTTCAACTCATTGATCACCCTCACTGTCAATTTTTTTTTTTCTAATATCTAATCTGTATCTTCCCCCTTTCAGTTTCATACCTGACCTCACCTCCTTACTTACCAAAATCCCACACTATCTGTCTGCTATCTCGGCCTTCTTTTCTGCTCGCTTTCTAAAACTGAACATGGACAAAACAGGATTCATTATCTTTCCCCCATCTCACTCTACCCCTCCACCAGAGCTATCTATAAATGTCAAATGAAAAAGAAGAAGAATTGTAACCGGCACTGAAAAAGCTGTATATTGAGACACAATTTAGTGTGTGATCTTGCTTGGAGTGGACTCTATTGGCCTCTAATGAGAATCAGGTGGTGCTCTGCGTGCGACATTTAGAAATCATAAATTCAGCCAATATAAGAAAGAATTGCGGCACTCACCATCCATCTTCAGCTAAAAATTGTCCTTTATTTAGCACTTAAAATCTTCACAGACATACATGATACATGGACCCGTAGAAGCGCTTGAGCGCGAAACGGCCGTCGTTCTCCCTTTTCACTCCCTCGTGTACTCCTGCCGATGCTGCAATATGTCTGTGAAGATTTTAAGTGCTAAATAAAGGACAATTTTTAGCTGAAGAAGGATGGTGAGTGCCACAATTCTTTCTTATATTGGCTGAATTTATCAATGTCAATGGCTGCTCACTTTCCCCAGTCCCATACGCCCGGTGCCTCGGGGCGATCCTCGACTCTGCCCTCTCTTTCAAGCCACATATCCAAGCCCTTGCCTCCTCCTGCTGTCTCAAATTCAAAAATATCACCCGGATCCGCACATTCCTTGACCGCAACACCACAAAAACACTAGTGCATGCCTTTATCATCTCCCACCTTGACTACTGCAACCTCCTACTCTCTGGCCTCCCCTCTAGCACTCTAGCACCACTCCAATCCATCCTACACTCTGCTGCCCAACTAATGTACCTGTCTCCCCGCTATTCCCCAGCCTCTCCCCTATGCCAAGCCCTTCACTGGCTTCTTATCACCCAGAGACTCCAGTTCATAATTAGTTTGAAGATTAGTTTACGTTCAGTTTATATCATTTTTAAAAAATGTTGAACAACACTGGGGTCAGGACAGAGCCTTGTGGTACCCCACTTGAAACACTCTACCAACTGAATGTGCAACCATTTATCACCACTCTTTGACTATGATCACTGAACCAGTTATCATAATACTTTACATCATAAAGTCAAAGCATATACAATCAATGGGCCATTAATTCATTTAATGAGAATATGCTTTTAATATGGAGTTGGCCCCCTTTTGCACCTTTACAGCCCCCACTGTAAGATTTTTGAGAGTCTGTTGGAATTTGTCACCATTCAGCCAAAAGAACACTTGTGAGGTCAGTCCCCAGCTACTGATGCTGGAAATTAAGGTCTGGCTCTCTGTGTTCCAATTAATCCCAAAGGTGTTTAATGAGGTTACTGTGACACGAGTTATTCCAAACCAAACTCGTCATGTTTTTATGGACCTCCTTTTGTGTTCAGGGGCACAGACCTGCTGGAACAGGAAAAGACCTGCCGGTGCCTAAACTGCTGTCATAATTGACTGGAAGCATACAGTTGTCTAAAATACCTTTTATATGCTGTGACACTAAAGAGGACCTTTCAGTGGTGCATTTTATTCAAACCATGTACTTCTTTCAATTGCTACCGTTCCTTTGACTCTGGAACAGTTTTTATTTTTTTTCGGTATGCCTCCATTATAATGTTGTGCCCTCATAATAAAGATGCAAATTTTCCCTTCAACTTACTGGACGTATACTCCAGAATTTCTCTTTGGGCATTTTCTCCTTTTCGCCTTCTCCTTTATGTAAGAAAAATTATCTCCTGAGGCACGGTGTCATCCGAAACCAGGCAGTTCTTATTCTTATCTTGCAGCAAGTAGAAAAGACATTGGTCATCATAAGTGTTGTCTAACTTATTATAGATCAGCAGACTTTTTATACATTTTGCTCGAACCTTTAACTCTTGATTTTCCTAACACAACTGGCCTGTCAAAACATGGCCACGTTATAGAGTGAGAAGGTCAAAGCTGCCGCCTAGCACAGCATGCTCTCCTGAGACAAGATTTGTCTCGTGAACACCCTGTGAACTCCACATTTTTTAGTATATGGATTTTTTTGTAAATTAGTTTTATGTAGACTTAGCAAAATGGCAGCCTGTTGGTGAACTGTAGAAAGGCTGCAAAAGCTTAAAAAAGCGTATACTCGTGTCACCGCCAACCTGTCCAGCCCCTCCACTGCTCTCCGTCTGATCCTCTTGGCCACTTCTTTCTGCAATTGTATCTATGGCATGTTCAGTCTAGGCCGGGGCTTGTGGCTTCATCTAGGCCTCAGAGGTCCCTGTGCGTCACACATCTGTGATACCATGACGTGTGAAGTGCCGTGACTTCAGAGTCCTGATCATGGCCGGATGTCCCGGCCTGGAGTGAACAGGCCGAAACATGCAGCTTGCAGTGGGTAATCAAGAGCCAACTCTGAGGACTGGATGGCGGGCATCAAACAGCAGAGTGTCTGGACCGGTGAGCCGTGAGGTCCGTATAATTTTTTATGTTTATTATGCTCTGGGTCTGAATTTCATGAAACTCCTGAGTTCTTCCAGAGGGAGTTTGGAATTCTACATTGATGCAACAGAGGATACAGTAATTACATTTTGTGCACCACACACTTTAAAATGGGACTGATCTGGCAGATCAGAAATGATCATAAATGTTACAAAATGAAGTGTGGCATCCTATGAGAATGCATTGATTAACCATTTAAAGTCTGGTACATTTTCCTCCCACAGGGGGAATTGACCCTAGGGCCCTACCCTACAGCTATATGCAAATATCTGTTAACCGTTATACCCGATATAGTGGAGCGTCGACTGTAAAACACAGGCAGCTCCTGCACATCTACTGTGCGCACCACCATAACTGGTATGTACAATTATGTTAGTTTGCATTAAAGAGCTTCTTTGATGAAAACAAGTTGTCACCGATCCACATGTTAGGTAGGTGTATTGATCGGTGGAATCCTACCAATCGAAACCGCACCGATCAGAAGAATGGGGAACTTTTATCCCTGACAGGACACTTTTATCCCCATTTTAAAAAGGAGCGTGAGGTGGAATGTCTGACCGCAGCTCCATTCATCCTCTTTGGGGGCTTCCAGAAAAAGCCAAGTGCAGCCACTTGGGGAATGGATGGGTCAGTGTTTGAATCGTACACACTGCTCCATTCTAATGGAGATAAAAGTTGCACATTCTGCAGATCGGTACAGATTCCAGCAGTCAGACCCCCACCAATCTATAACTTAACACTTACCCTTTTGTCACGTACAGTATTTGGTCAGTATTTTACCTCAGTATTTGTAAGCCAAAGCCAGGAGTGGAACAATCGGAGGAAAAGTATTATAGGAACACGTCATCACTTCTGTATTTATCACCCACTCCTGGTTTTGGCTTACAAATAACCAGACAAAATACTGACCAAATACTGAATGTGTGAGCATGCACTTAGAATAGGTGATTACTTGTTTTCACCGTGGACTCCCTATAAGTGCATATTTGCTACTGTGTAATAGTCACAGGACAGGGAGGGGTTAAACACCCAAGTATTTAATCTCTATTGGAAATCAAGAATCTTCTCCTTATTGATATCAGAGAGAACAAGTGACCTCCATACACCACACAACCAACTATATCAAGACCAATAATACCACATACAAGAAACAAATACCATCATGCCGTGACCAGACCACATATTACCACCACATAGTGACCGAATAATGCCACATACAGGGGACAAATATTTCCACACCATGACCAGACTACACATTATCACCATACAGTGACCGAAAAATACCACATACAAGCAACAAATACTGCCACACCATGACCAGATCATATATTACCACGGCATAGTGACCGAATAATACCAGATACAGGGGACAAATACTGCCACAACATGACTAGACCACATATTACCACCACATAGTGACCGAATAATACCTTATACAGGGGACAAATTCAGTCATGCCATGACCAGACCACACATTACCACCATATAGTGACCAGATAATACTACATACAAGGGACAAATAGTCACAGCATGACCAGGCCACATATTACCACCACATAGTGACCAAATAATACAACATACAAGGGACAAATTCAGTCACGCCATGACCAGACCACACATTACCACCATATAGTAACCAAATAATAGTACATACAAGGGACAAATACAGTCACAGCGTGACCAGACCACATACTGCCACCACATAGTGACTTGAATACCACATAAAGGGGTTAATACAGTCACATCATGACCAGATCACATAGTGGCCGAATAATACTGCATACAGGGAATTAATACAGTCACATCATGACCAGATCACATAGTGACTGAATAATACCACATTCAAGAGAGAAATACCACACCATCATGACCAGATCACATACTACCACCCCATAGTGACCGAGTACCACAATACTGAACATTAATAAAAGATGCAACACTAATATTACCATTGATGACATTATATACGAGAGCTCTGTGTATAGTTTCAGTGTACAGGTAATTCAATGATCGCCATTGACACTTTACACATGAACTCTGTACATAATATAGAGTATATAGTGCCAGTGTACAGGTAATACAATGACTCACCAGTGACATTATACACAGGAGGTCTGTATATAGTATACAGTGTATAGGGTCAGTGTACAAGTAATGCCATGATCCCCCAGTGACATTATACACAAGACCTCTGCATATAGTGTTAGTGTACAGGTAATACAGTGATCACCAGTGCCATTATACATAGGAGCTGTTTATATAGTTTACAGGTAATACAGTGACTAAGGCCGGTTTCACACTAGCGTTTGTGCACGCAGCATAGGGCTGCGTACTTCTTAACTTCAGATCCGCATACATCCGCATCCGTCCTGCGTACCTATCTTTAACATTGTGTACGCAGGAACATGCATTGTAGGAGGATGCTTCCCCGTGCGATATTTCAACGTGCCCGCTGAACGCAACATGTTGCGTTTGGCGGGCACGTCAAAACGCCACATGGAGACGCATCCACATACAACGCATGACCACGCATGTCCTTGCGTACACAATGTTAAAGATAGGTACGCAGGATGGATGTGGATGTATGTGGATCTGAAGGTAAGATGTACGCAGCCCTATGCTGCGTACACAAATGCTAGTGTGAAACTGGCCTAATGGTGACATTATACACAGGAACTCTGTACATAGTATACAGTAAATAGCCACTTATAGAACTAGTCACCATGGTAGAACATAATAAGACAACAATCTATACCACTAGTGACCAAGACCCACAGGGCCTATCATCAGTTACATAAACCACTTAAAAAGAAAACGATGAAATAACGGTCCAACAAGTAATATTCCGAAAAATGAATATACTTTATTAGGTGATTAACATGACCAAAATGTAAGGAGGGAAAATGACACCGCAGGAACAATGCTGGAAAAAGAGCAGGAGGCGCGTGCCCAGGAAAATGTCCAAACCAGATAGATAATCATAAAAAATTAGCAAAAAATGCGAACTGAACTATAAAAACTAAATAAACATAACGAAAAAACCTGGATTAGACATGGTAAAGGTGCGGAACATATATTATCGTAGTAATCTATAGTGATAGATAGTCAGCCATTTAGCTAGTGTATAGAAGCTGCTGCAAGTAGCACATAGTAAAGATGGTACATATTAGCAATATGGAAACAATATGCCCGCTCCTACAAACATCATCACCATATGGTGGCTGGCAGTCACTTACCGCACTAAGGACAGTTCTACCTGGGACCGCGCCTCCGCGGTCCCAGGTAGAACTGTCCTTAGTGCGGTAAGTGACTGCCAGCCACCATATGGTGATGATGTTTGTAGGAGCGGGCATATTGTTTCCATATTGCTAATATGTACCATCTTTACTATGTGCTACTTGCAGCAGCTTCTATACACTAGCTAAATGGCTGACTATCTATCACTATAGATTACTACGATAATATATGTTCCGCACCTTTACCATGTCTAATCCAGGTTTTTTCGTTATGTTTATTTAGTTTTTATAGTTCAGTTCGCATTTTTTGCTAATTTTTTATGATTATCTATCTGGTTTGGACATTTTCCTGGGCACGCGCCTCCTGCTCTTTTTCCAGCATTGTTCCTGCGGTTTCATTTTCCCTCCTTACATTTTGGTCATGTTAATCACCTAATAAAGTATATTCATTTTTCGGAATATTACTTGTTGGACCGTTATTTCATCGTTTTCTTTTTAAGTGACATAGTATACAGTGTATAGTGGAAGTGTACAAGTAAGACACTGACTCACCAGTGATGTTTGTAGTTGAAGTCCTTCATCTTCATCCAGTGCAGACCGCCATCA
This sequence comes from Ranitomeya variabilis, assembly GCF_051348905.1. NCBI lineage: Eukaryota > Metazoa > Chordata > Amphibia > Anura > Dendrobatidae > Ranitomeya > Ranitomeya variabilis. The sequence goes on along the minus strand of NC_135239.1, from coordinate 165,919,761 downwards.
CTTCTTCCAGCCAGGATTTGTCTCTGCAGAAAATACCACAATTATCTATAGCTGATCACTTCCAGGGCACATTCCCCACTTTTTTCCCGGACTTCTACACTATTCCAGATGAAGAAAAAAAGAGACATAGTGACGCCCTGCACAGTAACAGGTCCCCCTCTTTGTTCTCATCTATGGAAGATAGTATCCTCAAAAGTAAGTTAAATTACAGCAGTAATAATGTCTCCAGATTAATATTATTCATTTTTATAGTGCCATGGTGCTTTACACGTAGAAAGGGTAATTATAGACAAGTACAATAAACATGAGCAAAACAAGGCACACACAAGTATAGAGGGAGGGAGGACCCTGCCCGCGAGGGCTCACAGTCTACAGGGGATCAGTGAGGATACAGTAGAAGAGGGTAGAGCTAGTTGTGCGGTGGTTCAGCAGACTAAGGATCACTTCAGGTTGTAAGCTTGTTGGAAGAGGTGGGTCTTAAGGTTCTTTTTGAAGGTTTCCGTGGTAGGCGAGAGTCTGATGTGTTGGGGTAGAGAGTTCCAGAGTATGGAGGAAGCACGGGAGAAGTCTTGTATGTGGTTTTGGGAAGAAGAGATAAGAGGGGAGTAGAGAAGGAGATCTTGAGAGGATCGAAGGTTGCGTGTGGGTAAGTACTGGGAGACCATGTCACAGATATATGGAGGAGACAGGTTGTGGATGGCTTTGTATGTCATAGTTAGGGTTTTGAACTGGAGCCCCTGGGCGATATGAAGCCAGTGAAGGGCTTAGCAGAGAGGGGAGGCTGGGGAATAGCGGGGAGACAGGTGTATTAATCGGGCAGCAGAGTGTAGGATGGATTGGAGAGGTGCCACAGTGCTAGCGGGGAGGCTAGAGAGAGTAGGAGGTTGCAGTAGTGAAGGCGGGAGATAAGGGTGTGCACTAGCGTTTTTGTGGTTCCATGGTCAAGGAATTGCCGGATCCGGGAAATATTTTTGAGTTTGAGTTGGCAGGAGGAGGCAAGGGCTTGGATATGTGGCTAGAAAGAGAGGGCAGAGTCAAGGATCACCCCGTAGCACTGAGCGTGTGGGACAGGATTGGCCCCTACAGTAATTATATCCCAACTTTCCACCATAAACCACTTTAATAAACTCCCCATCCTGGGCCGCTTCCAGTAATAATGCTGCCATCCTGGGCCCCTTCCAGTAATAATGCCCCCATCCTGGGTACCTTCCAGTAGTAATGTCCCCATCCTGGGCCCCTTTATTCAATGTCCCCATCCTGGTCCCCAATGTCCACTTTAATAATGTCCCCATCCTGGGCCCCTTTATTCAATATCCCCATCCTGGTCCCCAATGTCCACTTTAATAATGTCCCCATCCTGGGCCCCTTTATTCAATGTCCCCATCCTAGGCCCCTATGCCGCCCCGTCCTGGGTCCCTATGTCCACTTTAATAATATCACCATCCTTGGCCCGTATGTCAGCCCCGATGTCCACTACCTTGCCAAATCACAGAGTGTTGGGGGGTTCTTTTCACCTATCTGCGCTCCTCGGCATCCTCTTGTGTCTTCGTATTCGGCCTGCGACAGGCGGCGCGCTGACGTCACATGGCAGTAACATTGAATCGCCGCTGGCCTATAGAAGGCTGCCGGAGTCAGAATGCTGCCTCTGATAGTCTGGCAGCCATTTAACGTAACTGTTACGGCCTGTCACAGCTGCAGCCAGCGTTCATCTCGATGTGAGCATCGTCGCCAAGGCCGGCTCCAGGTTTCCGTGGGCCTCGGTGAAAGAGTCTCAGTGGGCCCCTGTAACACCTGCCACGATTCCTGATGCCCAGATAAGAAATACAGGTATAGTACTGTATATGGGCACCACATAGTCCTCAGTTTATTCCTCAGTCTTCATTTAGTGTTTGAGTCTTTGCGATTTCTTTTGCTCACATGCTGCAGGTATATCGTCAGACAGCACTGGCTCTTATCAAACCATCGCGGTCAATCCACATGACAGCAGACTAGATAGGTGGGTGGATACTTGTATATTATATGTGGGGGGGGCAGCGGAAGAACAGATTTGAAAACTAAAAGGACATTTGTTTATTGGCACTCCATTCCCTACATGGCTGTGTGGTTAGTTTGAAGTGTAAATTTGGGCTGATAGACTCCCTTTAAGCTCTGTCCATGTGGCTTGCTGGCTCCTCTTCACTCTGCACTGGAACAATTTATTAGATGGCAGACATCTGCAGGAACCAAGCAATGAATTAACATGTGGTCTCTTGCTGTCTACCCTTGCCTGTTATAAATCATTTTGCATGATTTACTTATACATTTCTTGTTGCATATGTAGCAAGCATCATTTTTTCACCATCCTGTACACATTCTAATTAATAACAACAGTTCCTATTCCCTTGAGATTTTTTGTATAATATTACAAAGTTATGCAGGAATTTTACAGCAGAATTTGATATGGATTTCACATCTCTGAGTAGATGATGTCTGTAATGTGCTAATGCAACATCAGGCATTTCAAGGTAGTTCAAGCTGCCGATATTAAAATCCTAATTATGTTCTCCATTTAGTGTGGATTTTTTTCTACTGTATGCTAATAGGAAGTGTTCCAAGCCCCATTCTCATGCATTGTACAGTCAGTGTACAAATTTGCAGCACATAGACTATGTAGGATATTTTCTACCTGCAGACACAGCACTACTTGTGTCAGGAATTAAATGACAAGAAAGGGTGTAGGACCAAGAAGAGAGATGTCTGTGCACTATCCCTTTTAATGGGAGAAATGTCTTCTGATTCAGGTGACATGAACCAGACATTGGCAGCGTTATTGCAGCCGTGTGTGGTTTACTGTGAAACGCTGTTGTATTTCAGAGAAATGGCTGGGTCAGTCTAGAAGCTTTATTTTCTGTCTCTGGAACCAGCTGAGAGTTTATTTGGCCGTGTGTTTGGGATCACTGACTTTCTAAAATGTCCACATTCATTTCATCTTCATCATCATAGTAGATGGCGGCAGTTTTTTTTTATCAAGCCTGTCTCAGTACATTTGTCCAGTCATCCTTCCTTCAATTATACAAAGTTTGCCAGTGTCGTATGCTGAAAAACAGCCCCACAACATGATGTTCCTACCTCCAAACTTCACGGTTGGTACGGTGTTTTTGGGGTGACTTTCCATTTTGGCCTCCAAACATGGTGTGTATTATGACACCCAAAGAGTAAAATTTTGGTGTTGTCTGACTAGACTATATTCTCCTAGTATTTCACAGTCTTGTCTAAATGTTGTTAAGCAACTTTAAACCCACTTGAACATATTTTTTTTGATCAGCAATGGAGTCTTGCGTGTGATCGTGCATACAGGCAATGGAGGTTGAGTGCATTACTTTGTTTTCTTTGAAACAATCCCTGTCTTAAATCTTGCGGAGAGCACCTTGTTGTGGCTGGCTTATGGTGAAATGATGTTTTTTTCCACTTCCAGATTATGGCCTCAACAGTTCTTCTTGGAACCTTCAGTAGTTTAGAAGTTCTTCTGTAACCAGGGCCATCAGTAAGTTTTGCAACAATAAGATTGCAAAGGTCTTGAGACAGCTCAGTGGTTTTTTCCATTATGAAATGTTTCTTGTATGGCACTTTGTTATTGAGACACCTTTTTTATTGGACATCAGTTGAAACAGTTGATATTTTTCATTAAGTGACAGGATTGCTTTCTAATTACTAATAGATTTCAGTGGGTGTCATGAATTTCCGTATCTGTTTGCACCTCTCTTTTGTCAGGTATTCAATACTATCTCCCTGTGCCATTTCTCATTATCACATAGTACATAATTTATGGACATCTATGGTCTGATTTGTTTTACCTGTGTGGATTGGCTGGGTTGTTACCGACATCTGGTGAGAATTTCATTTTAATAGCACCTTTAGAATTATATTTACTTAGAAAATTGGTGATGTGTTCAATACTGATTTCATGCTCTATATATGTCTATATATGTCAGTTAAAAAGCAGAAATTTAATATATATAATAATAATAATCTTTATTTTTATGTGGCGCTAACATATTCCGCAGCGTTTTACAGTTTGCACACATTATCATCGCTGTCCCCGATGGGGCTCACAATCTAGAATCCCTATCGGTATGTATTTGGAATGTGGGAGGAAACCGGAGTCCCCGGAGGAAACCCACGCAAACACGGGGAGAACATACAAATATATGTTGTACACATTAGGGCTCGCTCACACCACCGTATAAATTGGATGAATGCTATCTGATTTTTAATCGAATAGCACTTGAACCAATGTTATTCAGTGGGGCAGTGCTGATGACGTTTTTTTTACCTGACAGAATCTCTGTGATAAAAAAAAATCAATTTCACTCTGAAACTGGATGGGTATGAGAAAATAATCGGAATCCATACAGGGCCACAGCATAGCATCCAATTTCTATGGATGCAGCAATAGCTGCTGAGAAAAAAAAACGGATTTCATACTGACAGGACACAAATGACAAGTGAGAAAAAAATTGTACCACTTTTCTGGATGGAAATAGGACTGATTTTTTTTTTATACTGTCGTGTGACTCTAGTCTTAGACTGAGCTACTTTGGGACTTGTGGTTGCATATAGACATTAATAACACATTTCTTTACCTGTCATATGGCTTTTAGTCTGGGTTTATAATAAAGTAAATGAAGTTTAATTACTCCTGGAATGTCCATAGAATTTAAATTTTCGGGCAGCCCACATTTGACTCTGCACTGACATTCTAAAACGTCAGTGCAAAGTTGTGTGGGTAGGGAAGTGGCTGTCAGCCCCATACAGACTTCCCAGGTAGTAGTCACACATGATTTATTATCATGTTTGCATTCCTATTCGCTGTGTACACAATGCCGAACAAGCATTGTATTTATCAATTAAGAAGCCCAGTGATAATGTGATTGCTAAGTGTACGGCGAGAGCAATAATGGCTCGGTCCTAGAAGACCCAGTTGGCATTGCTAAGCAGCCACAAGGCTGAATTTCTCCTGTAACTGGGGATAATATACCATCCCCATTTACAGGGAAAAAACAATAAAAATAACGCATTAATATGTTCAAACGCCTACCAAAGGTCTTTTAGGATCTCATGGGGACATAGTGTGTAAAATGAATGAAAAAAGGAAATTCCACCACTTCGAATTGCTGTTCACAGCCTTCTTTTGTGATAAAAAAAAATGTCCAATATCTAAAAAAAAATTTATATAGAAATGGGAACACAATTTAAAATATTTCTTTACATTTTTCCCTGATATCAGGAGGAAAAAAAACTACCGTATATGAATCTCCATGTATAGTGAAAAGGAATGCAAAAATGATTTGAATATATCTGAAGGTGAACATTTTTCAGAGCTGTTCAAAGCACATATATGATAAAACCTAAAAATGTGATTGGTGAAGTATGGGGGAACTGTTTAAAGGGAACCTGTCATTAGATTCATGCTGCCCGAATTATTGCACCATGAAGCAGAGCTTGGCTGCAATTGCATGTCTTTCTCTAAAATGTTATAGTGTTTCAAAGAAAACATAGTTGGAAAAGCAGGCTGGGAATTATAGGGAATGACCTAGCTAGTCTACAGTATGTCAGCCCTGGATGGCCTCGTCCTGCACTGCACCACTGGATTGACAGGTTTCTTCCTATGTATATGTATGGGAAAGACCTGTCAATCAACTGGAGTGGGGCAGTCATTTTCAAATTGTTTTCTCTGAAATATGTTTCTGGCAGCATGACTCTAATAAGACGTTCCTTTTAAACAGTACTGGCTTCTACATTACGGTAATCTATTCTACAGGAGTTTGGGAGCACCCGCACACAAATTCAAGGTGAGCTGACTACTTTTTAAATAACACATTAGATATGTTCCTCATATTCCTTTTATTCTTGAGAACCCATTGAAAAATAAGGTTTAGTAGCAACATTTAAAAATGTTCTGCTGTTTTCAACAAACCAAACAAGAACAATTTAAATGCTAATAGCAATATAGTATACAGTACAGACCAAAAGTTTGGACACACCTTCTCATTTAAAGATTTTTCAGTATTTTCATGACTATGAAAATTGTACATTCACACTGAAGGCATCAAAACTATGAATTAACACATGTGGGATTATATACTTAACAAAAAAGTGTGAAACAACTGAAATTATGTCTTATATTCCAGGTTCTTCAAAGTAGCCACCTTTTTCTTTGATGACTGCTTTGCACAATCTTGGCATTCTCTTGGTGAGCTTCAAAAGGTAGTCACCAGGAATGGTCTTCCAACAATCTTGACGGAGTTCCCAGAGATGCTTAGCACTTGCTGGCCCTTTTGCCTTCACTCTGCGGTCCAGCTCACCCCAAACCATCTCGATTGGGTTCAGGTCTGGTGACTGTGGAGGCCAGGTCATCTGGTGTAGCACCCCATCACTCTCCTTCTTGGTGAAATAGCCCTTACACAGCCTGGAGATGTGATTGGGGTCAGTGTCCTGTTGAAAAATAAATGATAGTCCAACTAAACACAAACTGGATGGAATAGCATGCCGCTGTAAGATGCTGTGGTAGCCATGCTGGTTCAGTATGCCTTCAATTTTTAATAACTCCCCAACAGTGTCACCAGCAAAGCACCCTCACACCATCACACCTCCTCCTCCATGCTTCATGGTGGGAACCAGGCATGTAGAGTCCATCCGTTCACCTTTTCTGTGTTGCACAAAAACACGGTGGTTGGAACCAAAGATCTCATATTTGGACTCATCAGACCAAAGCACAGATTTCCACTGGTCTAATGTCCATTCCTTCTGTTCTTTAGCCCAAACAAGTCTCTTCTGCTTGTTGCCTGTCCTTAGCAGTGGTTTCCTGGCAGCTATTTTACCATGAAGGCCTGCTGCACAAAGTCTCCTCTTAACAGTTGTTGTAGAGATGTGTTTGCTGCTAGAACTCTGTGTGGCATTGACCTGGTCTCTAATCTGAGCTGCTGTTAACCTGCGATTTCTGAGGCTGGTGACTCGGATAAACTTATCCTCAGAAGCAGAGATGACTCATGTGAGCCAATTTCTTTGTAACGCTTGATGGTTTATGCCACTGCACTTGGGGACACTTTCAAAGTTTTCCAAATTTTTTGGACTGACTGACCTTCATTTCATAAAGTAATGATGGCCACTCGTTTTTCTTTACTTAGCTGCTTTTTTCTTGCCATAATACAAATTCTAACAGTCTATTCAGTAGGACTATCAGCTGTGTATCCACCAGACTTCTGCACAACACAACTGATGGTCCCAATCCCTTTTATAAGGCAATAAATCACACTTATTAAACCTGACAGGGCACACCTGTGAAGTGAAAATCATTCCCGGTGACTACCTCTTGAAGCTCATCAAGAGAATTCCAAGACTGTGCAAAACAGTCATTAACCCCTTTCTGCCATTGGACGTACTATTCCGTCCGTGTGAGGTGGGCCTTACTTCCCAAGGACCGAATAGTACGTCCAGAGCGATCGGCCACGCTCACGGAGGGAGCGCGGCCGATCGCACCGGGTGTCAGCTGACTATTGCAGCTGACATCCGGCACTATGTGCCAGGAGCGGTGATGGACCGCCCCCGGCACATTAACCCCCGGCACACTGCGATCAAACATGATCGCAGTGTTCCGGCGGTACAGGGAAGCATCGCGCAGGGAGGGGGCTCCCTGCGTGCTTCCCTGAGACGATCGGTACAAGGCGATGTGCTCACCTTGTACCGAGCGTCTCCTCCCTGCAGGCCTGGATCCAAAATGGCCACGGGGCTGCATCCGGGTCCTGCAGGGAGGTGGCTTCACAGCGCCTGCTCAGAGCAGGCGCCAGGAAGCCTCCCTGCTGTGCATGTCAGATCGCTGATCTGACACAGTGCACAGCAAAGTGTCCGATCAGCGATCTGTCACTTTACTGAGATGTCCCTCCCTGGGGCAAAGTAAAAAAGTAAAAAAAAAAAAAATTACATGTGTGAAAAAAAAAAAAAAATCCTAAATAAATAATAATAGAAAAAATATATTGTTCCAATAAATACATTCCTTTATCTAAATAAAAAAAAACAAACAATAAAAGTAAACATATTTAGTATCGCCGTGTCCTTAACGACCCGACCTATAAAACTGTCCCACTAGTTAACCCCTTCACCATTAAAAAAAATAAAAAACAAGGCAAAAAACAACGCTTTATTATCATACCGCCGAACAAAAAGTGGAATAACACTCGATCAAAAAGAAGGATATATAAATAACCATGGTACCGCTGAAAACGTCATCTTGTCCTGCAAAAAACGAGCTGCCATACAGCATCATCAGCGAAAAAATAAAAAAGTTATAGTCCTCAGAATAAAGCGATGCAAAAATAATTAATTTTTTCTATAAAATAGTTTTTATCGTATAAAAGCGGCAAAACATAAAAAAATATAAATGAAGTATCGCTGTAATTGTACTGACCCGAAGAATAAAACTGCTTTATCCATTTTACCAAACGCGGAACGGTATAAACGCCCCACCAAAAGAAATTCATAAATAGCTGGTTTTTGGTCATTCTGCCTCACAAAAATCAAAATAAAAAGCGATCAAAAAATGTCACGTGCCCAAAAATGTTACCAATAAAAACGTCAACTCGTCCCGCAAAAAAACAAGATCTCACATGACTCTGTGGACCAAAATATGGAAAAATTATAGCTCTCAAAATGTGGTAATGCAAAAAATATTTTTTGCAATAAAAAACATCTTTTAGTGTGTGACGGCTGCCAATCATAAAAATCCGCTAAAAACCCACTATAAAAGTTAATCAAACCCCCCTTCATCACCCCCTTAGTTAGAGAAAAATTAAAAAATGTATTTATTTCCATTTTCCCATTAGGGTTAAGGCTAGGGTTAGGGCTAGGGTTGGGGCTAAAGTTAGGGTTGGGGCTAAAGTTAGGGTTGGGGCTAAAGTTAGGGTTTGGATTACATTTACGGTTGGGAATAGGGTTAGGGGTGTGTCAGGGTTAGGGGTGTGGTTAGGGTTACCGTTGAGATTAGGGTTAGGGGTGTGTTTGGATTAGGTTTTCAGTTATAATTGGGGGGTTTCCACTGTTAAGGCACATCAGGGGCTCTCCAAACGCGACATGGCATCTGATCTCAATTCCAGCCAATTCTGCGTTGAAAAAGTAAAACAGTGCTCCTTCCCTTCCGAGCTCTCCCGTGTGCCCAAACAGGGGTTTACTCCAGCATATGGGGTATCGGCGTACTCAGGACACATTGGACAATAACTTTTGGGGTCCAATTTCTCCTGTTACCCTTGGGAAAATACAAAACTGGGAGCTAAAACATAATTTTTGTGGGAAAATTTTTATTTTTATTTTTACGGCTCTACATTAAAAAATTGTGTAAAAAATTTTTTTTTTGTATTTTCACAGCTCTGCGTTATAAACTAGTGAAACACCTGGGGGTTCAAAGTTCTCACAACACATCTAGATAAGTTCCTTGGGGGGTCTAGTTTCCAATATGGTGTCACTTGTGGGGGGTTTCTACTGTTTAGTTACATCAGGGGCTCTGCGAATGCAACGTGACGCCTGCAGACCAATCCATCTAAGTCTGCATTCCAAATGGCGCTCCTTCCCTTCTGAGCTCTGCCATGCGCCCAAACGGTGGTTATCCCCCACATATTGGGTATCGGCGTACTCAGGACAAATTGGACAACAACTTTTGGGGTCCAACTTCTCCTGTTACCCTTGGGAAAATACAAAACTCGGGGCTAAAAAATAATTTTTGTGGGAAAATTTTTATTTTTATTTTTACGGCTCTACATTATAAACTTCTGTGAAGCACTTGGTGGGTCAAAGTGCTCACCGCTCGTCTAGATAAGTTCCTTAGGGGGTCTACTTTCCAAAATGGTGTCACTTGTGGGGGGTTTCAATGTTTAGGCACATCAGCGACTCTCCAAATGCAACATGGCGTCCCATCTCAATTCCTGTCAATTTTGCATTGAGAAGTCAAACGGCGCTCCTTCCCTTCCGAGCTCTCCCTTGCGTCCAAACAGTGGTTTACCCCCACATATGGGGTATCAGCGTACTCAGGACAAATTGTACAACAACCTTTGGGTCCAATTTCTTCTCTTACCCTTGGGAAAATAAAAAATTTGGGGCGAAAAGATCATTTTTGTGAAAAAATATGATTTTTTATTTTTACGGCTCTGCATTATAAGCTTCTGTGAAGCACTTGGTTGGTCAAAGTGCTCACCACACATCTAGATAAGTTCCTTAAAGGGTCTACTTTCCAAAATGCTGTCACTTGGTTTCAATGTTTAGGCACATCAGCGACTCTCCAAATGCAACATGGCGTCCCATCTCAATTCCAGTCAATTTTGCATTGAAAAGTCAAATGGCGCTCCTTCCCTTCCGAGCTCTGCCATGCGCCCAAACAGTGGTTTACCCCCACATATTGGGTATCGGCGTACTCAGGACAATTTGTACAACAACTTTTGGTGTCCATTTTCTCCTGTTACCCTTGGTAAAATAAAACAAATTGGAGCTGAAGTAATTTTTTTGTGAAAAAAAGTTAAATGTTCATTTTTTTTAAACATTCCAAAAATTCCTGTGAAACACCTGCAGGGTTAATAAACTTCTTGAATGTGGTTTTGAACACCTTGAGGGGTGCAGTTTTTAGAATGGTGTCACACTTGGGTATTTTCTATTATATAGACCCCTCAAAATAACTTCAAATGTGATGTGGTCCCTAAAAAAAAATGATGTTGTAAAAATGAGAAATTGCTGGTCAACTTTTAACCCTTACAACTCCCCAACAAAAAAAAATTTTGGTTCCAAAATTGTGCTGATGTAAAGTAGACATGTGGTAAATGTTACTTATTAAGTATTTTGTGTGACATATCTCTGTGATTTAAGGGCATAAAAATTCAAAGTTGGAAAATTGCGAAATTTTCAAAATTTTTGCCAAATTTCCATTTTTTTCACAAATAGACGCAGGTAATATCAAAGAAATTTTACCACTATCATGAAGCCTAATATGTCACGAGAAAACAGTGTCAGAATCACCAGGATCCGTTGAAGCATTCCAGAGTTATAACCTCATAAAGGAACAGTGGTCAGAATTGTAAAAATTGGCCCGGTCATTAACGTGCAAACCACCCTTGGGGGTAATGGGGTTAAAGCAAAAGGTGGCTACTTTGAAGAACCTAGAATATAAGACGTAATTTCAGTTGTTTCACACTTTTTTGCTAAGTATATAATTCCACATGTGTTAATTCATAGTTTTGATGCCTTCAATGTGAATGTACAATTTTCATAGTCATGAAAATACAGAAAAATCTTTAAATGAGAAGGTGTGTCCAAACTTTTGGTCTGTACTGTATACAATTGACAATGAAGCAATACAATTTTAAAAAGAAAACCATTAAAATCTGCCCACCAAAGGGAAATCCAAAGAATAGGCTATCAAATCACTGTATGAAACTGTGAACTTAACATGTAGCAATAACACAGCATCAGGTATATGTGCAGTAGTATACATTCCCAAGGTAGAAAAAAAAAAGAAATAAGAGCAAGAAAAGCATGTGCAAAATAAAATAGCTACCAGGTTCAGGAAAAAATACAAATGTAAGGTTTCTAGGGTAGACTGCAGCTGCTAACATGATGCATAGCCAGACAATAGCTTAAGGCAGTGTTCTTGAGGAATCTTAGCCATTTCTTCATGGGCATTGGCCTCCAATGCACTAATATTCATGGGTGGCTAAGAGCGTTATCCAAGAGTTAAGAGATCACGACCTTGCACCAACAAGGAAAAGATATGAAAACAAAGTAAAGGCATTGGATGTTTCTAGAGATACTGTTGGAAGAAGAGTTCACAAGTTAAAAGTTACAGGGACACTGGTAACTCTACCTAGACGTGGCAGAAGGTAGAAGTTATCACCGCCTGCCAGTAGGTTCTTTTGGAGGCAGATGGACACTCGGGTGCCTGCAAAAGATCAGGAAGAAGACTTGGTGGCAGTAGGCACTGAGGTTTCATTTTGTACATTATGGTGAACCCTAAATATTGAAGGTCTCCATGCCTGAATCCACAAGACGTACACCTCTACTGACCCAAAAGCACAAGAAAAACATTTCCAATATGCTAAACAATGGAGTGCCCTGAAGTGGTTTCTGTTGTCTACTGGTGGCCCAGTCTATCCTCACCATCAGAGGCTCTGGTGTATACCTTGTAGACACTTAGTCACGCCCCTCCAGGGTAAGCCAGGCCCGAGGCGCAGTGGGTCCACACCCATCAACGTTACACTGCGTAGAAAGGCAACATGAGCAATTGTAAGTTCACAGTGCTGTATAATATGATTGCAATATATTGAGAGGATAACAATTTTGATGAGCACGATTTTTTAAGGGGTTGAATAATTCTGAGACTTCAGTAGTCATTCAAACTGGCTTTTTTTGTTGAATTTGTAGAAACCGCTTATCGAATTACTTTTTTTATTTTAAATTGCTATTGTTTGATTGGTTTATTGCAAACAGCAGACTGTAAATTTTGCAAACAAACCTAATTTGCAATGGAGTTGAATAATTTTGATTGCGACTTTCTATCACTCACACATTCTACACCTGCTATACAATGATAAACTGCAGGAGAGATCAAAGCACATAGTGTCTTATCTGACGGACAATTGAAACATGTAATCAGATGGTACTAACCTGATGATCTTTGAAACCAAGCGTGTAGATATCATAGAGATGTCAGCTGCAGCGGATCCACGGGTCAACAAGTGACCATGTTAGAAATCATTGAAATGGAAAAAATGTGGACATGATCCGCGCTACTGAATAAGATGTAGGTCCAGATGTATTAATATAAAAGATGGTGGTTTTTTTGTATGTGTTTCGGAGTCAAATGACTCCTTCCTCAAGAAATTGCCACAAATATCACAACCAAATATGTAAATGAGCTGTTCCAGACTACTGGGCGGACACTGATCTGCATGAGAATCTGCCTCCAGAGCTTATTTTACATGAAGGGGAGTTACCAGTGAGATGTTTAATGGCCTTTCTCTGCTCTCCTGATCTCACTGCAAAGCTGTGTGTGGTTATACCTGACACATCTGCAAGTTCCTCTCACAACTTCAGGAAAGATATGAATCTTTTTACTGTGTTAGCCAGTAAAGGTACCTTCACACGAAACGACTTTGTAACGATATCGCTAGCGATCCGTGACGTTGCAGCGTCCTGGCTAGCGATATCGTTTCGTTTGACACGCAGCAGCGATCAGGATCCTGCTGTGATGTCGCTGGACGCTGAATAAAGTCCAGAACTTTATTTGGTCGTCCGATCGCCGTGTATCGTTGTGTTTGAAAGCAAAAGCAATGATACCAGCGATATTTTACAATGGTAATCAGGGTAAACATCGGGTTACCAAGCGCAGGGCCGCGCTTAGTAACCCGATGTTTACCCTGGTTACCAGCGTAAAAGTAAAAAAACCAAACAGTACATACTCACCTGCGCGTCCCCCAGCGTCTGCTTCCTGACACTTACTGAGCGCCGGCCCTAAAGTGAAAGTGAAAGCACAGCGGTGACGTCACCGCTGTGCTGTTAGGGCCGGAGCTCAGTCAGTGTCAGGAAGCGGACGCTGGGGGACGCGCAGGTGAGTATGTACTGTTTGTTTTTTTTACTTTTACGCTGGTAACCAGGGTAAACATCGGGTTACTAAGCGCGGCCCTGCGCTTAGCAACCCGATGTTTACCCTGGTTACCCGGGGACCTCGGCATCGTTGGTCGCTGGAGAGCGGTCTGTGTGACAGCTCCCCAGCGATCAAACAGCGACGCTGCAGCGATCGGCATCGTTGTCGCTATCGCTGCAGCGTCGCTTCGTGTGAAGGTACCTTTAGCCATTAAATGGTATCAACCACTGAGGACTCTCAAATCTTAATATTTTTAACACGACTTCAGCTTCCATCTCACAGGTACCTAATGGAGCAATAGAGCAGAGCTGTGATAGCTGCAGCTGCTAGCATATTTATAAGGAGATAAAGTTCAGTCCTGCTGCTCTTTGTTAGATACATATCTCACACTGTTAATTCCTCCTTTAATCTAATATATAATTGCCTAGAATACTACTTCCTGCAATTTGTGCCAAGAAAGAACATACCAATATACATAGTTATTGATACATATTATTTATTATTTACATTATTGTTCTTAAGCAAAGAACCGTTGTTGTGGCATTTGCCACAACACGCAAAGTCTTTCATCACTCCCCTCATAAGCAAGTTCATGGATCCTGTGTAACTGTACCTTAAATAACAAGAATTGTCAAGAGCTGGTGAGTGCAGCCATTTTTTGTTCTTTCTTACTATTATTTATTAATTGTATTATTCTTACATTTGAATAAATAAAGTATATATGGATTCTAGACTCCCGATTCTTTAGAATCGGGCTGCCATCTAGTTTAAAATAATCTCTTGAGGAAGATTCTCAGGGAGATCAGTGTCCGACCCATAGCCTAGAACAGCTCATTTACATATCCGAAAAATGTGGATTTCTCTGGAATTAGTAATCAAATTGCAGATGTTGAGGGATGATTTTAATCCTTTTCATATGAACTACATGCCCATATAGACAGTTTAGGAGGGTTGATCCTACTGACAGATTCCCTTTAACATTGGATAAGTGAAGAAAGGATGAAATATGGATGGAACTCTGATGTACAAAGTATGTCTTCCGTATTTTATGCTTATCCCCAGTGATTTTAATCACCAAGTCTCATCCACAAAGTGGGTGAAAATTGGACTGGCTCGGAGTTTCATGGACCGGACACACACATTCATTTTTAAAATGGATGTGTGTATGTATCAGTGATTCTCTATGGATCAGTGCGCTCTATGGGGCAGCACACGGATGTGTGAATGTAGCCTTATTTACGTCTTATATTCTGTGCTCTTGTGATTACATACCATACACATTTGATTCTTGCCCACATGTCTATTACTCATTATGTACTATGTGGTATTGTTTTAAGTCCTGAGTCAGTTATGTCATAACCACATGTGGTGCTCATCAGAAAACGGGCAAATATGAATTGGAGCAAATAAGAACTGCGTCACACACCCAGTGTCTAAAACGTTGTTTACTCATTGCATATCAGAAAGAGGATACAGATAGGAAAATAGGCAGATAGGCAGTTTCACACTGCCAAATGCTTCATCCGGGCGCTCACCTGAGCCTGGATTAAGCGTTTGGAAACGTGAGACAAACGTTGATCTATTTTCCGTATTTCTGTATCCTCTGTCCGGTATGCAATAAAGGAATAACTTTTTAGCCACTGGGTGCACAGTTTTTCTTTGCTTCTTTTCACTTTAGATCTACGTTGCGCATATCACTCATACATGCATGTTACTCATAGATTAGATACACTGGATGGATAGATTCTCCCTTTTTGTGAGAATGTGGGTCTATTGCTATCAATTCGCTATTCCTGGTCACTACATTCTATCCTGATGCATGTCCCTTTCCATTAAAGGTTTTTTTTCAAGATAGTAGGTCATTCCTTACCTTGCCTTTTCTATAGGACAGGGGATGACTTAATAATTACTGGGGTCCCACTACTGGTAGCTCTAGAATGGATCTGAAGTCAAACTTGCTCACTGCTACTCCATTCATTGAATATAGGATTGCCAGAGATGGCCATTTACAGCATTTGGGTGTCTCCAGCAGTCCCATAGGCAATTAATGGAACTGAGCTGCGTATCATTAGACAAGGATCTGCAAAGTCCTGTTCTCGGGATTATTATGGATTCCCCTACAATTGGTGGGTTTTCTTGGGAAAACCCTTTTAAAGTCAGGCCTGTGGAGTCCGAGTCGGAGCCCATTTTGGTGGAGTTGGAGTCTGAGTCAGTGTCATGGAAATTGAGGAGTCAGAGGTTTGGCTTACCGACTCCACAGCCCTGTTTAAAGTCTATGGAAGTTAGCGAAACAGCTGAAGGTGGTTTATGCACTTTCTGAATCTCCTATAGACTTCAGTGGAGAGTGCACTTATAGCCTATTCTAAATGCTTAAGGTCAGAATGCCCTATTGTCAAATATTATTCACAACTAGATGGTGGCCTGATTCTAACGCATCAGGTATTCTAGAATATGTATGTAGTTTATTTATGAAGTTTTCAGAATAATGCAATTTATACACAGGATTCGGCCTGCCGGGCGTGACGGCAGCCACGTATAACACAGCCACGTAGTATATAGCACAGCCACGTAGTATATTGCCCAGCCACATATATTGCACAGCTACGTAGTATATAACACAGCCACGTAGTATACAGCACAGGCCACGTAGTATATTGCACAGCTCACGCAGTATATAACACAGCCACGTAGTATATTGCCCAGCCACGTAATATATTGCACAGCTACGGAGTATATAGAACAGCCCACGCAGTATATAACACAGCCCATGTAGTAACTAACACAGCCCGCGTAGTATATAGCAATGTGGGCACCATATCCCTGTTAAAAAAAAATAATTAAAATAAAAAACTGTTATATACTCACCTTCCGTCGGCCCCCGGATCCAGCCCAGGCGTTTAGCGATGTTTCTCGCGACACTTCGGTCCCAAGAATGCATTGCGGTCTCGCGAGATGATGACGTAGCGGTCTCGCATACGCAGTATCAATAGCAGCGTTAACGGTCTGCGTTACACTGCGGCATAACACGGTGTAACGCAGCCATTAACCCTGTTTGAGCGTTGACTGGAGGGGGCACTGACGGAGAGTAGGAAGGGGGCAAATTCGCGGCCAGACTGTGCCCGTCGCTGATTGGTTGCGGCCTGGGGGCCACGACCAATAGGCGACGCGGGATTTCCGTTATAGACAGACAAACAGACGGAAGTACCCCTTAGACGATTATATAGATAGAAGTCTACTTTTCTATGCAAGCTATTTTTTTTTTCTTTGGGAAAATTCTTGTTGAATATTAAATAATTTAGTTTAAAACGAATTTAGCTTCAGCAGTATGAGAGTTAATGGTCAACCAAGGTAAATATGCAGAGTCCTCAGTCATGGGTGTGTGATACGTGGCATGTCGGACTCCAGCCAGCATTCAGTTACTGCAGATCTTTTCCATATGTTTCCTGTTCTTAGCTCCATTTGCAAACATTATCCTTCCACAGTGAGAGTCAAGAAAAGTAACCATTCTTTTCTGAATAAACAAAAGCTGATTACAGGACATTCCTGCAAACATCTATACCTCAGGCATGATTGTTTCAGGTAAAGGTGAATCCTTGGCTGTTTAGCACACTGATTAGTAAATATCCAAGTTCCTGCCCAGACTTCATGCAGATGTTTACTTTTATTACAACTATTCTTTTGACAAAAAGAATAGTTGTATCATTGGTGTGAAGCAAGCCCCTATCCAGTTTGGGGTGATATGTACACCAAAAAATTACTAAAAATATGGTTTATACAAGCAGTCTAAACCGCAAGTTGTTTTTTTTTTAATGCAGACATTTTTCAGTAAATGTGAATTGCAAATTTTTCAGTAAATCAGTACAATAGTTTATCATATAGTTTTACTGCATCTACCAGATAACTTAAAGGGAACCTGTCACCCCCAAAATGGAAGGTGAGCTAAGCCCTCCGGCATCAGGGGCTTATCTATAGCATTCTGTAATGCTGTAGATAAGCCCCCAATGTATCCTGAAAGATGAGAAAAAGAGGTTATATTATACTCACCCAGGGGCGGTCCCGCTGTGGTCCGGTCCGATGGCTGTCGCCGTCTGGTCCGGCACCTCCCATCTTCTTATGATGACGTCCTCTTCTTGTTTTCCTGCCGCGGCTCCGGCGCAGGCGTACTTTGTCTGTCCTGTTGAGGGCAGAGCAAAGTACTGCAGTGCGCAGGTGCTGGGCCTCTCTGACCTTTCCCGGCGCCTGCGCACTGCAGTACTTTGCCCTCAACAGGGCAGACAAAGTACGCCTGTGCCGGAGCCACAGTGTGAAGACCAGAAGAGGACGTCATCATAAGAAGATGGGAGGTCCCGGACCGCGACGCCAATCGGATTGGACCGCAGCGGGACCGCCCCTGGGTGAGTGTAATCTAACCTCTTTTTCTCATCTTTCAGGATACATCGTGGGCTTATCTACAGCATTACAGAATGCTGTAGATAAGCCCCTGATGCTGGTGGGCTTAGCTCGCCTTCGATTTTGGGGGTGACATGTTCCCTTTAAAGGGAAATGCTCCTAAGGCTAGTTTCAGACTAGCGTTTTGCTGAGCTGCAGAGGGCTGCGGACTTCCTCTGTGAAGCCCCACCCATGGCCGGCCTCCGCCGCTCAGCTCCGCCTACGTCCACATGCGGCCTGCGTACCTATCTTTAAAAATAGGTACGCAGGTCGTGCGGATGCCTCTGCATGCATCGTTTTGACGATGCAGCGACCCGCGTCGAACACAGCAGGTTGGAATGGTTTTTTTTTTTCTGCATCATCAAAACGACGCATGCGGAGGCATCCGCATACATCCGCACAACCTGCGTACCTAATGTTAAAGATAGGTACGCAGGCCGCATGTGGATGTAGGCGGAACTGAGCGCGGAGGTGTGGCTGTGGGCGGGCTTCACGGAGGAAGTCCGTAGCTCCTCAAAACGCTAGTGTGAAACTGGCCTTAGAAATATGGTTTTCCATGTGTTTTTAAGGTGAATTTCAAGGCACCTGTTTGTCTGGGTATTCAGTGTAGTTTTCAGTTGCTGTTTGTTTGGAGTTTGCCATTATACACTTTCTTCTGCAGTAGTATTCTCTACAAGCTTGTGTGCTTTCTGAAATCTACTGCTCCTCAGACCTACTGAGCGAACCATCAACTGCTGTAAGCATTACAAACTGCTTTCTGTAGACTATTGAAATTACACTCAATCATCTCTGCAAATTCTTGCCTATTCTGCATCTACTGCTACTTTCTTCATAACCCATGGTCTGCTGTGTGCACTACGAACTGCTATCTAGATTATGTTTACATTACACTGCAGTTGTCTCTGAGAGTTCCTGTGGTTACTGCAATCTACATCTACTTCACCACAGACCTGCAGGTTAACACATTGGGCTGCTATATGTATTATGAACTGAAATCCAGAGACTGTTCACAATATGCTGCAACTATCTCTGCAAAACTTCAGTGGTTTCTACTTTCTACAAACTTCATTTACCTGCTCTTCAGTGTTGTCTACACTCCTGGCCTTGCGGCTTCCGATGTGTCCTGTTCCGCTTGTTTGCTTTCCATTCAACATAGTCCGTTGTTCAAGTCCTGAACACTGTTATCTCCTTCAACCTGTGTGGCCTACGGCTTGGTGAATCTACCTCATCTGATGAGCTCTAGCACATGCATGTTTGTCAGAATCAGGCTCTAGTATCACACCTTATTTCCTATGACAATAAATAGAAAATCGCTCCTTGTACAGGTCAACGGGGATAATCGAGAAACGGTGAATATTGGTACTCACGTGGACTGGTTGTGTGACATCAGGTGCAACACTGATGATAGCAGGGAAAGCCTGTCCACATGCCGTAGCTACACCCGCTGGATCTGAGATGTTGAGAGTCCAGAAACAGCATAGGACATGGAAAAGTAAATGCTCTTGGCTACAAAACAGCTGTGCCAATGACTGGAGATGGAATAGCTACATAAAATTATTTTCTTTATTCAAGCTACGTGTTTCAGAGCCAGTCTAGCTCCTTCCTCTGGCTTAGGCCACGTTCACAAGTTCCGTATATGGTCAGTAATTTTGTAAGCCAAAACCAGGAGTGGGTGATAAATACAGAAGTGGAGCATATGTTTCTATTATACTTTTCCTCCGGCTGTTCCACTCCTGGTTTTAGCTTACAAATACTGAGGTAAAATACTGACCAAATACTGAACATGTGAACATGGCCTCATACAGACAAATAATGCTCCCTAACTTTCATATCGTCCACAATAATGTAAAAAATCAGGTTAATTAGTTGCCACATGTAATACAACATACTGAAAAAAATCAACAATTAATCTTAGATATATTATCAATGGGAATATAAAATACATACTCAAAAGCATATAATAAAAAATTGTCAGAAGAAAACATTCCAAAAGAATCAACTTTAAAACACCCTTCATTGAACAGTATTGTCTCTGCATTCATTAAGACCTTCAGATGTCAATGTGGACAATTTGTATATCCAATAGGATTCTCTGAGTCTTTGGAATCTATTGGGTACATTTTCTAAAGCCTGTTCAAGGAAAATGAGTTTTAAACCACTGGGATCTTTTTTTTGTGTTCTGGTATGAAATTACTTGATAAAGTATGGCACGTTACACCAATCCGTATGTTATATCTATGGCTGTCCATCCTGTTATGGATTGCTTGAGTTGTGCGACCAACATTGAAGATTGCAATCACATTTTCTAATATATAATTGCCTAGAATACAACTTCCTGCAATTTGTGCCAACTTCCGTGGCTTTGTCCGGAGCTAATGTCCGGAGCTAATGTCCGGAGCTAATGTCCGGAGCTAAGTGACGTCACCAGTGTCCTACACCCAGGCAGAGCACAGTGGCCCCAGGCAGAGCACAGGGGCCCCAGGCAGAACATGGGGCCCCAGGCAGAGCACAGGGGCCCCAGGCAGCATATGGGGCCCCAGGCAGAGCACAGTGGCCCCAGGCAGAGCACACACCAAATCGGAGGCCGAGGGGCCCCGCCAACCAAATCGGAGGCCGAGGGGCCCCGCCAACCAAATCGGAGGCCGAGGAGCCCCGCCCACCAAATCGAAGGCCGAGCGGCCCCGCCCACCAAAGCGGAGGCCGAGGGGCCCGGCCCCGCCCACCAAATCGGAGGCCGAGGGGCCCCGACCACCACATCGGAGGCCGAGGGGCCCCGCCCACCAAATCGGAGGCCGAGGGGCCCCGCCCACCAAATCGGAGGCCGAGGGTCCCCGCCCACCAAATCGGAGGCCGAGGGTCCCCGCCCACCAAATCGGAGGCCGAGGTTCCTCGTCCACCAAATCGGAGGCCGAGGGTCCCCGCCCACCAAATCGGAGGCCGAGGGTCCCCGCCCACCAAATCGGAGGCCGAGGGGCCCCGCCCACCAAATCGGAGGCCGGGGGGCCCCGCCCTCCAAATCGGAGGCCGAGGGGCCCCGCCCACCACATCGGAGGCCGAGGAGCCCCGCCCACCAAATCGAAGGTCGAGGGGCCCCGCCCGCGAAAGCGGAGGCCGAGGGTCCCCGCACACCAAATCGGAGGCCGAGGGACCCCGCCCACCAAATCGGAGGCCGAGGGTCCCCACCCACCAAATTGGAGGCCGAGGGTCCCCACCCACCAAATCGGAGGCCGAGGGTCCCCACCCACCAAATCGGAGGCCGAGGGTCCCCGCCCACCAAATCAGAGGCCGAGAGTCCCCGCCCACCAAATCGGAGGCCGAGAGTCCCCGCCCACCAAATCGGAGGATAAGGGGCCCCGCCAACCAAATCGGAGGCCGAGGGGCCCCGCCAACCAAATCGAAGGCCGAGGAGCCCCGCCCAACAAATCGAAGGCCGAGCGGCCCCGCCCACCAAAGCGGAGGCCGAGGGGCCCGGCCCCACCCACCAAAGCGGAGGCCGAGGGGCCCCGACCACCACATCGGAGGCCGAGGGGCCCCGCCCACCAAATCGGAGGCCGAGGGGCCCCGCCCACCAAATCGGAGGCCGAGGGGCCCCGCCCACCAAATCGGAGGCCGAGGGTCCCCGCCCACCAAATCGGAGGCCGAGGGTCCCCACCCACCAAATCGGAGGCCGAGGGTCCCCGCCCACCAAATCGGAGGCCGAGGGGCCCCGCCTACCAAATCGGAGGCAGAGGGTCCCCGCCCACCAAATGGGAGGCCGAGGGTCCCCGCCCACCAAATCGGAGGCCGAGGGGCCCCGCCCACCAAATCGGAGGCCGGGGGTCCCCGCCCACCAAATCGGAGGCCGAGGGGCCCCGCCCACCACATCGGAGGCCGAGGGTCCCCGCCCACCAAATCGGAGGATAAGGGGCCCCGCCCACCAAATCGGAGGCCGAGGGGCCCCACCAACCAAATCGGAGGCCGAGGGGCCCCGCCCACCAAATCGAAGGCCGAGCGGCCCTGCCCACCAAAGCGGAGGCAGAGGGACCCCGCCCACCAAATCGGAGGCCGTGGGGCCCCGCCAACCAAAGCGGAGGCCGAGGGTCCCCGCCCACCAAATCGGAGGCAGAGGGACCCCGCCCACCAAAGCGGAGGCCGAGGGGCCCCGCCCACCAAAGCGGAGGCCGAGGGTCCCCGCCCACCAAATCGGAGGCCGAAGGTCCCCGCCCACCAAATCGGAGGCCGGTCCCCGCCCACCAAATCGGAGGCCGAGGGTCCCCACCCACCAAATTGGAGGACGAGGGGCCCCACCAACCAAATCGGAGGCTGAGGAGCCCCGCCCACCAAAAGTAAGTGCGGCCCCAAAAGTAAGTGCGCCCCCGGGTGCAAAAGTAAGTGCGCCCCCGGGTGCAAAAGTAAGTGCGCCTCCGGGTGCAAAAGTAAGTGCGCCCCCGGGTGCAAAAGTAAGTGCGCCCCCGGGTGCAAAAGTAAGTGCGCCCCCGGGTGCAAAAGTAAGTGCGCCCCCGGGTGCAAAAGTAAGCGCGCCCCCGGCCCCGGGTGCAAAAGTAAGCGCGCCCCCCAGTCCCATGTGTGAAAAGTGCTGCTGTAAAGCTGGTAGCGCTGTTCAAGCACCATGTATTTCCTTCAGGAAATGCCCATCTAATATATAATTGCCTAGAATACTACTTCCTGCAATTTGTGCCAACTTCCGTGGCTTTGTCCGGAGCTAATGTCCGGAGCTAATGTCCGGAGCTAATGTCCGGAGATAAGTGACGTCACCAGTGTCCTACACCCAGGCAGAGCACAGGGGCCCCAGGCAGCATATGGGGCCCCAGGCAGAGCACAGTGGCCCCAGGCAGAGCACAGGGGCCCCAGGCAGCATATGGGGCCCCAGGCAGAGCACAGTGGTCCCAGGCAGAGCACAGGGGCCCAGGCAGCCTATGGGGCCCCAGGCAGAGCACAGTGGCCCCAGGCAGAGCACAGGGGCCCCAGGCAGCATATGGGGCCCCAGGCAGAGCACAGGGGCCCCAGGCAGCATATGGGGCCCCAGGCAGAGCACAGTGGCCCCAGGCAGAGCACAGGGGCCCCAGGCAGAGCACAGGGGCCCCAGGCAGCATATGGGGCCCCAGGCAGAGCACAGGGGCCCCAGGCAGAGCACAGGGGCCCCAGGCAGCATATGGGGCCCCAGGCAGCATATGGGGCCCCAGGCAGAGCACAGGGGCCCCAGGCAGCATATGGGGCCCCAGGCAGAGCACAGGGGCCCCAGGCAGAGCACAGGGGCCCCAGGCAGCATATGGGGCCCCAGGCAGAGCACAGGGGCCCCAGGCAGCATATGGGGCCCCAGGCAGAGCACAGTGGTCCCAGGCAGAGCACAGGGGCCCCAGGCAGCTTATGGGGCCCCAGGCAGAGCACAGTTGCCCCAGGCAGAACATGGGGCCCCAGGCAGAGCACAGTGGCCCCAGGCAGAGCACAGGGGCCCCAGGAAGAACATGGGGCCCCAGGCAGAGCACAGGGGCCCCAGGCAGAGCACAGGGGCCCCAGGCAGCATATGGGGCCCCAGGCAGAGCACAGTGGCCCCAGGCAGCATATGGGGCCCCAGGCAGAGCACAGGGGCCCCAGGCAGCATATGGGGCCCCAGGCAGAGCACAGTGGTCCCAGGCAGAGCACAGGGGCCCCAGGCAGCCTATGGGGCCCCAGGCAGAGCACAGTGGCCCCAGGCAGAACATGGGGCCCCAGGCAGAGCACAGGGGCCCCAGGCAGAGCACAGGGGCCCCAGGCAGCATATGGGGCCCCAGGCAGAGCACAGTGGTCCCAGGTAGAGCACAGGGGCCCCAGGCAGCCTATGGGGCCCCAGGCAGAGCACAGGGGCCCCAGGCAGAGCACAGGGGCCCCAGGCAGAGCACAGGGGCCCCAGGCAGAACATGGGGCCCCAGGCAGAGCACAGGGGCCCCAGGCAGCATATGGGGCCCCAGGCAGAGCACAGGGGCCCCAGGCAGCATATGGGGCCCCAGGCAGAGCACAGCGATATTTTGGACCACTGTGCGGTGTTTCAGACCCCCTGTGTGATGTCTGGGGCCCTGTTCTTAAGTATATTAAAGATTAAAGTAACGTATATTAAAGTATATTATAGAACAAATTTGACACGTTTATGAGCACCATTGAGTGATATACTCAAGAATGACATAATTTTTCAACATTTTATGGTTTCAAACTGTAAACACTCAGAGTTTTTTTTACTTCAACCAGAAAACCTTAACGGTTCATAAAAAACTTGACTGTTCAGGATATGATAAAAGTCATAGTATTCTGAATCTTTAACTTATAAAGATACCTTTACATGGGGTGATTATTGGTTCCAGAGAGGCTTTCGGCCGATAATCGTACACATGGCTGGTGACAGGACAATACAATATAAACGTTCAAAGGTAAACACTGATAACATTAAAATCTAATATATAATTGCCTAGAATACTACTTCCGGCAATTTGTGCCAACTTCCGTGGCTTTGTCCGGAGATAATGTCCGGAGATAAGTGACGTCACCAGCGTCCTACACCCGCTCAGGGTGGACAAAGATATATGCCTTCGTGGTGCGCGGCACTTTTCTGATTGGTTGCCGCCTGCCGCGAGCGACCAATCAGAAATGTGCCGTACTGTCAAGAATTGTCAAGAGCTGGTGAGTGCAGCCATTTTTTGTTCTTTCTTACTATTATTTATTAATTGTATTATTCTTACATTTGAATAAATAAAGTATATATGGATTCTAGACTCCCGATTCTTTAGAATCGGGCTGCCATCTAGTAAGAAATAAATTGTGAAGTTGGCATTGCAGTTTACAAATTGATGAACATTACAACACCTTTCCGACATCGGGTGTAATAGTACGCCGATGAGGCTCCTCCTGTTTGGTGTGGACTCCGGCACTGAGTCTGCACCTTTCCGGGCACATGACAGCTGATATATACAGTTGACATGTGTCCGCAACAGCTGTGGGTGGAATTGTGATCCACCCGCACCTGTTAACTAGTTGAATGCCTCTGTGAATCAACGCGCGCTTCCGCGACTGAAATCCCACCTATCGGTGACCCCATCACTTGATCACAGTTCACCAATGGGTTGGCATGACAAACGGAGGTCTCCAGCAGACCTCTTTGGTTGTCATAGCTAGATTTCTATGAGCGCTGCCCGGTGGTCAGTGCTCATAGCAAGTGTGCATTTCTGCTACATGCAGGCGATCTGATCATCGCCTGTATGTATCAGAGCCGATCGGACAAGTTCAGTTTCTAGTCTCCCATGGAGACTATTGAAGCATGCAAAAAGTAAAAAAAAAGTTTTTACAAATAATAAACAAATATAAAAGTTTCGCCCCATTCAAAATAAAACAATAAAAAAGTCAAACATACACATATTTGGTATCGCTGCGTTCAGAATCGCTCAATCTATCAATATAAAAAAGAATAAACCTAATCATTAAACAACATAACAAGAAATAAAAAGTAAAAACCCCAGAAGTACATTTTTTTGGTTGCAGCAACATTGCATTAAAATGTAATAACGGGCGATGAAAAGATCTTATCTGCACCAAAATGGTATCAATAAAAAAATCAGTTCGGCGTGCAAAAAATAAGCCCTCACCAAACCCGAGATCACGAAAATGGAGACGCTACGGGTCTCGGAAAATGGCGTAATATATATATATATATATATATATATATATATATATATATATATTTTTTACAAACTTTGGAATTTTTTTCATCACTTAATGAAAAAGATCCTATACATGTTTGGTGTTTATGAACTCGTAATGACCTGGAAAATAATAATGGGTTTTTTCCTTATTTTCCAGTACGTGATATGTTAAAACCAATGGTGTCGCTCAAAAGTACAACTTGTCCTGGAAAACACAAGCCCTCACATGGCCATATTGACCCAAAAATGTAAAAGTTATGGCTCTGGGAAGAAGGGGAGCAAAAAATGAAAATGCAAAAACAAAAATAACTCTGGCCATTAAGGGGTTTAAAAACATTTCCTGTCGCCTTAAGAAAAAAATTCAGTACAGCCATGTATAATCATTTTACAGAAGATACATTTATTTGCCCCACAGTGATAAGATCCCTTAATGGGGATTTGTGAGATGGAACCTGATGTGGGAGATATCCATACCATGCTAGATTTCACCCCACTTGGAGCTATATGGTTTTTAGATTCATGCTCCTGTGAAAAATGATATTAGGTTTTTCTATTTTGTTCCCTGAAAGGATGGGATCCTTGGTTAAGATCGCCCAATATTTTGTCAGGGCATCCCTTATTTTGCTGTGGGATTGATGAAATGTGGTTATAAAATCAAATTAGATTTTTATTTTTTTTTTCTTAACTCCATGTCCTCCATCGTGGTTACTTTAGTTACATCATTAGTTTCTCTTATAGAATTCTCTTTATTCCGACAATCATTTTGAATCAATTTCAATGTGCATTTAAAAGCATCTTTCAATATTTTGGGGGGATACTTTATCTAAACATCTTTTCTAAAATGCAGGCTTCCTTCAGAAGTTCCCCATTAGTTTTACAATTCTTCCTGATTCACCTATATTGGCCATAGGGAATGTTTTTATCCATTTTGGATAGTGACCACTGTTGAATTCCAGGTAACTATTCACATCAACATTTAAAAAAAAAATGTGAAAGTGTGAATAATACCTTGTTCTAAGGCTGGTTTCACATTTGCGTTTTTTGCCGCTGCGTTTTAGCGCAAAAAAAGCATGCGTTTTTTTCCTATATTTAACATTAAAAACGCATGCTTTTTTTTGTATGCGTTTTGCCGCGTTTGACGACGCATGCGTCGTTTCTATGTTTGCGTTTGGTTGCAGAAATGCAACATGTAGTAATTTCTAGAGGCGTTTTTTTTGCCGCAAAAAAACGCATTGCTGTCTATGTAAACGCATGCGATTTTAAGCACATGCGTTTGCTTGCATTTTAATAGAAAAAAACAAGAATACACACTGATAAGCCACCCCCCACCATCCAGGTGATAAAGGGATCCAAACCCTAACCCATAAGCCACCCCCCACCATCAAGGTGATAAAGGGATCCTAACCCTAACCCATAAGCCACCCCCCACCATCAAGGTGATAAAGGGATCCAAACCCTACCCCTAACACTACCCCTAACCCTAGGGATCCTAACCCTACCCCTAACCCTATGGATCCTAACTAGGGTTGAGCGAAACAGATCAGCCAATTTCAAAAGTCGCCGACTTTTGGCAAAGTCGGGTTTCATGAAACCCGACCCAATCTCACTGTGGGATCGGGTCGGCGGTCGGCGATCTTCGCTCCAAAGTCAGGTTTCGTTTTTTATATATATATATATATATATATATATATATATATATATATATATATATATAATGTCATTGAGACACATATATACACTCACCGGCCACTTTATTAGGTACACCTGTCCAACTTCTTGTTAACACTTAATTTCTAATCAGCCAATCACATGGCGGCAACTCAGTGCATTTAGGCATGTAGACATGGTCAAGACAATCTCCTGCAGTTCAAACCGAGCATCAGTATGGGGAAGAAAGGTGATTTGAGTGCCTTTGAACGTGGCATGGTTGTTGGTGCCAGAAGGGCTGGTCTGAGTATTTCAGAAACTGCTGATCTACTGGGATTTTCACGCACAACCATCTCTAGGGTTTACAGAGAATGGTCCGAAAAAGAAAAAAAATCCAGTGAGCGGCAGTTCTGTGGGCGGAAATGCCTTGTTGATGCCAGAGGTCAGAGGAGAATGGGCAGACTGGTTCGAGCTGATAGAAAGGCAACAGTGACTCAAATCGCCACCCGTTACAACCAAGGTAGGCCTAAGAGCATCTCTGAACGCACAGTGCGTCGAACTTTGAGGCAGATGGGCTACAGCAGCAGAAGACCACACCGGGTACCACTCCTTTCAGCTAAGAACAGGAAACTGAGGCTACAATTTGTACAAGCTCATCGAAATTGGACAGTAGAAGATTGGAAAAACGTTGCTTGGTCTGATGAGTCTCGATTTCTGCTGCGACATTCGGATGGTAGGGTCAGAATTTGGCGTAAACAACATGAAAGCATGGATCCATCCTGCCTTGTATGGAGCATCTTTGGGATGTGCAGCCG
This sequence comes from Ranitomeya variabilis, assembly GCF_051348905.1. Taxonomy (NCBI): domain Eukaryota; kingdom Metazoa; phylum Chordata; class Amphibia; order Anura; family Dendrobatidae; genus Ranitomeya; species Ranitomeya variabilis. The sequence goes on along the minus strand of NC_135239.1, from coordinate 165,891,550 downwards.
ACAAATCTGCGGCAACTGTGTGATGCCATCATGTCAATATGGACCAAAATCTCTGAGGAATGCTTCCAGCACCTTGTTGAATCTATGCCACGAAGAATTGAGGCAGTTCTGAAGGCAAAAGGGGGTCCAACCCGTTACTAGCATGGTGTACCTAATAAAGTGGCCGGTGAGTGTATATATATCTATATTTATATTTACTTCAGCACGATATAGCAGAAAATTCAATTGCCGGCTTTTCATTTCTCCTGCCTAAACCCGACAATATGAGACATGGTTTACATACAGTAAACCATCTCATATCCCCCCTTTTTTTTTTGCATATTCCACACTACTAATAGTAGTGTGTATGTGCAAAATTTCGGCGCTGTAGCTATTAAATTTAAGGGTTAAATCGCGGAAAAAATTGGCGTGGGCTCCCGCGCAATTTTCTCCGCCAGAGTGGTAAAGCCTGTGACTGAGGGCAGATATTAATAGCCTGGAGAGGGTCCATGGTTATTGGCCCCCCCCTGGCTACAAACATCTGCCCCCAGCCACCCCAGAAAAGGCACATCTGGAAGATGCGCCTATTCTGGCACTTGGCCACTCTCTTCCCACTCCCGTGTAGAGGTGGGATATGGGGTAATGAAGGGTTAATGTCACCTTGCTATTGTAAGGTGACATTAAGCCAGATTAATAATGGAGAGGCGTCAATTATGACACCTATCCATTATTAATCCAATTGTATGAAATGGTTAAAAAAAACACAAATACTGATGTAAAATACTGTCCAAATACTGCTAGTGTGATGGCAGCCTAACCCTGAGGAAGGCACTAGACCAGCCCTGAAACGCGTGGCTTGAATAAAGACAATAATTTTATGTAGCTATTCCATCTCCAGTCATTGGCAGCGCTGCCTTGGAGCCCTGAGCATTTAGTTTTACCTGTCCTACACCTTATCTCCTGATGCTTGAGACAGTAGGGATAAAACTGTTGTATTATTGCAGGCAATATAACTTCCCACAGGGTCTAAATTACATTGAGCGACTCTTCTACACAAGTGGGGGAGGATGAAAATTCATGTGATGCAGATAATTAAAAGGATTCTGTCTACCCGTAGAGGTAAACAAAATACAAAAGTCCACAGGGGATGCTATCATAAGAGGCTACTCCCCTGAAGGCGCTATTTTAGAGTTTGACTGAGATTGGAGCAAATTGCCATAAAATCAGACAATTACTCACAGTAGTTGTAAGATCCCCTGCTGCCCCAGCATGTCTTCTCCTCTGCTCCCTGCTGACCTTTGCTTACAGCGCTGCAGCCAATCACTGGCCGCAGTGGTGTTGTGGCATCTCCCTTTGCCTCACCAGTGAGAACAGTTTTTGGCCAGAACCCTGTAAGCAAACACTGACCGGGAGAAACAACGAGGCAGCGCTAGATTGGTAGTGGCTTCCTTCGCTGTCTTTGCCCCAATTTTGTCAGATCTTGGACAACTGTTTTGTTTGTCGTTTAGCTGACTTTTCAATCACAAGCATTAAATATATACTCGCACACAACCCAATAATCACTTTGCCAATAGAATTTTCCAAGAACCTGTTTTCTGCAGTGTATCTTCAGCCACATTTTCCAGACATTTTGTTCTCATTCCAACAGCCAGAATTATTGGGTCTAAATGAGTCTAACTGTTTTCTTTTTTTCTTTTGCCTTTTTAGTGATGAATTATTGTTTTATATTCTCACTACTTTGGCTTATAGATTAATTATTCGTGAAAACGTGGGTTTGACGCTAGTCACTACTTACAGACAGATCGTGAGGCACAGAAGTCAGACGTTCCAGAGTTAGTACCAAGAGAACACGTAAAAAACCAAGGGAAAAGACAAAGGCGTAAGTCAGGTCATGGTCCAAGGGTCAAAATACCAGGAGATAGAGTATCAAGCAAAAGGACAAGACAAAGGGATAGATCACGGTCCAAAAGGTCAGGCAGCAGAAGATCAGAAGAACAGAATCAGGCTAACACTAACCAGGAATCACAATCTACGTCTGGCAGCGATCAGGGGCGGACAGCTCTGTTAAATACTTTGGATAATCTCCAGAACACCGGGAGAAGTTCCCGCACCTCCCAGTCACAGATTGGACAACCGAGTAGTCAATCACAGCACTGACAACTCAGCATGACCCAGTTTCCATAGGACGGCATAGCAATCACTGAGCGGAGGAATTGTAACATGACGTAGGTTTGTATACCAATGATGTGCGCTGCTAAACTCATACTCAACACTATTGGGGATTTCCTACAAAATTATTCGGGATCCAAGAAGTATCGTTTCTCCTTGTGGAGAGTGACATGATAAGCATGTCGAGGTGAGGAGACTTAAAGCCGCAATGCTCCTCTGGGAAATATGCAAATTGTCTCTTCAGAGAGGAAGAGGACAAGAACTCTAGTGCCACTTATTGGAAGTAGCAATCCTAACAGTCAATGTCGACCCTTTAACGAGCCTTGTCACATGACTTAGGATAATAGCCAAACCAGAATCTCAATTTGCAGACACTGTGTTTCGGGGTACTGCCCCTCGTCAGTGCAAAGTGGAGATCTGGTTTGGCTGATTGAGAGGCGTCTGACGGGGATCTATTATCCTAAGTCATGTGACAAGGCTCGTTAAAGTCGACATTGACTTTTAGGATTGCTACTTCCAATAGGGGGCATTAGAGTTCTAGTCCTCTTCCTCTCTGAAGAGACAATTTGCCTACAAAATTATTGCTACACACAGGATTCCCTAATCTCTATCAGCAATAAAGACATCTCTTACTTCATCTGCTACATGGGAGCATGGATCATTTCTTGGCCTATCTGCATGGTGACATTACTGTATTGGGTCAGTGGTCACAGACCGGATATGCCACAATAGTGCCGATCTGGTAAACAGCATCTCTATGTTGCCTGCAGCATGCAGGCATAATCAATGTATAAGTAATGTAGGAATTTGGAAAATAAGATTAGGGTTAACCAGTTATTTCAGGTTTAAGTACAGAATAGTCCACCTGTTTCTCCAAAGAATCTATTCTGAAACGTTTCCCATGTGTTGCATAGTTCATCTCTCTATTTTATAAGCAGCTGCTAGACGTACACCATTTTATTCTATTACTGCAGCTTAGCGCAGCATGGATTCTCTTCTGTGCTGGCTCTGTTCTCCAGGGATGTCGCCAGAACTTTTTTCCTGTAAGCTTTTAGGTCCTGCCAGCTCTGTGCCTTCCAACCATTCCTGCTTCCAATCTCAACATATACCTTGACCCTCCGGGCCATCCAGTCTACCTCCATCCTAAGGTCATACCATATGTGTATGATTTCAAGCTTCACCATCTGATTCTTTTTCAGGTTTCGCATAACTGCAGCCATTTTTCTAAATAAAGGGAATTGTCAGAATTTTATTAACTTAAAAAAAGGCGAATTCCATGTTAATATGGGAAAAAAAATTATTTATTATATATCATCAGTTGATATGAGTGCTTACCACATTATAACCATCATCTATGAGAATGGGGTCCAGTGAATGACGTTATTTATGCAGTTTAGTGGAGTTGTGGAAAGAGGCCGAGCTAGCAATCGCATTTCCCATTCTGTTGTGTAAAGCTGTAAGGGCTAGCCAGGATTTAAAAAATAATGTTTAAGAGCAGGGAATGCGTTAAAATACTGTATATAATTCACCTTTTACATTTTCGGCTGTTTATGTAGTCCTCCCCCAGTCTTCATTTATCTTGCTGCACACATCACATGCCGTTCATCAATGTGACCACTCCATCAAACCAGTGTCCTTTGGAGAGAAGCCTTTATGTATGGCACAAAACCATCAGTGATTGTCTTCAGTAATCGCCAGCGACGGCATGGATGTGTGGCACATTCCCTACTCTTAGCTGACTTGCTGCAGTGGTTAAGTGGTTGTCTGCAGTGGTCACATAAATTATCACAGTTTTCAAGATCTCTATTTAGTTAATGAATGGTAATTTTCATAGTTTTTTTTACAAGAGAAAACCATGATAACTGCACTGGAACTTTACTAGAACAGTCTGGGTTTGACACACTAAAAAAAAAATGTTAAAAATGGTGCTGGTTCCTCTGGAGCCGACCGCTAAGCTCCTTAATTCTTCTGTATTGTAAAGTCATTTTGAGAAACCGCACACCCAATAGTCACAAATCTGCTCAATTCATTTTATTGGTTCCTTTTCGTGTCCAATTTTCACACCATTGCAGTTGTTTGACGTAAGGTGACAATTAGCATAGCAATGTTTTGGGCTCTTCAAACCTCACTATAGTCTTGCTTGAGATAAGGAAACAATACACAGATAAATTTAGCAAAACCATCAATATAAAACATATGTTTTCGCTGAGCAACAGAAAAAAAAGTCGTTAAATGTATACAGGAAATTAAAACACAGTAGAAAGGCTTTTAAGTCTAAATCCTTTTTAAGAATAGTAGAGGTCAGTTTGGAGTTTTATGGTAGAGTGATACAAAACAGATGTTCACTATTTCACAAATTATATTTCAATGTATAATTCAGTTGTATAGTCCCTAAAAACTTGTGTCCTTTGATCGCCTACACTGTGTGGGGGACGGGTGCTCATTGTTGTGATAGATGCATCCTCATTTTGTGCTGTGTAGATACAAAGTGTATAATGGTTACATATCGATCCTCAATGTGTGCTGTGTAGATACAAAGTGTATAATGGCTACATATAGATCTGTCCTCAATGTGTGCTGTGTAGATACAATGTGTATAATGGTTTCATATAGATGTGTCCTCAATGTGTGCTGTGTAGATACAGTGTGTATAATGGTTACATATAAATGTGTCCTCAATGTGTGCTGTGTAGATACAAAGTGTATAATGGTTACATATAGATGCGTCCTCAATGTGTGCTGTGTAGATACAAAGTGTATAATGGCTACATATAGATGTGTCCTCAATGTGTGCTGTGTAGATACAAAGTGTATAATGGTTACATATAGATGTGTCCTCAATGTGTGCTGTGTAGATACAGTGTGTATAATGTTACATATAGATGTGTCCTCAATGTGTGCTGTGTAGATACAATGTGTATAATGGTTTCATATAGATGTGTCCTCAATGTGTGCTGTGTAGATACAGTGTGTATAATGGTTACATATAAATGTGTCCTCAATGTGTGCTGTGTAGATACAAAGTGTATAATGGTTACATATAGATGTGTCCTCAATGTGTGCTGTGTAGATACAAAGTGTATAATGGCTACATATAGATGTGTCCTCAATGTGTGCTGTGTAGATACAAAGTGTATAATGGCTACATATAGATGTGTCCTCAATGTGTGCTGTGTAGATACAAAGTGTATAATGGTTACATATAAATGTGTCCTCAATGTGTGCTGTGTAGATACAAAGTGTATAATGGCTACATATAGATGTGTCCTCAATGTGTGCTGTGTAGATACAAAGTGTATAATGGTTACATATAGATGTGTCCTCAATGTGTGCTGTGTAGATACAGTGTGTATAATGTTACATATAGATGTGTCCTCAATGTGTGCTGTGTAGATACAAAGTGTATAATGTTACATATAGATGTGTCCTCAATGTGTACTGTGTAGATACAATATGTATAATGGCTACATATACTGTAGATGCATCCTCAATGTGTGCTGTGTAGATACAAAGTGTATAATGGTTACATATAAATGTGTCCTCAATGTGTGCTGTGTAGATACAAAGTGTATAATGGTTACATATAGTTGTGTCCTCAATGTGTGCTGTGTATACAATGTGTATAATGGTTACATATAGATGTTTCCTCAATGAGTGCTGTGTAGATACAAAGTGTATAATGGTTACATATAGCACAGGGTTAACATCTTTATATAGCATCCTGCATAAATACATATTAGAGTATATAGGACTTGTTCCATTATATAAGCTTTATTTATGCAAACTCTGTCATTGTCTTTGGGACTTTCTGATATAGACGAGTGCAGTCCTTGAATAATGAATGGAGCGAGTGTGTATTTTTAACCCATCCCTACTATTGGATTAATAATGGATAGGCATCTTATTGACACCTCTTCATTATTAACCAGGCTTAATGTCACCTTACAATAGCAAGGTGACATTAACCCTTTATTACCACCGCTACACGGGAGTGGGAAGAGAGAGGCTGAGTCCCAGAATAGGCGCATCTTCCAGATGTGCCTTTTCTGGGGTGGCTGGGGGCAGATGTTTTTAACCGTGGACCCTCTCCTGGCTATTAATATCTGCCCTCAGTCACTGGCTTTCCCTCTCTGGCGGAGAAAATTGTGCGGGAGCCCACGCCCAAATTTTACACACAGACATTTCTAACATTAGTAGTGAGGAATATGTACTGTAAAAATATGATGGATATGCAATCGTTTACTGTATGTAAACCATGTCTCATGTCCTGTTGGGTTCGGTAAGGAGACATCAAAAGCCGGCAATTGAATTATCGGCTTTTTTGCTATCTAGCTCTGTATTAAATATATATATATATACTAGCTGTACTACCCGGCTTCGCCCGGGTTAATGACTGCTGTTAGCAAAATAGAATGTGTTAACAAAAATTTATTCTGCACACAAAAACCACAAAACAAATAGATAGAAATGTAATTATTAAAAGGCAAAAACTAAGCAAATAGAAGCATTTCACAACATATATTAGCTTTGTTATACTGAGAATGTCTTTGTTGCCTATATTAACCAATCAGAGCTCAGGTTAATTAACTGTAGCAAAATAGAAGCTGAGCTGTGATTGGTTGCTATTGGCAGCCTGATAAATCCCCAGCCAACAGGAAGCCCTCCCCCCTGGCAGTATATATTAGCTCACACATACACATAATAGACAGGTCATGTGACTGACAGCTGCCGTATTTCCTATATGGTACATTTGTTGCTCTTGTAGTTTGCTTATTAATCAGATTTTTATTTTTGAAGGACAATACCAGACTTGTGTGTGTTTTAGGGCGAGTTTTATGTGTCAAGTTGTGTGTGTTGAGTTGCGTGTGGCGACATGCATGTAGCGACTTTTGTGAGATGAGTTTTGTGTGGCGACATGCGTGTAGCAACATTTTGTGTGTTGAGTTGCATGTGACAGGTTAGTGTAGCAAGTTGTGTGCAGCAAGATTTGTGCATGGCGAGTTTTGCGCGTGGCGAGTTTTATGTGTGGTGCATTTTGAGTATGTGCAAGTTTTGTGTGAGGCAACTTTTGCATGTGGTGCAACTTTTGTACATGTGGCAATTTTTCTGTGTGTGCAAGTTTTGCATGAGGTGAGTTTTCCATGAGGTGAGTTTTGCACGTGTGGCGAGTTTTGCGTGAGCCTAGTTTTGCATATGGCGAGTTTTGCATGTAGCGAGTTTTGAGTGGTGACTTTTGTGTTTCGACTTTTATGTGGCGAGGTTGGTGTGTGTGTGTGGTGAAATGTGTGCTGAGGGTGGTATATGTGTTCAAGCACGTGGTAGTGTGTGGCGCATTTTGTGTTTGTGTTCATATCCCCGTGTGTGGTGAGTATCCCATGTCGGGGCCCCACCTTAGCAACTGTACGGTATATACTCTTTGTCGCCATCGCTCTCATTCTTTAAGTCCTCATTGTTCACATCTGGCAGCTGTCAATTTTCCTCCAACACTTTTCCCTTCACTTTTTCCCCATTATGTAGATAGGAGCAAAATTGTTTGGTGAATTGGAACGCGCGGGGTTAAAATTTCACCTCACAACATAGCCTATGACGCTCTCGGGGTCCAGACGTGTGACTGTGCAAAATTTTGTGGCTGTAGCTGCGACGGTACAGATGCCAATCCCGGACATACACACATACATACATACACACATTCAGCTTTATATATTAGATATACCTGTATGTAATCTCCTGTATATAGTATATACCTGTGTGTCATCTCACCTATATATAGTATATATCTGTGTGTCATCTCCTGTATATAGTATATACCTGTATGTCATCTCCTCCTATACATAGCATATACCTGTGTCATCTCCTCCTGTATATACTATATACCTGTAGGTAATCTGCTCCTGTATATAGTATATACCTGTGTGTCATCTCCTCCTGTATATAGTATATACCTGTATGTCATCTCCTCCTGTATGTAGTATGTACCTGTATGTCATCTCCTCCTCTATATAGTATATACCTGTGTGTCATCTCTCCTGTATATAGTATATATCTGTGTGTCATCTCCTCCTGTATATAGTATATACCTGTGTGTCATCTCCCCTGTAAATAGTATATACCTGTGTGTCATCTCCTGTATATAGTATATAGCTGTATGCCATCTCCTCCTGTATTAGCCCTCGTTCACACTTTATTTGGTCAGTATTTTTACCTCAGTATTTGTAAGCTAAAATGGCAGCCTGATAAATCCCCAGCCAACAGTAAGCCCACCCCCTGGCAGTATATATTAGCTCACACATACACATAATAGACTGGTCATGTGACTGACAGCTGCCGGATTCCTATATGGTACATTTGTTGCTCTTGTAGTTTGTCTGCTTATTAATCAGATTTTTATTTTTGAAGGATACCAGACTTGTGTGTGTTTTAGGGCGAGTTTCGTGTGTCAAGTTGTGTGTGTTGAGTTGCGTGTGGCGACATGCATGTAGGGACTTTTGTGAGATGAGTTTTGTGTGGCGACATGCGTGTAGCAACTTTTTGTGTGTCGAGTTGCATGTGACAGGTTAGTGTAGCAAGTTGTGTGCAGCAAGTTTTGCGCATGGCGAGTTTTGCGCGTGGCGAGTTTTATGTGTGGTGCCTTTTGAGTATGTGCAAGTTTTGTGTGAGGCAACTTTTGCATGTGTTGCAACTTTTGTGCATGTGGCAATTTTTCTGCGTGTGGCAATTTTTCTGCGTGTGCAAGTTTTGCGTGTGGCGAGTTTTGCACGTGTGGCGAGTTTTGCATGTGGAGAGTTTTGCGCGTGGCGAGTTTTGAGCGGCGACTTTTGTGTTTCTACTTTTATGTGGCGAGGTTGGTGTATGTGTGGTGAAATGTGCACTGAGGGTGGTATATGTGTTCGAGCACGTGGTAGTGTGTGGCGCATTTTGTGTGTGTGTTCATATCCCCGTGGTGGTGTGATTATCCCATGTTGGGGCCCCACCTTAGCAACTGTACAGTATATACTCTTTGGTGCCATCGCTGTCATTCTTTAAGTCCCCCTTGTTCACATCTGGCAGCTGTTAATTTGCCTCCAACACTTTTCCTTTCATTTTTTCCCCATTATGTAGATAGGGGCAAAATTGTTTGGTGACTTGGAAAGCGCGGGGTTAAAATTTCACCTCACAATATAGCTTTGACGCTCTCAGGGTCCAGACGTGTGACTGTGCAAAATTTTGTGCCTGTAGCTGCGACGCCTCCAACACTTTTCCTTTCACTTTTTCCCCATTATGTAGATAGGGGCAAAATTGTTTGGTGAATTGGAAAGCGCGGGGTTAAAATTTCACCTCACAACATAGCCTATGACGCTCTCGGGGTCCAGACGTGTGACTGTGCAAAATTTTGTGGCTGTAGCTGCTACGGTTCAGATGCCAATCCCGGACATACATACATACATACATACATACACACACACACACATTCAGCTTTATATATTAGATGTGTGTGTCTCACTGACATATATATACTGTATATACAGTTAGGTCCATATATATTTGGACAGAGACAACATTTTTCTTATTTTGGTTATAGACATTACCACAATGAATTTTAAACAAAACAATTCAGATGCAGTTGAAGTTCAGACTTTCAGCTTTCATTTGAGGGTATCCACATTAAAATTGGATGAAGGGTTTAGGAGTTTCAGCTCCTTAACATGTGCCACCCTGTTTTTAAAGAGACCAAAAGTAATTGGACAATTGACTCCAAGGCTATTTCATGGACAGGTGTGGGCAATCCCTTCGTTATGTCATTCTTAATTAAGCAGATAAAAGGCCTGGAGATGATTTGAGGTGTGGTGCTTGCATTTGGAAGGTTTTGCTGTGAAGTAAACATGCGGTCAAAGGAGCTCTCCATGTAGATGAAACAAGCCATCCTTAAGCTGCGAAAACAGAAAAAAACCATCCGAGGAATTGCTACAATATTAGGAGTGGCAAAATCTACAGTTTGGTACATCCTGGGAAAGAAAGAAAGCACTGGTGAACTCATCAATGCAAAAAGACCTGGACGCCCACGGAAGACAACAGTGGTGGATGATCGCAGAATAATCTCCATGGTGAAGAGAAACCCCTTCACAACAGCCAACCAAGTGACCAACAGTCTCCAGGAGGTCGGCGTATCAATATCCAAATCTACCATAAAGAGAAGACTGCATGAAAGTAAATACAGAGGGTTCACTGCACGGTGCAAGCCACTCATAAGCATCAAGAATAAAAAGGCTAGACTGGACTTTGCTAAAAAGCATCTAAAAAAGCCAGCACAGTTCTGGAATAACATTCTTTGGACAGATGAAACCAAGATCAACCTCTACCAGAATGATGGAAAGAGGAAAGTATGTTGAAGGCGTGGTACAGCTCATGATCCAAAGCATACCACATCATCTGTAAAACACGGCGGAGGCAGTGTGATGGCTTGGGCATGCATGGCTGCCAGTGGCACTGGGTCACTAGTGTTTATTGATGATCTGACACAGGACAGAAGCAGCCGAATGAATTCTGAGGTATTCGGAGCCGCCATACTGTGTGCTCAGATCCAGCCAAATGCAGCCAAACTGATTGGTCGTCGTTTCATACTACAGATGGACAATAACCCAAAACAAAAAGCCAAAGCAACCCAGGAGTTTATTAAAGCAAAGAAGTGGAATATTATTGAATGGCCAAGTCAGTCACCTGATCTCAACCCAATTGAGCAGCATTTCACTTGTTAAAGACTAAACTTCAGACAGAAAGGCCCACAAACAAACAGCAACTGAAAACCACCGCAGTGAAGGCCTGGCAGAGCATCAAAAAGGAGGAAACACAACGTCTGGTGATGTCCATCAGTTCAAGACTTCAGGCAGTCATTGCCAACAAAGGGTTTTCAACCAAGTACTAGAAATGAACATTTTATTTAAAATTATTGAATCTGTCCAATTACTTTTGGTCCCTTTAAAAACAGGGAGGCACCTGTTAAGAAGCTGAAACTTCTAAACCCTTCATCCAATTTTAATGTGGATACCCCCAAATGAAAGCTGAAAGTCTGAACTTCATCTGCATCTGAATTGTTTTGTTTAAAATTCATTGTGGTAATGTCTATAACCAAAATAAGAAAAATGTTGTCTCTGTCCAAATATATATGGACCTAACTGTATCTACCTATACTATGTGTAGACATTTATTTTATCTATTCTATTCTAACCTGTCAGTGTGATTTTACTGTACACCGCACTGAATTACCAGCTTTTCTAAAGGACACTGGTGCGTAAAAATCGGACAGCAGTCGCATGGTTCGAGTTCTGTGCAATTTTTTTTTTCTTTCTCGCACCCATTGACTTACATTGGCGAGTCTCGTCCAAAAATCGCAGCATGCTGCAATTTTTTTCTCAGTCCGATTTCGGCTGAGAAAAAAAATCGCAATTGAGATGTCACCTATTGAATAACATTAGTCTGAGTGCAATCCGATTTTTTATCGGATTGCACTCATCCCTTTCTCGCACAAATGAGTATGAGCCCTAAGACGTAAAATTTTTCCTGGTTAAATAGGCCGACTGAAGATGGGCAGATGAGATGGGTGCCGTCCTAAATAGAGAATACCCATAGAAATCTCTAGACATTGCTTTCTGATCTGTCGCTGAGTTTATGACCGCTGCTTTTTGAGTCCTCCTTTAATTTACATGGATTTGAGAATCCGCTCATTGTTGTGGGTAATATCTGCCGGCTGTGGAAATGAAACAACCATATATCATCATAATTGATGTCAACAGATGCCAGACATATTTCTTCTCCTTCTGACATTGATGAAGTGGTCATGGTGGACCTTTAACTATAAATTGCGGAAAACTTGAGGCTATTGGCTCCTCTGACACTTTAGGCAATGACCCTATGTAGCTTTCTATTAACCCGGCCATCTTAGAAATGTGAATACAGTACTTACATATTGCCTTACTGTGAACTTTACTGGGCACTAATGTATTGTAAATCTCAACGTATACCTTGCTGATGAGATCGTGGGTCCTAGGGTACGTAAATTAATTGTGCACACAATTCTTGCTTCTGACTTGCCATAGAGACTTGCTAGAAGATGGCATTCATGATGCTGTAAGAGCCGAGTCATGCACAGATTGCTAGAATAGATTGGTTGTGCCCTGTACCCATTCTTCCCTGTATTGTCACAAAATTACAACCCACATGTACATAATTATGATTCAATTTTTTCCTGTACTTTTCTTTATTATAGCTCTGTACCTGGCACCACTGGTGTTAAAGGGAATCTGTCAATAGGATTACACCCCCCCCCTAAACCGTCTATATGGGCATGTAGGTTATAGGAAGTTAAATAAATTGATACCTTGATATCTGCGATGTGATGTCTTATTCTAGAGAAATGTACATTGTTCTTATTGTGTAAATGAGGGGTGGGGATTCTCAGGCCCCCGGGTCATTTACGGCCCTCGATGACCTTATATCCGGCCCCAGGCAGATTCTCAGGGACCACAGTGCTTTCACAGGGAGCTGTATTTTGATTGCCACCAGCTCATTAATTTCTTCTTTCTCTGATAGCACACACACACAGTGTTCACCACTGAGCACTGAAGGGCATGCAATGGAAGATTACGTCCTGACACCAGTGCCAGAGTCAGGATGCACTTTGTACGGCCCCCGAAGGACGGTATAAATATCTATATGGCCCTTGGCAGAAAAAAAGATTCACCACCCCTGGTGTAAATGAACTGTTCAGATCTATTGGTTGGACAAAGATCTCCCCGAGATTATTTTAGATGAAAGGGGTCATTACCAGTGTGAGACATGTAGATCAGGAGAGCAGACTGTCAGCCAGCATGTGTCACACGTTAGTAATGCCCCCTTTCATTTAAAATAATCTCTGGAGGCAGATTCTCATTGAGATCTATGCCCCGCCCCTGGATCTTAACAGCTCATTTTCATGTTAAGATAAACATGGATTTCTCTGGAATAAGACATTGGATTGCAGATCTCAAGGTATCATTTTATTCAGCTTCCTATGACCTACATGCCCATATAGACGGCTTAGGAGGGTAAATCCTACTGACAGATTCCCTTTACCCCCCCCTTTCCGACATCGGGATTAATAGTATGCTGATGTCGGACTCCCTCCCTTTGATGTGGGCTTTGAAGAGCTGACATGTGCCTCTAACAGCTGCTGGTGGAATCGTGATCCACCCGCGGCTGTTAACTAGTTAAATGTCGCTATTTGTCTCTGACAGCAGCATTTAACACGCGCTTCCAGCAAGTGCATCAGAAATCCTGCCCATCGGCGCCTGTGTCACTTGACTGCGAGTCGCCGATGGGTTGGCATGGCAACCAGAGGTCTCCAGCAGACCTCTATGGTTATCACTGCTGTATTGCTATGAGTGCCGCCCGGTGTTCGGCACTCATAGCAAGTGAGCAATTCTGCTACATACAGGTGATCTGATCATCGCCTCTATGTAGCAGAGCCGATTGGGTTATGGCAGCTTTTAGGGTATGTGCACACGCTGCGGATTTTGCTGCGGAACCGCAGCGTTTCTGCAGCTGCGGATCCACAGCGGTTTCCCATGAGTTTACAGTACAATGTAAACCTATGGGAAACGAAATCCGCCGTGCACATGCTGCGGAAAAAAACGCTTGGAAACACCGCGGTTTATATTCCGCAGCATGTCAATTCTTTGTGCGGATTCCGCTGCGGGTTTACACCTGCTCCATAATAGGAATCCGCAGGTGAAAACCCGCAGAGGAAACCGCAATAGAAAGCGCGATAAATCCGCAGTAAAAACTGCAGCAGTTTTGCACTGCGGATTTATGAAATCCGCTGCGGAAAATTCCGCAATGGAATCCGCAGCGTGTGCACAAGCCCTTAGTCTCCCATGGAAACTATTGAAGCATGTCAAAAGTTTAAAAAAAAAAAAAAAAAAAAATGTTTTTAAAAATATTTTAAAAAAATATATAAAAGTTCAAATCACCCCCCTTTCACCCCATTCAAAATAAAATAATTAAAAAAATCAAACATACACATATTTGGTATCATCGTGTTCAGAATCGCCCGATCTATCAACTTAAAAAAAGAATTAACCCGATTGCTAACAAAAACGGGCGATGAAAATATTGTATCTACATCAAAATGGTATCAATAATAACGTCAGCTCGGCGAGCAAAAAATAAGCCCAACCCGAGATCACGTAAAGAGGAGACACTACGGGTATCAGAATTTTTTTCTTCTTTAACAAACTGGAATTTATTTTCACACACTTATATAAAAAATAACCTAGACATGTTAGGTGTCTATGAACTCGTACTGACCTGGAGAATCATAATGGCAGGTCAGTTTTAGTATTTAGTGAACATGGTAAAAAAAGCAAAAAACAAGTGTAGGATTGCACACTTTTTTCCGTTTTCCAGTACACGATAAAACCAATGGTGTCATTCAAAAGTACAACTCGTCCTGCAAAAAACAAGCCCTCACATGGCCATATTGACCAAAAAATAAAAACAATTATGTCTCCGGGGGGAAGGGGAGCAAAAAAACGAAAACGCCACATATTGCTTTGCAGGTTTTTATGATTCCTCCTACAAATACAATGTTGACCAGCTGATAATGGTCCAGACTGGACTCCAAAATAGAATAGTAGCATTAAATAGCCACGTGGCAGAATCACTCCACTTAATGTATTATGTACTAAGCATATGTGCTTTATCTCTACATCTTCTCTTAGAAATATACGTTGGCTTTTTTCTCTTAATGTGATACATTGCTTTCCCAGCTGACATGATAAAATGGCCAATTGAATTTTGAATTCACCAAAATGCATAAATCATAGAAAATATCCTGAAATCAAAGTAAAGGAGTTTAATGTTCACAAATGAGGATCTTCTTAATCCTAGAAATGAATGCTTGGGTTGGCTGCCAGATTTTAGGGCTTATGTGGGTGTCACGAGGTTTTTTTTATATTTTATCCAAAATGTATTGTATTACTGTAATGTGAGCGGATTGCTTCAGACTAGTTGTAAACCAGGAATTGGTGTTTCAGAAAGTATTATACTGCCATCATCTGGTAAATGGCTAGTATTGCATGATATTTAGTAGAAATGTAAAAAAAAAAATAATAATAATAATTCAGATAACATTTCCAGTTTGTTTTATAAAAATTTGCTACAAGAGTTATAATCCTTTTTTTTCTTCTGATGGTAATACAGCCTGTCATAACCTTGAACATCCTAATAATGCTGCTGCTGCAGATCGCACATCATGTCAGCCTATATACCTAACAGAAATAATTCCAATATTGCTAAGTATTTACACTTTCATTCAAAGTTTAGTTATAATTTTTGTATTTTTCGTAAACATGGAGGAGGCTCGGTTAGGTTTTAGGGCTTGCCCCTTTACTGCCTCAAGACTATCAAGTCATTCTGGAGGGAAATGTGCAGAGGCAGAAAACCTTGTGTGAGCCGCAGGTCATGGGTCCTCCAACAAGATAATCACCCAAAATACACAGGTTAAAACATCCAGGCATGGCTAAGAGGAAAACATTGGACTCTTCTGCAGTGGCTTCTATGAGCCCTGACCTAAATCCTATTGACCTCTTGTGCAAGAGCTGAAACCAGTAGTCTGGAGAAGGCACCTTCAACCCCGAGACAGCTGGAGCAGTGTGCTCACAAGAGTGGGCCAAAATACCTGTAGAGAGGTGTAGAAGTTTCATGGAGAGTTACAGAAATTGTTTGTTTGCAATGATTGCCTCAACAAGTCGTGGAACAAAATATTGCATAAACCCCTTTACAACATATGACGTACATTTACGTCGTATATCATGTTCCTGCCTTGGATGTGGGCTCACAAGACGAGTGTTGGGTAGTGTTTATTTATTTGAATAAAGTATTTATTTGTGTGTGTGTGTGTGTGTGTGTGTTTTTTTTTATTACTGGGTTAGTAATGTGGGTGTCTGTTGGACAGCTCTCCATTATTAACACCAGGGCTTGATGTCAGCTGTGTGTTTGGACAATTCACAGCTGACATCAACCCCAACAACCATTACCCCGATTGCCAACACATCAGGGCATTCGTGAAGAGCAAAGGCGAAGCACCAGAACTGGAGGATCTCGTGATGCTCCTCTTCTTGGCAGCTGCGGTTTGGTATTTTTAAGCTGGGAAGGGCCCAATAACCATGGACCTTCCCAGTGTAATATCAACGTACCACTGTCTGCTTTACCTTTGCTTGTTACCAAAAATGAGGGAGACCCCATGTTTTTTTTTTTCATTTATTTATTAGGTTAATACATGTACAGTAAAATACACACACATAGATGTAATAATATATCTCACAAATAACTATTTATCTCTCAATTTAACCCATATGTATCTATCCATATAACATTTCACATGTTTAGCACCTAAATATCTGTAATTTCTACTCTGCATTCTATTCACACAGACGGCACATGGATGACACAAGGAGGGTACACACGTACAGGCAACAGAAAACCATACAGATAGTAAAATCGAACTATCTCACATGTACGTTTTTTTTAAGCGGACGTGCAAAGGGGGCCTTAAGGACGGTCTTAGTAAGAAGCGCAATGTGTGAATTTGTAACATTTTTGCTCAGAATTGTGCTAGATAATGAACTTGCAGACCCTCTGCAGCTGCAAAATGGTAGACAATTTGTAATATTATTTAGAAAGTTGCTTACCTTTGTAAAAAAATGTTCTGATGCTTAAAGGGGTTGTCCAGTCTAAATCGATAAGTCTGCAGTCCCTCTGTATGATTGCAGACTTATGAATCCCCCCAGCGCACACACCGGGTTCTGTGAGGATTTTCTTGTTTCTGAGCCGGGACTGGAGGATATACAGTATGCGTTAGACATACCCCCGGTCAGGGCCTGTCCAGTGGGCGTGGCCTCATTCCATGCACTTGTCGGGAGCGAGGCCGCGCCCTCTAGTCGGCCATTCCCATTGGACGACGGCGTCTCTAGTTGGGAAGTGGCCTCACACCTATACAAGTGTATGGCGAGGGCCCATTCCCACTGGACGGGAATATGTATAACGCATATATACCCGCCGGTCTCAGCTCAGAAACCGGCAGTTGGCCCTCCAAAATAACGTTTCGACATCAATGGTAGTACGTTCATGAAGTTGTAGTAACGCAGTATTTTGTGTGGGCTGTTCAGAAGTATTAATTACCCTTGATTGGCAGGGTTAGCACTTTACCTCAGGGCCCATGTTTTCCAGTCTTGTCTATGTAGAACTAACAAGCAGTTGCTATTTTCAGGATGAACGCCATGATGTTATATGAAACCTCACTCTGTTTGCAAATGTTTTACTTGCATAAAGTAATGCTTTCCCCATGTTTTCTGTGTTAAAAGGAAAGAATGTGCACTGTAATTATTAAAACGCTTCCCCTCTTCATTTATAAACATTAAAGGGCCATATGTATCACTGGCATAAACCACTATGTACATCAAGAGTCAGCAAATGGTGCCTTAGTGATTAAAGTATATTGTGGTTTGTGTTTTTCCTGTTTTTATTTCTTGGGGTTCAACTGAATGTGCAGATTTCCTCCCATATTTTGAAGGCATGTTTCACAACCCACTATTGTTTTAGTTGATAATTATTTCTCTACTTTGGATTCCTGTTGGCATTATAGGTACTGGAACCTTATTTCCCAGTGTGCTTTGCATCTGCCGTTGTCCAGTGGCTTGCTAGCCCCGAACTGAAGGCAATACTGTGAGCGGCGAGTGGCAGCTGTAAGTATGCCTCAGCGTTTTGCCCGCTTGCTCTGAACAGATGTGCTGCAGAGCGAGCTGTCAATCATAGCATTGAGGCATGTTAACAGCCGCCACTCAGTATTGTGAGCAGTGACTGTAGCCGGTCCGAGCATATCCCCATGACTGAAATCTGGCACATTCCGCGTGCAAGTTAATGCATTTCCTCCTAGTTGTCGCACATTCAGTAAGGCAGCCAGTAAGTACTGTAACACCATTTACTTGCGGGTTAATCCCACATATGCAGATCAATGGCGCTTTCCGAGGTAACATGTTCCCTTTAACAGGATCAGTAGGCACCAATTTAAGAGACCGCTAGTAGCCGGCTAATTGTTGTTATTTTTCTGAGGTAAGATAACATTTTTATATAAAGTGATTTTAGATAATAATAATAATAATAATAATCTTTATTTTTATATAGCGCTAACATATTCCGCAGCGCTTTACAGGTTGCACACATTATCGTTGCTGTCCCCGTTGGGGCTCACAATCTAAATTCCCTATCAGTATGTCTTTGGAATGTGGGAGGAAACTGGAGAACCCGGAGGAAACCCACGCAGACACGGAGAGAACATACAAACTCTTTGCAGATGTTGTCCTTAGTGGGGCTTGAACCCAGGGCTCCAGCGCTGCAAGGCTGCTGTGCTAACCACTGCGCCACCGTACTGCCCATTTTAGATGGTCTATTTAGCAAATTATCTACAGTGGCTTGTGAAAATATTCACCCCCTTGACATTTTTCGTGTTTTTCTACCTTACAATTTGGAATTTCACTGTTTTAATTGTGGGAGTTTTTATCAATTCACGTAAAGAACATGCCTACAACATTTGGTTTTCTTTTTATCATGAAGCAAACAACAATGAGGACAAACTAACAGAAAACTTCAGTATGCAAACCTATTCACCCCTCTAAAGTCAGTACTTTATAGAGCCTCCTTTTGCGGCAATTTCAGCTTCAAGTCGCTTTGGATAAGTCTCTTCGAACTTTCCACATCTTTCCACTGGGATTTTTGCCAATTCCTCAAGGCAAAACTGCCCTAACTCCTTCAAGTTAGATGTTTTTTCCTGGTGAACAGGAATCTTCAAGTCTGACCACAGATTCAATTGGATTAAGGTCTGGGCGTTGACTAGGCCACTCCAAAACATTTGCACTTTTCCGCTTAAACCACTCAAGTGTTGCTTTAGCAGTATGCTTTAGGTCATTGTCTTGTTGGAAGGTGAACCTCCGTCCCAGTCTCAAAATCAGTGACAGACTGAAGCATGTTTTGCTCAAGAATGTCACTGTATTTCTCACCATCCATCTTCCCCTCAACTCAGACCATTTTCCTTGTCCCTGCTGCCAAAAATCATCCCCAAAGCATGATGCTGTCACCACCAAATTTCACGGTGAGGATGGTGTTCTTGGGGTTATGAGCTGTGTTGGTTTGGTGCCAAACATAGCGTTTACTTTGGTGGCCGAAAAGTTCAATTTTGGTCTCCTCTGACCAAAGCACCTTCATTCATGCATCTGGGGACTCTCCCACAGGTCCTTTCCTGTCTCTGGTTGGGAGCTCTGCTGCTCCTTCAAGGTTAGCTTTGGTCTCTGCTCTGCCTCTCTGATTAATGCCCTCTTTGCCCAGGCTGAGAATTATGGTCTGCAGCCCTCTGTTAGCAAGTTTGTTGTGGTACCATGTTCTTTCCATTTGATGATAATGGATTTGATGGTGCTACGGGGGATTTTCAGAAATTGGGATATTTTTTATATAGCCCAACCCTGACTTGTACTTCTCAACAACTTTGTCCCTGATTTGTTTGGAGATCTCCTGGTCTTCATGTTGGTGTTTGGAGATCTCCTTGGTCTTTATATTGTTGTTTCGAGATCTCCTTGGTCTTCATGGTGTTGTTTGGAGATCTCCTTGGTCTTCATGGTGTTGTTTGGTTAGTGGTGCCTCTTTTTAATGGTGTTGCAGCTTCTGTGGCCCCTCAGAAAAGGTAAAGTGTATATACTGACCGACATGTGACACTTAGATTGCACACAGGGGGACGCCCTGTCACTAGCATGTGACTTATGAAGGTAATTGCTTGCACCAGAAATGTTAAGGGGCTTTATCACAAAAGGAGTGAACACATGCCAATTTTTAGTTATTTGATCCCATAAATTTAATTTATATCTATATTTTTGTCACTTCACCAACTTAGACTATTTAGTGCTGATGCATCACACACAAATCAGGTTATAAAAATATTTAAACACAGGTTGTAATGTAACAAAATAGATAAAAAGCCAAGGGGGTGAATACTTTTGCGAGCCAATGTATAAAAGAAAATCAAGTTGTCCGAAATTAAAGTGACTTTCACTTTATGATTGTTTTTCTCCAAAGGTGGAGGTAAGCTTGATTAAGGGAGCTTAGTCTCCAGAAACGTGTTGAGATTCTTACCCATCTGGTTCGTCCTGAAGTCTCCTCTATGTTTAAAGTTTGTGAATAAAGAAAACTCTTTTTTACGGATTCGGTGAAGCTGGACATTCTCTTCTTTTTTAAGCTTGAAGGTGTCTCATTGTGCATGTGGTTAGAGGGGCTACCTCGTGCAAAAGAAATATGTAGTCCGACATTAATTTACACTATGTTCCAAATTATTATGCAAATTACATTTTTATCAGATTTTCCTAAATGGTCGGTGCAAATGACAGTCAGTCTAATAAAAGTCATCACCTGTTAGATTATACATCGAATTTTATTGAAGAAACCTCCCAATGATAACAGTATAATCTCCAAAATGAATAAAAACTCAAAATGCACTGTTCCAAATTATTAGGCACAGTAGAATTTTTATACATTTGATATGTTTTAAAGAACTGAAAATGCTCATTTGTGGAATTTGCAGCATTAGGAGGTCCATTCACTGAACAAATAAGCTATTTAACGCCAAAACATCCCAACAGGCCAAGTTACATGTTAACATAGGACCCTTCTTTGATGTCACCTTCACAATTCTTGCATCCATTGAACTTGTGAGTTTTTGGAGAGTTTCTGCTTGTATTTCTTTGCATGAAGTTGGAATAGCCTCCCAGAGCTGCTGTTTGGATGTGAACTGCCTCCCACCCTCATAGATCTTTTGCTTGATGATCCTCTAAAGGTTCTCTATAGGGTTGAGGTCAGGGGAAGATGGTGGCCACACCATGAGTTTATCTCCTTTTATGCCCATAGCAGCCAATGACTCAGAGGTATTCTTTGCAGCATGAGATGGGGCATTGTCACATGAAGATGATTTTACTCCTGAAGGCACATTTATGCTTTTTAGACCTTAGAAGAAAGTTGTCAGTCAGAAACTCTGTATACTTTGCAGAGGTCATTTTCACACCTTCAGGAACCTTAAAGGGCCCCACCAGCTGTTTCTCCATGATTCCGGCCCAAAACATGACTCCTCCACCTCCTTGCTGACGTTGCAGCCTTGTTGGGACATGGTGGCCATCCACCAACCATCCACTACTCCATCCATCTGGACCATCCATGGTTGCTCAACACTTATAAGTAAACAAGACTGTTTGGAAATTAGTCTTCATGTATGTGTGGGCCCAATACAACCATTTCTGTTTGTGAACACTGTTTAAGGGTGGCCGAATAGTAGGTTTATGCACCACAGCAAGCCTTTGAAGGAGCCTACACCTTGAGGTTCGAGGGACTCCAGATGCACCAGCAGCTTCAAATATCTGTTTGCTGCTTTGTAATGGCTTTTTAGCAGCCGCTCTCTTAATCCGATGAACTTGCCTGGCAGAAATCTTCCTCATTATGCCTTTATCAGCACAAACACATTTGTGCTCAGATACAGCCACAAATCTCTTAACAGTACGATGATCACGCTTAAGTTTTTGGGAAATTTCTAGTGTTTTCATCCCTTCACCAAGGCATTGCACTATTTGATGCTTTTCAGCAGCAGAGAGATCCTTTTTCTTTCCCATGTTACTTGAAAACTGTGACCTGCTTAATAATGTGGAACATCATTTTTAAGTAGTTTTCCTTTAATTAGAATCACCTGGAAAACCAATTATCACATGTGTTTAAGATTGATTTCAGTGATCCATTGAGCTCTGAGACACAATACCATCCACGAGTTTATTTGAAAAACAAAACAATTAAATCTTTATGACACTTAAATCCAATTTGCATATTAATTTGGAACACAGTGTATTTGGCAATCACACCTGAATAAGGGTTCAGCTATTTCACACGCTTCATCTTTGCAGTTCTTTTTTCAGCATTTGTTCATGCAAATTAAAAGCTACTTTTCACAGTACCATCAAAAGCTATGAGATTTCAGAAATGTAATGCAGTTGCTTGTTTTTTTCCTAGCTGAATTGGAAAACTGCACCATTTTTTAGATCTGTCAATTCTTTCAGCGTTTTTCATCATTTTTTTACCCATAGAAAGCAATGAGAGTGCAAAAAATGCAGCCATGTGGTTTTGCTGCATTTTTGCTGGGTTTTTGATGAATAAGCCTAACTTTATTATTAATATTGTAGACCAAAGACGCCTATCAGCACCAAAAATCTCAGCAACACCTGCAACTTCTTTTCTACCAAGAGTGCAGCTTTTGCTTGCAGGAAAAAAAAAGAAAACGCAATGTGTGAGCATAGCCTTGTAGAACCTGGAGCTAGAGGTGGACGGCTTCTACTTTGTAAGTGTGAACTTAAATCTGTTATTTTATACACAGTTTAAGGCCATGTTCACACTTTTAAACACAAGAGAGATCAAGAGTTTTTTTACGTATAAAAGTATATATTTATTATTACATATAATATTTAACAAATATTCATTTATTATAAAGACAATATGTCAGTATGAAAAACAAAGATGATCCAAATAAGGTGATAACGCAAAAACGCGATCACAAGCAGAAAGCCAACAATATGAATGGATTCCAGATTAATCATTAATTACCAACAATGGGTGTATACAAACTAACACAATGAATCCTGTGTTAGTTAAAGGTGTGACACAAGTTTGGATAAAAAGTAGTCCAAACCATGCTGATCTAAGTAACAGCGATGATCTAACAATTAGCTACTTCACACCTAACATTTACAATGGAACCACACATAGAATAAAACAATACAAAAGGTTATTTACCCATATTGTAAGCGTGTTGGCTCTGCAGGTGATCGCTCTCCCGACGCGCGTTTCGCGAGACAAAGTCTCGCTTCCTCAAGGGGCGTGAGGGCCCCTTGAGGAAGCGAGACTTTGTCTCGCGAAACGCGCGTCGGGAGAGCGATCACCTGCAGAGCCAACACGCTTACAATATGGGTAAATAACCTTTTGTATTGTTTTATTCTATGTGTGGTTCCATTGTAAATGTTAGGTGTGAAGTAGCTAATTGTTAGATCATCGCTGTTACTTAGATCAGCATGGTTTGGACTACTTTTTATCCAAACTTGTGTCACACCTTTAACTAACACAGGATTCATTGTGTTAGTTTGTATACACCCATTGTTGGTAATTAATGATTAATCTGGAATCCATTCATATTGTTGGCTTTCTGCTTGTGATCGCGTTTTTGCGTTATCACCTTATTTGGATCATCTTTGTTTTTCATACTGACATATTGTCTTTATAATAAATGAATATTTGCTAAATATTATATGTAATAATAAATATATACTTTTATACGTAAAAAAACTCTTGATCTCTCTTGTGTTTATGATTATTTCTGAGTTTAGTATATTTACGAGAATTTATATTGCTGGTTTCTTTATATGTTCATGTTCACACTTTGCGGGTTTTACCGTGGATCCGCAGCGTTTCTGCAGCTGCGGGTCCGCAGCAGTTTCCATTGCGTTTACATTTACATATAAACCCTATGGAAACCGCAATCCGCTGTGCACATGCTGCGGTAAAACCGCGCAGAAACGCAGCGGTTTACATTCCGCAGCATGTCAATTCTTTGTGCAGAATAGCTGCGATTCTGCACCCATAGGAATGCATTGATCCGATAACTTCCCGCATGGGGCTGTGCCCACGATGCTGGAAGTAAGCGGATAATGTGCAGATGGTACCCGGGGTGGAGGAGAGGAGACTCTCCTCCAGGCCCTGGGAACCATATTTGTGTAAAAAAAAAAAGAATTAAAATAAAAAATAATGATATACTCACCTCTCAGTGCTGCACGCGGCCGTCCGGTGGCAGGGTTGCTGTGCGAGCAGGACCTGCGGTGACGTCGCGGTCACATGACCGTGACGTCACGAAGGTCCTTCTCGCACAGCATCTTTGGAACCAGACTGCCGCGTGCAGCGCCGAGGAGATCGGGACGTCAGAGGGTGAGTATAACCATTTTTTTTTTATTATTTTTAACATTACTATTGATGCTGCATATTGCTGCATATGCAGCATCAATGGTATAGGAGTAAACCCGCAGCAGAAATCGCAAAACAAACCGCGATAAATCTGCAGGGATAACCGCAGCGGTTTTGCCCTGCAGATTTATCAAATCCGCTGCGGGAGAACCCGCAGAGGACCCCGCAAAGTGTGCACATAGCCTTAGCCCTTCACCCCGAAGTCTGTTTTCACCTTCCTTAGGCTGGTTTCACACTTGCGTTTTGATCTGCAGCGTTTTTTTTAAAAAACGCATGTGGTGAAAAAACGCATGTAAACGTGGCAAAACGCTGCGTTTTTTAGACGCATGCGTTTTTGCATGTAGAATAAAAACTGTGGCGTTTTGCCGCGTTTACATGCGTTTTTTCATGCGTTTGCGTTTTTTAAACGCATGCTGAGAAGTGTGTGACAGCTGCCAATCATCAAAATCAACTAGAAAACCCACTATAAATAGAAATAGCTAGGGTTAGGGTTAGGGTTATGGATAGGGTTAGGATCCCTAGGGTTAGGGGTAGCTTTTTATTAGAATGTCCTGGTCACCAGGTCACTGATAAGCCACCCCCCCACCATCAAGGTGATAAAGGGATCCAAACCCTAACCCTGACAAGCCACCCCCCACCATCAAGGTGATAAAGGGATCCTAATCCTACCCCTAACCCTGACAAGCCACCCCCCACCATCAAGGTGATAAAGGGATCCAAACCCTAACCCTAACCCTGACAAGCCACCCCCCACCATCAAGGTGATAAAGGGATCCAAACCCTAACCCTGACAAGCCACCCCCCACCATCAAGGTGATAAAGGGATCCAAACCCTAACCCTGACAAGCCACCCCCCACCATCAAGGTGATAAAGGGATCCAAACCTTAACCCTACCCCTAACCCTAACCCTGACAAGCCACCCCCCACCATCAAGGTGATAAAGGGATCCAAATCCTAACCCTAACCCTGACAAGCCACCCCCCACCATCAAGGTGATAAAGGGATCCAAACCCTAAACCTGACAAGCCACCCCCCACCATCAAGGCGATAAAGGGATCCTAACCCTACCCCTAACCCTAGCCCTAGGGATCCATAGGAATTGGCTATTATGTTGACCTGGTGACCAGGACATTCTTCTAATAAAAAGCTTTGTTCAATGTGGACACCCCAAGATATACGGTATTGCTATAGAGTACTAAAAATATAAACTCGTAGAGTATTGACTGTCATATAGGGTTAGGGGTAGGGTTAGGGTTTGTATCCCTTTACCACCTTGATGGTGGGGGGTGGCTTGTCAGGGTTAGGGTTAGGGTTAGGGGTAGGGTTTTCTTGTTTTTTCTTGGGGTAAGGGTTATGGTTTCCTTGTATTTTTCTATAAAAACGCATGCGTTTACATAGACAGCAATGCATTTTTTTGCCGCAAATAAACGCATGCGTTTTTTTTGCCGCAAAAAAAAAAAACGCAGCTAGAAATTACTACAGCTTGCATTTCTGCAACTGAACGCACTCGTCAAAAATGCATGCGTTGCCGAAAACGCGTCAAAACGCATGCTAAAAAACGCATGCGTTTTTAATGTTAAGTATAGGGAAAAAAACGCATGCGTTTTTTAGCGCTAAAACGCTGCGGATCAAAACGCAAGTGTGAAACCAGCCTTACCAGGCCAAATTTTACAATTCTGACCACTGTCCCTTTTATGAGTTAATAGCTTTGGAACGCTTCACGGATCCCAACGATTCTGGGATTGTTTTCTCATTACATATTGCAATTCATGATGGTGGTAAAATTTGTTCGATATGACTTGCTTTTATTTGTGAAAATATCAGAAATTTGGAAAATTTTGCAGTTTTCCAACTTTTAATTTCCACGCCCTTAAAAAGAGTTATGTCACACAAAATAGTTAATAATGTTTCCCACATGTCTACTTTACATCAGTACTATTTTTGAAACTTATTTTTTTGTTAGAAACTTACAAGGGTTAAAAGTTGACCAGCAATTTCTCATTTTTCTAACAAAATTTGCAAAACCATTTTTTTTTAGGGACCACATCACATTTGAAGTGACTTTCAGGGGTCTATATGACAGAAAATACACAAAAGTGACACCATTCTAAAAACTGCACCCCTCAAGGTGTTCAAAACCACATTCAAGAAGTTTATTAACCCTTCAGGTGCTTCACAGGAACTAATGAAATGTGTCAGGAAACAGTGAACATTTATCTTTTTTTCACTAACATTTTAGCGGATGCTATGTTGCATTTGGAGAGCCCCTGATGTGCCTAAACAGTGGAAACTGCTCACAAGTGACACCATTTTGGAAACTAGGCCCCCTAAGGAACTTATCTAGATGTGTTGTGAGCACCATGAACTCCCAGGTGCTTTGCAGAAGTTTAGGCGCGAAAATAAAAAATATATAATTTTTCCCACAAAATGTTCTTTTAGCCCCAATTTTTTTATTTTCACAAGCATAACAGGAGAAAATGCACTATACAGTTTGTTGTGCAATTTCTACTGAGTAATCAGATACCCCATATGTGAGAGGAAACTACTGTTTGGGCGCACTGCAGGGCTCAGAAAGGATGAAGTGATGTTTTGGAACTCAGATTTTGATGCGTTCACATTGCATTGTGCCAATGGGAGCAGAGAGGTAGCTCCCTCCCTCTTCAATGTCCTGCAATGTTGCTGTCAGTACTAACAACGGCATCAGAGCAGTTAAATGCCCGTGATCGGTGCTAGCACCGATCCTGGGCATTGCTGCAGCGTGTTAGCTTTCATATACACAGTGTTCCAAATTATTATGCAAATTGGATTTAAGTGTCATAAAGATTTAATTATTTTGTTTTTCAAATAAACTAATTTATGGTATTGTGTCTCAGGGCTCAATGGATCGCTGAAATCAATCTTAAACACATGTGATAGTTTTCCAGGTGATTTTAATTAAAGGACACTACTTAAAAATGATGTTCCACATTATTATGCAGGCCACAGGTTTCAAGTAACATAGGAAAGAAAAAGGATCTCTCTGCTGCCGAAAAGCATCAAATCGTGCAATGCCTTGGTCAAGGGATGAAAACATTAGATATTTCTCGAAAACCTAAGCGTGATCATCGTACTGTTATGAGATTTGTGGCTGATTCTGAGCACAGACGTGTTTGTGCTGATAAAGCCAGAATGAGGAAGGTTTCTGCCAGGCAAGTTCATCGGATTAAGAGAGCAGCTGCTAAAAAGCCTTTAAAAACCAGCAAACAGTTATTTGAAGCTGCTGGTGCCTCTGGAGTCCCTCGAACCTCAAGGTATAGGATCATTCAAAGGCTTGTTGTGGGGCATAAACCTACTATTCGGCCACCCCTAAACAGTGTTCACAATCAGGAACGGTTACAGTGGGCCCAGACATACATGAAGACTAATTTTCAAACAGTCTTGTTTACTGATGAGTGTCGAGCAACCCTGGTGGTCCAGAAGGATGGAGTAGTGGATGGTTGGTGGATGGCCACCATGTCCCAACAAGGCTGCGATGTCAGCAAGGAGGTGGAGGAGTCCCGTTTAGGGCCGGAATCATGGGGAAACAGCTGGTAGTGCCCTTTAAAGTTCCTGAAGGTGTGAAAATGACCTCTGCAAAGTATATGGAGTTTCTGACTGACAACTTTCTTCAATGGTCTAAAAGCAGAAACGTGCCTTCAGGAGCAAAATCATCTTCATGAATGACAATGCACCATCTCATGCTGCAAAGAATACCTCTGAGTCATTGGCTGCTATGGGCATAAAACGAGATAAACTCATGGTGCGGCCACCATCTTCCCCTGATGTCAACCCTATAGAGAACCTTTGGAGTATCCTCAAGCATCAAAGATCTATGAGAGTGGGAGGCTGTTCTTGTCAAAACAGCAGCTCTGGCAGGCTATTCTGACTTCATGCAAAGAAATACAAGCAGAAACTCTCCAAAAATTCACAAGTTCAATGGATGCAAGAATTGTGAAAGTGATATCAAAGAAGGGTTCCTATGTTAACATGTAACTTGGCCTGCTAGGATGTTTTGGAGTTAAGTAGCTTTTTTGTTCAGTAAATGTGACCCCCTAATGCTGCAAATTCCACAAATGCAGGGCCAGCGTTTGGGGCAGGCAGACCAGGCAGAGACCTGGGGCCCCCACCTACAAAGGGGGCCCCCTGCATCTGCAGCCCCTTTATGAAGTGCCCAAAGGGTGTACAGCAGTGAATGCTGTGCATTGCTCTGTAGTCCCGGAGGGTCTCTCGCAAACCCCCCTTGACTGTGGTCCTGGAGCTCTGTGCTGATTGCTGTAGGATCAGGTTTCACAGTCACATACAGCAGCCATCATCATGGGCTCTGACCACAGTCACTAAATCACTGCTTGTAATCTGACAGGGTGACCTCCTGTCACTACTGTCTAGGTGACATAAGACAGGAATATTGTCTGCTGAATCAGGGTATTTATGATATAGAAATAAATGAATTCCCATAAGAAATAAAAAAGGGTAAACTATACACATATATAGTATAGGAATCAGCGTTTATGGTGCTTTTTTTTTTTTGCAGCCAAAGCCTGCTCTCTTGGCAGTAAAAACACTGCTTTCAAAACACCCATTTTTAGGGTATGTGCAGACAACCCGGAAATGGCAGCACTTTGAACGCAGCGGACATGTGTTGCATCCAAAGTGCTGCCATCTTTTGAACACCGGTGATTCTGCATGTGTTCATTGAACCGTGCGGAATCACCGCGTCCTATACATTGCACGGGTGAGATTTCTCTTGCTGAGACTCGCATCTACGCAAGATAAATTGACATGCTGCGGTCTGGAGAGACGCGCCCCATGTCCGTCTCTACATGTGAGGTGCGGGTGTCTGTGGACACATAGTGAAAATGGAATTTCTTGATATCCCATCCACTATGCTGTAACATCTGGCTGCTGCGGGTTGGACGCTGCACAAGTACACAGCAGCCGACCCGCAGCGTTTATTGATTGTGGACACATACCGTTAGAGCTTTTGCTGTTTGTTTTTTACAGTTTGCATTTTGTCTACAGTACATGTTTAATAAAGTTAGTGTTATTCACCAAAAATGCAGCGAAAAACAACGTTGCGACATTTGCAGCTTTTTTTTAAACTTTTTCATTGCTTTCTACAGATGAAAAAAATTGCTGAAAGAAGTGACATGCTGCAGATTTAAAAAAATGCTGCAGTTGTGAAATTCAGTCAAGAGAAAATAAAAGGGTGTGCAGGAGATTTCTGAAAATCTCAGTTTTTGCTTGTGCTGTAAAATGCTGTAAACTTCTTATTTGCAGAATGAAAAGCTGCAAAAATTTTGAACATGGCCAAAAGCTGCTTTTAAAGTGCCACTGTACAGAAGATCAGATTTGGGTACACTTCTACTGGTCTTGGGGGTTTAGCGATAATTTAAGTATGGTACGCTGGAGACAGGATGATACTACCGGTCAGAGGAGGTGCTTGAAGCTGGATGTGACTGTGTTGGGAGTGCGTGATGGAAGAATGCAGAATGGGGGTTTGGTATACTGCTTCAGTGCGATTTGTGTGGAAAAGCTTTGGGTATCATTATACCCGTAATGGAGGCTTTGGTTGCCATTACTGTGAAGGGAGCAGAAGCTGAATGTGGCTCTCAAGGTCAGAAAGGTTGGGGACCTCTGCTCTAATGGGTGATGACTTTTATTAGACTGACTGTCATTTGCACCGACCATTTAGGAAAATCCGAGAAAAATATCATTTGCATAATAATTTGGAACATGGTGTAGAGCGGACTCCCACTTTTTATTGCGGCAGCGCTTATTGTGAGACTGCACGGTCATGGCGACATATATACGGAGATTTGCTGGCATGTCGGTAAGGCGTTACTATACTGAACACAAACACATTTACTGTTTTCAAAACTCTTTTTATTACTAAACCGTATGAGACTATATGAAAATTTAATTTAATATGCTCAGGCTGAACAAATATACAGTAAATAGACATAGTACGACATAGCATATGGAAACTTTATGTGGAGTGAGTGGTTTGCCTCTAAACTCTTAAATTACTGTCCATGTAGGGTAAAGACCAAGGCTGCACCGCAGATTAAGCCATTTGCCACATTGAGTGCATTATGTTGCACCAAGTGGGATTAACAATGTGGTGAATATAAAACACTGCAGGAGACTATAACAATCTGCTACTGTTGTACGGCATGTATGTCATCCTAACGCAACTGCATGTCCCTCGTGACAAATATAGGTCAGGATTCATTTACAATATTTTCCTATTCAACCTGTTGAACGATTTCAAAACTCTTCATAGTGCGAGATCTTATAAATTGTATTGCTTTGTGTACATGGACAAGGTAGACTTAAAGTAGTCTAGAGATGTAGTGTGAAGGCTTGACAGTACTGTTGGTAAAGGTCAGAGTTCACATATATTGTGTACAGTGCTTTTAGCCCCCGGAGACAAGTGAAGGCCTTGTGCACTGTGTAAACTGCTTCTCATAGGAGCCTGTATTGTCATTTTAATCAGTGATCAGCAATATTTGTCATACCTCATGGTCTAATTGTTTGAAGTCTGTCCATCAAGAATGTCTTCGTTTCCCAGAATTTCTATCCAGATAGTATGACACACACGTTTCCTAAAGACTTATTGTTTAAAGGTCTGCAGAACACAAAGCTTTGAGAGGAATGTATGCACAATTGTATATTCCAGTATTTAACCACGTAAATATTATAATAGGAAATTAAATGATCAGCAATTACCTAATATAATTTACCGACAAGAGCCATTCTGACTAAAGCCTGAGGGAGGTGATAAAACCATGTTTTTGGATACTGCCCTATAGGCAGCAGAATCTAGAGACTATCCTCTGTTGATGGTAGCCTTTGTGATATCCGTATAAAAACAGCTATGACTAAACTGCTGATACTTTTGAAAACTATATGTGTATATTATATATATTTGGATGTCTGGGTAATTTAATACAGGTTGCTATGGAACTCGTGTAACCTGCCATAGAAGGGAGCCATGGATTTAAGCAAAGATAGTTAGACAAAGCAGGAGAGCTTAGATTAGAACCAGTTTTAAATGCTTGCACTTTACTTCTCTGATATCACGGCTATACATCGTCAATTCTCTTCTTAGCCAAAGTTCAAGTATTTTTTTGCTAAAATAGGTCAATGTAATGTAATTACTCTGTAAACATAATTGGCCCGTTAAGTTTTCTGTTTACCAGGCATAAAAACTGAAAATACAAAATATGACGCAGTCCTTTCCAATCGATCGCTTGTTCTTTAAAGGGGTTGTTCGGTCTCAGAAGAAAAGTTTGCACTCAGATTACATGACTACAGCCTGCGTGTCGTGAATATGTAATGCACACACTGTCATAACTCACCAGTATATAGCATGTTAACGCATGAATTCTATTTGCATACTTGCTGTCACATGCCGACTAGTCTTGCCTGGCTTCTTTCAGCAGGAGAGAAACACAGAAGTCTAGTCGGCATGTGACCACAAGTATACAAATCGCTGACATGTGACTGCCCATACAGTATTGCAGGGGGAATTGTGACATTTTGCAAGTTGCAATCCGTTAATCAGTCTGCAATCATATAGAGTGACCACAGACTTTTTCTTCTGAGACCAGAAAACCTCTTTAAGTCCAAATAAGATTGATGTTTTTATTTCCAAGGACAACATCCTTTTTACTTTCGGAAGTTCCCGATTTGAACACTGTTTCTTCCCAGAATGCAGCGAAATGTTGCAGGTTGAATTTCCCAGTATTTTACTGGATTCCCAAAAAGGCTTATTCCACTATAGAGTGACTTCTTCATCTTGGGTGGCATAGGGCAGAAATCATTCACATCCACTTTTCCGATATTATTAGAGTGAAGGAACAAGACCTAAGTGTAAAGTAGGAATATGTTACATAATTACAATGCATACAAGCATACGTTTTTACATTTTTCAGTTTACATCTGTATGTGATTTATTTTTAAAATGGTTTGTGTGCCTTGCTTTACTTAACCTTCTGCTGTGCTTAAGTACCGTACTTTTCGGACCATAAGACGCACCCCAAATTTGAGGTGAAAATTGCAGAAAAAAAGATTTTTTTATAAGATGGGGGTCCGTCTTATTGTCCGAATTTAAGGTACGGTATCTTACCTGAGGGCTGGCGGTGGTAAAGCATGGTCACAGGAGGCATGGTGTCGGCAGAGGTGCGGTGATACGGGTCCCTTCCTGCTTAGGTGGGCGATGCCACGGCCTGGTGTCCATAAAGCAGTGCTGTGGCAGCGGCAGACGTGCGGTCACCTCCTCAGGTGAGGTGACGCACGGCCCAGTATCTAAGGTGAGCAGCAGAGCTGTGTTAATCATCGGTTTCTCTGTAGCGGCGGCCATCTTCCTGAGACCGCGCGTGCGCACATTTAGTGCTTTGCTTCCCGGGGCTTCAGGAAAATGGCTGCGGGAGGCCGCGCGTGCGCAGATGGGGATCATGGCTGCCATTTTCCTGAAGCTGAGATCTCAATCTGAGAACTCTGCATCAAGAGATCTCAATCTGCGCAGCCGCGGCCATTTTTCTGAAGCCCCGGGAAGCAGAGAACTCAATCTGCGCATGCGCGGCCTCAGGAAGATGGCCGCCTCCACCAAGAAAGCCGTGATTCACCCAGCTCTGCTGCTCTCCTACCTACCGGGCAGCGGTGTCACCTCACCTGTGGAAGGGACCCTGCTCACGCCATACCGCTCACCGCGCCTCACAATTTTTTTTGGCGAAAAAGTGCGTCTTATAGTCCGAAAAATACAGTATATGTCTAAACATGGATATAATTGTAAAGATTTCCCAAAAGATAGGCAAACTATGCTTTGTTCTTTCATCTGACCCTTGGTATTTTTCATCTGATGACACAAAATATATGAAAATATATTGCTACAATTATAAACATTTTTCCGATCATGCCACAAATCTTAACCATTTTATTGAGCTACGTACGAAAGTGATATAGCGGACTACGCACCTGCAAGTATCTCAGATCAGAAATTCCAGCCGGGACTGATTTTAACTTGTTATTTTCTAAGTGAATTTCTCTTACTTTTGGTATATAAGCAAGACTTCCATTTTCAACTTCTTTAATTTTATTATGACCTAAACCAAGTCTGAAATCAGAAACATCAAGTCAATTATTGGTTGATACTGAAAAATTGTTTCACCAAGAAAATAAAATACTATTACGATTGGCCAAAGATGTCTCACATGTCTTGCAAAGTCTGCCAAATAATGACATTTTGATAATTTTACATCTTTACTGACTCTAAATTTAATGGCTGCTACGTAGTTATGTTTTTATTGCAGCCGTAAGGGTCATTCTTTTGAATATCTGCTTTTAAAGATCCTTCTGATAAAGTTTGTAGAGCTGCAAAATCCCGATGCTTAAGATGCTGTTAGAAGTCTAAGGCATCCGGTACTGATCAGAGATCATGAACATTTTTTCCCAGTCATAACCTAAGGCAGTGTTCCCCAACTCCAGTCCTCAAGAGCCATCAACAGGTCGTGTTTTCAGGATTTCTTTAGTATGGCCCAGGTGATGGAATTGTTGCCTGTCTAGATGATGGAATTCTCACCTGGGCAATACTAAGGAAATCCTGAAAACATGACCTGTTGGTGGCTCTTGAGGACCGGACTTGGGGAAGACTGACCTAAGGGTATGTTCATACTGAGTTTTTTGTTGTTGTGTTTTTTGAGTGGAAACTGAGTACGATCCCTACATTTATGAGGAGGATTTAGAGAATTTTGGCTCAGTTTCTGCTTAAAAAAACTCTTAAAAACTCAGTCTGCACATACCCTAGATGTCACGCACATTGTTGACCTAAGCTGCTTAACTGAGGGAGCGGGCTGCCATAAGGATCTATTAACCCATGCTATGGCCTAGTAGATTGCCTGTCATTGTAACACTGACAGGCAATAACGCTTTGCAATGCCACGTATTTCAAAATATTGTAGAATCGATTGAAGGATTTCTCTTTAAAGCCCTGGAGGCAGCTCATTTACATATTAAGAAAAAATGTGGGTTTTTCTGGAATAAGACATCAAATCGCAGATATCACGGTATCATTTTATTCAACTTTCTATGACCTACATGTCCATATAGACGGATTAGGAGGGTTGATCCTAACGTCAGATTCTCTTTAAGATATGAAAGATATTACAAAGTCATTTTTAAGCCTCTGGTGCGCTCAATTGAACTATTCTATAAGCTATTATGTCCAAAAAGATTTGGAACAGTGATCATTTTTCCTAGGTGCGGCCCACCTAAGTGACTCCAAGTCTGCAGCAAACATTCGTCAAGGAAATCAGTTCTCAGAGCATGAACCAAAAAACTACAGGCCTCTCCTGCATGAAGAAAGGTCAGTGTTGCTGGACCTGCTGTTGCACAAGAGTAATACGAATACTCGGAAAAATGTCCTTTTGGATCCAAGCAAAGCTGTTCAGACTGTTTCTCTATGGAGAGATGAAGTCATCAGTGTTGAGGCCACTTTGGTACTTAAAGGGAATCTGTCACCAGGATGATACTTAATTGGAGAGCAGCATAATATAGCCGCCTTTAAGGGGTTTGACTACAGCCATGGCGCTGTTTTATAGGCAGATGTTGGCTATGTTGCACTGCCGGCATATGCCTCTTATGAAGCAGGCTCAGCTACCGAGACTACTTTAAACAATCCTTTTCAACTTTTGATGCAAATGTATGTCATAGGTCGATAAGGGGTCAAGTTCTATAGTAAAAAAAAAAAAAGTCTGCATACACAGCATATGGTTTTTATTGTGTGCTTTTTTCCCAGCATTTTGGGTCAGTAAAGTTTTTTTTTTCTCCTTCCTCCAAAACACATCAAGCTCAGCATATGGATTTTTTTGGCATTCTTCTCCATAGGCTTCTCTAGTGAGGTCAGAGAGACTGAAAACTGGAAAACACATGTATAAGATGACCATTTTAAAATGCAGACAAAAAAGTGGGGTTTACAGCTACGCAGAACTGTAAGGGGTGTAATAAATGACAAAACTAAAACATTTATCAAATTAAAGTAAAAGTGTAGCGATTAGGCATTAAAATATTGTGTACAATGCGAATGAGGCTGGAGATCTGTAGACTCTGTCACTACAGCTCTATTTCCTGCACATCACCTCCCTCATCTGCATGACTGATGTTCTTTATTCTGTGTGACTTTGGGCACAGGTGGGACAGTCAAGCGGGAGGATCTGGCGCTGGTTGGGGAATAGATCTGGAGTGACAGAGGCTTCAGATCTACCATAGCAATTTGCATATCTATATAAACGCTGATTTCTCAGTAACGGACGAACAGACCGGCCATGTAAAGGCATTGCTGGACTTGTCTTTAAAAGAGCCACAGACGCATGGAAAAAGTTTTAGAGTATAAAAATCTGCAGACCGATTCCCTTTAAAGGGAACCTGTCACCCCCAAAATCAAAGATGAGCTAAGCCCACCAGCATCAGGGGCTTATCTACAGCATTCTGTAATGCTGTAGATAAGCCAACGATGTATCCTAAAAGATGAGAAAAAGAGGTTAGATTATACTCACCCAGGGGCGGTCCCGCTGCGGTGGGCGTCGCTGTCCGGGGTCTCCCATCTTCTTACGATGACGTCCTCTTCTTGTCTTCAAGCTGCGGCTCTGGCGCAGGTGTACTTTGTCTTCCCTGTTGAGGGCAGAGCAAAGTACTGCAGTGCGCAGGTGCCAGGCCTCTCTGACCTTTCCAGGTGCCTGCGCACTGCAGTACTTTGCTCTGCCCTCAACAGGGCAGACAAAGTACTCCTGTGCCAGAGCCGCGGCAGGAAAACAAGAAGAGGACGCCATCCTATGAAGATAGGAGGCGCCGGACCGCGACACCCATCGGATCGGACCGCCCCTGGGCGAGTATAATCTAACCTCTTTTTCTCATCTTTTAGGTTACATCGGGGGCTTATCTACAGCATTACAGAATGCATTACAGAATACTGTAGATAAGCCCCTGATGCTGGTGGGCTTAGCTCACCTTCGATTTTGGGGGTGACACGTTCCCTTTAATAGCAAAATAGAATGATGGCTTTCAGTATTCCTTTTACTTTTTACAGCTTTATGTATGAGGAAAGTTTGGCAAAACATTGGAACAGTAGGCTATTTTATTTCCTGAGAACACTCACATCCATACTGTATTTCATTTGCTGGCAAGTATCGTCTTCGGGGAAAAAGAAAAAAAAAAAGATCATTTACAATGTTAACTACCAAAACAATTTGACGTTACCTCTGCAGTTCTTTGTAGCGTATAAAGTCTTCAAGTTCTACTGATGAAATTTTGTTTCGGTCAAGATGCAACTCGTAGATCGATGATGGCATATCTTTGTAGAAATTTACAGTATTATTACTCTTAAAAAAAAGCGTCACATCATAAAGCAACAATAGTTCCTTTGACCTATGACATTCTTCCCCATGTACTGTCCTTTATGGGATTGTGTCAAGAAGACATTGGAGAGTGAAGCAGAGACCAGGTGAAACTTTTCATGGCGGTTTTTCAAATAAATGGTAACACATGGATGGGCCATGACCGCCCGTGCGGGAGCTGTAATTACAGACCTATGGCATTCTGTCTTAGAGAGGACCTGCTGACCCTTCTATAACATCTGGATTCATAGGCTATAAGAGCGGCCATGAGAAACCCCCTTTCACAACAGTCCTGTTAACAAGGTGTCAGCTTGTCAGAAACTAAATGTGTTTAACAGGAATCTGTCATGGTGGAAAATATTTACAGTTAGGTCCATATATATTTGGACAGAGACAACATTTTTCTCATTTTGGTTATAGACATTACCACAATGAATTTTAAGCAAAACAATTCAGATGCAGTTGAAGTTCAGAATTTCAGCTTTCATTTGAAGGTATCCACATTAAAATTGGATGAAGGGTTTAGCAGTTTCAGCACCTTAACATGTCCCACCCTGTTTTTAAAGGAACCAAAAGTAATTGGACAGATTAAATAATTTTAAATAAAATGTTAATTTCTAGTACTTGGTTCAAAACCCTTTGTTGGCAATGACTGCCTGAAGTCTTGAACTCATGGACATCACCAGACACTGTGTTTCCTCCTTTTTGATGCTCTGCCAGGCCTTCACTGCGGTGGTTTTCAGTTGCTGTTTGTTTGTGGGCCTTTCTGTCTGAAGTTTAGTCTTTAACAAGTGAAATGCTGCTCAATTGGGTTGAGATCAGGTGACTGACATTCAAGAATATTCCACTTCTTTGCTTTAATAAACTCCTGGGTTGCTTTGTCTTTATGTTTTGGGTCATTGTCTGTTGTGAACTATACTTCTTGGCTCCCTCTTGTGGTCACTAGTGGTTTGGCACTTGGATTGTCTTTTCCCAGGTTGGTACTCACCTGGTTCGTTAGGCCTGGGGTGTTGCTATTTAGACTTCCTGGATTCTCAGTCCAGTGCCTGGCATCGTTGTAATCAGTTCATTTCTGTTTGCTCCTGTCTTCAGGTCCTGGTTCTTTGCAAGATAAGCTAAGTCCTGCTTTCTTATTTTTGTTTTGTTTGCATTGTTCATATTTTTGTCCAGCTTGTACAAAATGTGATTCCTGATATCGCTGGAAGCTCTAGGGGGCTGATATTCTCCCCCCTCACCGTTAGTCGGTTCGGGGGTTCTTGGATATTCAGCGTGGATATTTTGCAGGGTTTTTTGCTGACCATATAAGTCATCTTACTATCTTCTGCTATTAGTCAGTGGGCCTCTCTTTGCTAAAATCTAGTTCATTCTTACTTTTGTCTTTTCTTCTTACCTCACCGTTATTACTTGTTGGGGGCTTGTATTATAACTTTGGGGTCTTTTCTCTGGAGGCAAGAGAGGTCTTATTTTCCCTGACAGGGTTAGTTAGTTCTCCGGCTGGCGCGAGACGTCTAGAATCAACGTAGGCACGTTCCCCGGCTACTGTTAGTTGTTTGTGCTAGGATCAGGTATATGGTCAGCCTAGTTACCACTTCCCTATGAGCTGGTATTTATGTTTGCAGACTTTGCTGTAATCTCTGAGATCCTCTGCCATTGGGATCATAACAGTATGCCAGGCCAAGTGAATAGTTAATGCATTGCAGAAGCGGGATTAAAAGAAAAGAAGTTCTGAGGTTTTTTTTTGTTTTTTTTTCTTCCTTCCCCTTTTTCTCTGAGTGGCTTGAAGCTTTGCTGCAGACATGAATGTTCAGACCTTGATTACTAGTGTGGATCAGCTTGCTGCACGAGTGCAGGGCATTCAGGATTTTGTTGTTAGCAGTCCTATGTCAGAGCCTAAGATACCTATTCCTGAGCTGTTCTCTGGAGATCGATTTAAATTTAGGAATTTTAGGAATAATTGTAAATTGTTTCTATCTTTGAAACCTCGTTCGTCTGGAGATTCAGCTCAGCAAGTTAAAATTGTTATCTCCTTCTTGCGTGGCGACGCTCAGGATTGGGCTTTCTCGTTCGCGCCAGGAGATCCGTCATTGGCGGCTGTTGATGCGTTTTTTCTGGCGCTCGGATTGCTTTATGAGGAGCCTAATCTTGAAATTCAGGCAGAAAAAGCCCTACTGGCTATCTCTCAGGGCCAGGATGAAGCTGAAGTGTATTGCCAAAAATTTCGGAAATGGTCCGTGCTTACTCAATGGAATGAATGTGCTCTGGCTGCAAATTTCAGAAATGGCCTTTCTGAAGCCATTAAGAATGTGATGGTGGGTTTCACAATTCCTACAAGTCTGAATGATTCTATGGCGCTGGCTATTCAGATTGATCGGCGTTTGCGGGAGCGCAAATCCGCTAATCCTCTGGCGGTGTTGTCTGAACGGACACCTGTCTCAATGCAATGTGATAGAATCCTGACTAGAACCGAACGACAAAATCATAGACGTCAGAATGGGCTGTGTTTTTACTGTGGTGATTCTACACATGTTATATCAGCATGCTCTAAACGCCTAACCAAGGTTGTCAGTCCTGTCACCATTGGTAATTTGCAGCCTAAATTTATTTTGTCTGTGACTTTAATTTGCTCATTGTCTTCCTACCCTGTTATGGCGTTTGTGGATTCAGGTGCTGCCCTGAGTCTTATGGACTTGTCGTTTGCCAAGCGCTGTGGTTTTGTCCTGGAGCCTTTAAAAGTTCCTATTCCTCTCAGAGGAATTGATGCTACGCCATTGGCGGAAAAT
This sequence comes from Ranitomeya variabilis, assembly GCF_051348905.1. Taxonomy (NCBI): domain Eukaryota; kingdom Metazoa; phylum Chordata; class Amphibia; order Anura; family Dendrobatidae; genus Ranitomeya; species Ranitomeya variabilis. Next base: position 165,852,116 of record NC_135239.1, on the reverse strand, counting down.
AAACCGCAGTATTGGACACAAGTGACCATGTGCATGACTCCTGAACATCGGGAGGTGATTCGTTTTCTTGTTCTGCATAAAATGAATGATTTGGTCGTTTTAGGTCTGCCATGGTTACAGACCCATAATCCAGTTTTGTATTGGAAGGCTATGTCTGTGTCGAGTTGGGGTTGTCAGGGAATTCATTGCGATTCTCCGCCGGTGTCTATTGCTTCTTCTACTCCTTCAGAAGTTCCTGAGTATTTGTGTGACTATCAGGATGTATTCAGTGAGTCCAGGTCCAGTGCTCTTCCTCCTCATAGGGACTGTGACTGCGCTATAGATTTGATTCCTGGCAGTAAATTTCCTAAGGGACGATTATTTAATTTGTCTGTACCCGAGCATGCCGCAATGCGTTCTTATGTCAAGGAGTCTTTGGAGAAGGGGAATATTCGTCCATCCTCTTCCCCTCTTGGTGCGGGATTCTTTTTTGTGGCCAAGAAAGACGGGTCTTTGAGACCTTGTATAGACTATCGGCTTCTGAATAAAATCACTGTTAAGTTTCAGTATCCTTTGCCACTATTGTCAGACTTGTTTGCTCGGATTAAGGGTGCCAAGTGGTTCACCAAGATAGATCTTCGTGGTGCGTACAACCTTGTGCGCATTAGGCAGGGAGATGAATGGAAAACTGCATTTAATACGCCCGAAGGTCATTTTGAGTACTTGGTGATGCCCTTTGGGCTCTCTAATGCTCCTTCAGTGTTTCAGTCCTTTATGCATGATATTTTCCGGAAGTATCTAGATAAATTTATGATTGTTTATCTGGATGATATTCTGGTTTTTTCTGATGATTGGGATTCTCATGTAAAGCAGGTCAGGATGGTGTTTCAGGTTTTGCGTGATAATGCTTTGTTTGTGAAGGGCTCAAAGTGTCTCTTTGGAGTGCAGAAGGTTTCCTTTTTGGGTTTTATTTTCTCCCCTTCTGCTGTGGAGATGGACCCAGTCAAGGTCCGAGCTATTCATGATTGGACTCAACCCACGTCAGTTAAGAGTCTTCAGAAGTTCTTGGGGTTTGCTAATTTCTACCGTCGTTTTATCGCTAACTTTTCTAGCGTTGTTAAACCTTTGACGGATATGACCAAGAAAGGTTCTGATGTGGCTAATTGGGCTCCTGCAGCCGTGGAGGCCTTCCAGGAGCTGAAGCGCTGGTTTACTTCGGCGCCTGTTTTGTGCCAGCCTGATGTCGCACTTCCCTTTCAGGTTGAAGTGGATGCTTCTGAGATCGGTGCTGGGTCTGTTTTGTCGCAGAGAGGCTCTGGTTGCTCTGTGATGAGACCATGTGCTTTTTTCTCTAGGAAGTTTTCGCCTGCTGAGCGGAACTATGATGTTGGTAATCGGGAGTTGTTGGCCATGAAGTGGGCATTTGAGGAGTGGCGTCATTGGCTCGAGGGTGCTAAGCATCGTGTGGTGGTCTTGACTGATCACAAAAATCTGATGTATCTCGAGTCTGCTAAGTGCCTGAATCCTAGACAGGCTCGTTGGTCATTGTTTTTCTCTCGTTTTGACTTTGTGGTCTCGTACCTGCCTGGTTCGAAGAATGTTAAGGCTGATGCTCTTTCTAGGAGCTTTGTGCCTGACTCTCCTGGAGTCTCGGAGCCAGCTGGTATTCTTAGAGGGAGTAATCGTGTCGGCCATATCTCCTGATTTGCGACGTGTGTTGCAGAGATTTCAGGCTGGTAGACCTGACTCTTGTCCACCCGACAGACTGTTTGTTCCTGATAAGTGGACCAGCAGAGTTATTTCCGAGGTTCATTCCTCGGTGTTGGCAGGGCATCCGGGAATTTTTGGTACCCGAGATTTGGTGGCTAGGTCCTTTTGGTGGCCTTCCTTGTCACGGGATGTGCGGTCATTTGTGCAGTCCTGTGGGACTTGTGCTCGGGCTAAGCCTTGTTGTTCTCGTGCTAGCGGGTTGCTTTTGCCCTTGCCCGTCCCGAAGAGGCCTTGGACACACATTTCCATGGATTTCATTTCTGATCTTCCGGTGTCTCAAGGAATGTCTGTCATCTGGGTGGTGTGTGATCGTTTTTCCAAGATGGTCCATTTGGTGCCCTTGCCTAAGTTGCCTTCCTCTTCCGATCTGGTTCTTTTGTTTTTTCAGAATGTGGTTCGTTTACACGGCATTCCTGAGAATATCGTGTCCGACAGAGGATCCCAGTTTGTGTCCAGGTTCTGGCGATCTTTTTGTGCTAAAATGGGCATTGATTTGTCGTTTTCATCTGCCTTTCATCCTCAGACTAATGGCCAAACGGAGCGAACTAATCAGACACTGGAGGCTTATTTGAGATGTTTTGTTTCTGCGGACCAGGATGATTGGGTGACCTTCTTTGCCATTGGCTGAGTTTGCCCTTAATAATCGGGCTAGTTCCACTACTTTGGTTTCGCCATTCTTCTGCAACTCTGGTTTTCATCCTCGTTTCTCCTCGGGTCATGTTGAGTCTTCTGACTGTCCTGGGGTGGATTCCGTGGTGGATAGGTTGCAGCGGATTTGGAATCATGTGGTGGACAACTTGAAGTTGTCACAGGAGAAGGCTCAGCGTTTTGCCAACCGCCGCCGCGGTGTGGGTCCCCGACTTCGTGTTGGGGAATTGGTTTGGTTGTCTTCTCGGTATGTCCCTCTGAAGGTTTCCTCTACTAAGTTTAAGCCTCGCTTTATTGGTCCTTATAAAATTTTGGAAGTTCTTAACCCGGTTTCTTTTCATTTGGATCTTCCAGTGTCGTTTGCCATTCACAACGTGTTCCATAGGTCTTTGTTGCGGCGGTACGTTGTGCCTGTGGTTCCTGCTGTTGAGCCTCCTGCTCCGGTGTTGGTTGAGGGCGAGTTGGAGTACGTGGTGGAGAAGATCTTGGATTCTCGTCTCTCTAGACGGAGCCTTCAGTATTTGGTCAAATGGAAGGGCTATGGTCAGGAGGATAATTCCTGGGTGGTCGCCTCTGATGTTCATGCGGCCGATTTGGTTCGTGCCTTCCACGCTGCTCATCCTGATCGCCCTGTTGGTCTTGGTGAGGGTTCGGTGACCCCTCCTTAAAGGGGGGGTACTGTTGTGAACTATACTTCTTGGCTCCCTCTTGTGGTCACTAGTGGTTTGGCACTTGGATTGTCTTTTCCCAGGTTGGTACTCACCTGGTTCGTTAGGCCTGGGGTGTTGCTATTTAGACTTCCTGGATTCTCAGTCCAGTGCCTGGCATCGTTGTAATCAGTTCATTTCTGTTTGCTCCTGTCTTCAGGTCCTGGTTCTTTGCAAGATAAGCTAAGTCCTGCTTTCTTATTTTTGTTTATTTGCATTGTTCATATTTTTGTCCAGCTTGTACAAAATGTGATTCCTGATATCGCTGGAAGCTCTAGGGGGCTGATATTCTCCCCCCTCACCGTTAGTCGGTTCGGGGGTTCTTGGATATTCAGCGTGGATATTTTGCAGGGTTTTTTGCTGACCATATAAGTCATCTTACTATCTTCTGCTATTAGTCAGTGGGCCTCTCTTTGCTAAAATCTAGTTCATTCTTACGTTTGTCTTTTCTTCTTACCTCACCGTTATTATTTGTTGGGGGCTTGTATTATAACTTTGGGGTCTTTTCTCTGGAGGCAAGAGAGGTCTTATTTTCCCTGACAGGGTTAGTTAGTTCTCCGGCTGGCGCGAGACGTCTAGAATCAACGTAGGCACGTTCCCCGGCTACTGTTAGTTGTTTGTGCTAGGATCAGGTATATGGTCAGCCTAGTTACCACTTCCCTATGAGCTGGTATTTATGTTTGCAGACTTAGCTGTAATCTCTGAGATCCTCTGCCATTGGGATCATAACAATTGTCCATCTGTAGTATGAAGCGACGACCAATCAGTTTGGCTGCATTTGGCTGGATCTGAGCGCACAGTATGGCTCTGAATACCTCAGAATTCATTCGGCTGCTTCTGTCCTGTGTCACATCATCAGTAAATACTAGTGACCCAGTGCCACTGGCAGCCATGTATGCCCAAGCCATCACACTGCCTCCGCCGTGTTTTACAGATGATGTGGTATGCTTTGGATCATGAGCTGTACCATGCCTTCGCCATACTTTTCTCTTTCCATCATTCTGGTAGAGGTTGATCTTGGTTTCATCTGTCCAAAGAATGTTCTTCCAGAACTGTGCTGGCTTTTTTAGATGTTTTTTAGCAAAGTCCAGTCTAGCCTTTTTATTCTTGATGCTTATGAGTGGCTTGCACCGTGCAGTGAACCCTCTGTATTTACTTTCATGCAGTCTTCTCTTTATGGTAGATTTGGATATTGATGCGCCGACCTCCTGGAGAGTGTTGGTCACTTGGTTGGCTGTTGTGAAGGGGTTTCTCTTCACCATGGAGATTATTCTGCGATCATCCACCACTCTTGTCTTCCGTGGGCACCCAGGTCTTTTTGCATTGATGAGTTCACCAGTGCTTGCTTTCTTTCTCAGGATGTACCAAACTGTAGATTTTGCCACTCCTAATATTGTAGCAATTTCTCGGATGGTTTTTTCTGTTTTCGCAGCTTAAGGATGGCTTGTTTCACTTGCATGGAGAGCTTCTTTGACCGCATGTTTACTTCACAGCAAAACCTTCCAAATGCAAGCACCACACTTCAAATCAACTCCAGGCCTTTTATCTGCTTAATTGAGAATGACATAAAAAAGGGATTGCCCACACCTGTCCATGAAATAGCCTTGGAGTCAATTGTCCAATTACTTTTGGTCCCTTCAAAAACAGGGTGGCACATGTTAAGGAGCTGAAACTCCTAAACCCTTCATCCAATTTTAATGTGGATACCCTCAAATGAAAGCTGAAAGTCTGAACTTCAACTGCATCTGAATTGTTTTGTTTAAAATTCATTGTGGTAATGTGGTAATGTCTATAACCAAAATCAGAAAAATGTTGTCTCTGTCCAAATATATGGACCTAACTGTACATGCAGATATAAGGTTAATCTGATAATAAATTAACTGATATCCTCCCTGCAGCCGGTCGCTTTCAGTTATAGGGGCATGAACAGAGCAGTTAGTCATCCCTCACTATATGTTGAGTGGCGGCTGTAATTACTATTCGTCACTTTGATTGACAGCTTGCTCTACGCAGCATATGTGTACAAGCCTGTGTGTGCTGAACAGGCTGTCAATCAAAGTGGCAGGAATGATTATAGCCGCCACTCACAGTATAGTGAGCATTGACCGTAACCACTCCCTGCACCGCCCTGCGACTGAAAGCGTTGGCTTCAGGGAGGATGTAAAGTAATTTTCTTCCTGTAGCTGTTGCTTCCAGGAACATGTGATTTTTAATGTCATTTACTTGCAAATTAACCCTATATCTGCAGGTAAGTAGCATTTCCCAACATGGAAGGTTCATTTTAAAGGATTTGTTTTATCTAGACTTCAAAAGAGGAAAGTCTGGTTTATTAGCTGGTCACCATTAAAATGTTAATTGCTAGAACTCACTGATTAACAACTATCACTGGGGGACGTGGTCAGTGTATGGAAAATGAATTATTACTAGTGATGAGCGAATATACTCGTTGCTCAGGTTTTCCCGAGCACGCTCGGGTGATCTCCGAGTATTTGTTAGTGTTCGGAGATTTAATTTTCATCACCTCAGCTGGATGATTTACGGCTGCTAGCCAGCCTGAATACATGTGGGGATTGCCTGGTTGCTAGGGAATCCCCACATGTAATCAAGCAGGCTAGCAGCTGTAAATCATCCGAACACTAACAAATACTCGGAGATCACCAGAATGTGCTCAGGAAAACCTGAGCAACGAGTATACTCGCTCATCACTAGTTATTACAAGTCAGCACTGTAGAAGAATGGCTGACCACAGTAATTTTCATTAGAAATGTAATTTCTAAATGATTTTGATCACTGTCTGACTTTGGTAGTTTATTGACCTGCTACTTATAAATGCAGATTTAGCAGACTATTACCAACCTTTAGGGATAGATGTCAGTTTGGCTTCTGCGATTCTAACATGGAACACGGTCAGTCCTTCAAATGCTCCTGCTTCTATTCCTTCATTTTCCAGTGGGTTTGCACTCATTTCTGTTAAACACAGATGATTATTACCAGTGCGATATGCAGAGTTGTGTTACAAATGCATTTTGTTGGTAGTTTTGATCTCAAGTTTGATGGACCATGCTAAAGATGACTAGTAACAAAGCTACCTCTATAGCAGTGTGCATAAAGGGAATCTATCAACAGGATTTCACACCCTTACTTCTATGCCCATGTGGCTCTTTCAAAGACAAGTCCAGCAATACCTTTACATGACCAGTCCGCTCCTCCGTTACTGAGAAATCAGCATTTGAATTTATATAGAAATTAGTTTGTAGATCTGAATCCTACGTCACTCCAGATCTATTTAGCTCCCTGCTCCTCCTGCATGACTGACAGCTCCTTTCTCTTAAGTCACAGAGCATAAAGGATGTCAGTCAAGCAGTAGAAAGTGGTGCTGGTAAGGAATAGAGCTGGGGTGTCAATGCCATGGATGTCATCATGGATGTCTTAAAAAACAGTTCTCAGGACTCTCATCAGGCGTCCACATATTACTGACGTGGCTGTTGGTATCGGGTCCTGCAAATTGATATGCACCAACTCCGCATGTGGGTTTGGTTTGGTAGTGGTGTGGCAGAGCGGAGTCATACCATAACAAGGACAATTGTTGCAAGCAGTGGTTTTATTGTTGTCGCTGATCACTATGTATATTTTGGCATTATTACAATTGAATCTGGTGTGTTGCCTGGAAAAATACATTTGTCATCGTTGTATTGTTAGAACAATTTCAGTCTAGATTCTTTGTCTCCGCGTATATACATGTCTGTAATTGTTCTCCGTAGTAGTGGAATGTTTCTGCAAATTAGCAAAGAATGATGCATCTGATAAATACCAATGTGTGACATTTTCCAAAACTCTTTTAAATTCAGTGGCACTCTTTCCAAAATATGACATCAACTGCGAGACACACCTACCTAAAACATGTAAGGACGCCATGCCTTTGAAGGAATCTTTTTGTACTTTTTTTACTTTGTTGTCGTGAATTCTCAGTTCCGACAGGGATTTTGGAAGGTTGGATGGAATTTCTGTCAGCTGATTGTGGGACAGATAGAGTCTCCGTAACTTGTTTATTGACTGGAAGGCTTTAGGGTGAACTTTGTATAACTTGTTGTTGTTGAGAAACAAGGCCTAGATAAATCACAAGGACATGTTAGAAAACAATTTATAACACTGCCGCTCATGTGCAAAATGTTTCATGTAGTAGTGCAGATGTCTCATTACCCATCACTTCTTTCATTAGTCAAACGCTCTCTGGATTCAATTATATCTGGTTTATCGGAAACTTCTGGCATGTAAGGAATTAGGGGTCACCCTTTGAACCTTCTGAAAGACCTACATCTGCATGCTAAAAGCTGAAGGGACAAAACACTTAAAGGGAATCTAACAGCAGGATTTTACCCCCAAAACTATTTACATGTGCATGTAGCTCTTTCAGAGATAAGTCCAGCAATACCTTTACATGTCAGGTCCGTTCCTTGATTACTGGGAAATGACAAATTAAATTGATGTGCAAATAATGCTGAAGTGCTATGGTAGATCTGAAGCCTCTGTCATTCCAGCTCTATTCCCCATCCAGCATCACCTCCTGTTGCTTGACTGAGAGACTCTGTGATTTGGCTTCAAGTAAATGAGCCATCAGTCACAGAAGGAGGTGGCGCTGGGACTAGAGCTGCAGTGAAAATGGCTTCAGATCTACCATAGCCCTTCAGACTCATTTGTATATTTATTTCAAATGCTCATATTTCAGTAAGGGAGTAATAGACCGGTTATGTGAAGGTATTGCTGGACTTTTGAATGCCCTACATGCACATATAAATATTTTCAGGGACCTTTTACCAGTTTTAGGATATTAAACTGGCCATATCTTGGAGTAGAGATTATTCTTTGGGGTTGTTTTAATATTTCCCCTGCATGATATTGCCAAATTGTAAGCAGGAGAGGTCAAGTAGGGTAAAAAGGATACCCATGTGACACGTGTAATGACACACAACCCTATTTTTCATTTGTTCTTAATGCTTCCTTAAATTTGCACCTTTTTTAACCACTTCACGACCTTGGACATACCCAGTATGTCATGGTTGGGAAGTGCTACCCTCCCTTGGACGTACTAGATACGTCCTGACAATTTTGCGTGCACAGGAGCTGTGTGCGCACGATAGCCGCCAGGTGTTCAGGCAGTACCACAGCTGTCACAGTCGATAATGGCATTTAGAAGAGATGGAGAGGGCCCCATCTGCTCTACGATCGGGGCCCCCGCTACATCATCATGGGAACTCGATCGTGCCACGGTGACCCAATGTCGTCATTACAACATCTGGGTCACCGGGCTCTAGCAAGCTTGTGTGAGAGCAGAACTGACAATTACAATGCATACATTATAACCGTGATCAGACCGTTAAAAGTTAAAGTATGGAACTAAGTAAAAAAATAAAAATTGTAAAAATGTGTTTTAAAATATCAAAACATAATTATATATTTGTATATTGTATATATACATTTATATTTTTATGTAAATAAAATAGACAAAAAAAATACACATTTGGTATTGCTGCGTCCAGAACAACTCGCCACATAAAAATAAAACTGTCACACTGAACACCATAAAAAAAATGATGCTTTATCATCATACCACCGAATAAAAGTGGAATGAAACTTGTTCAAACAGTTAAATGTAAATAAAAATGGTATCTATGAAAACATCACCTTGTCCTGTAAAAAAACGAGCTGCCTTAGGGTATGTTTCCACGTTCAGGAAACGCTGCGTGTTTGTGGGTGGTATCTGAGGTTTCCAGATGTTTTTGGCTAATTAATCAATTGCAACTTTTTAAAAAGTCATAAACTTTTGCACAAATATACTCCAGACCTACTCTTGTTTAATTTTATGTACACCAGTTATGCTGGCGCCAACTTTGTCAAGCGAGCCGTGCAGCCAATCAGTGGCCTCTTCCCTCTCAATTCCTTTGGACGAAAGTCACACCCTGAAGAAGAGAAAGCGTGCTGCTGCTCTCTGACTTCCTCTGGATAACAATGTCACATGAGCCAACATCGCTGGAACAGCGCTTGGACCGGAATTGAGTATAGTTATTATTTTACATGGGGGAACTCTGGTGAACGAGAAAGGGTTGTCTGAGTAGTGGTTGTCTGAGTAGTGGATTTCATTTGAATAAGACATCAAAATCGCAGATAACAAGGTATCATGTTTTTCAGCTTCCTATGACCTACATGTCCATATATACAGCTTAGGAATTGTTGATCCTACTGAAGGATTCCCTATACATCATGGTCAAGGCTCGTTAAAGGGTCCACATTGACTTAGCTGGTTACCTTAAGCATCTGCAGATGTCACTAGAAAACTAGCTTTGTGGGGAGTTTTATGATGGCGACTGACCATCAGTGGGGGCATGATCCTCTTTATGTGAACATTTGGGATGTCTGTATCGACTATTATGACCAAGGCAACTACAGTGGGGGAAATAAGTATTTGATCCCTTGCTGATTTTGTAAGTTTTCCCAATGACAAAGACATGAACAGTCTATAATTTATATCAAAAATAAAATCCAGAAAATCACATTGTATAAATTATATAAATTTATTTGCATTTTGCAGCGAGAAATAAGTATTTGATCCCCTACCAACCATTAAGAGTTCTGGCTCCTACAGACCAGATAGATGCTCCTAATCAACTCTTTACCTGCATTAAAGACAGCTGTCTTACATAGTCACCATTATAAAATACTCCTGTCCACAGACTCAGTCAGTCAATCTCTAACCTCTACAACATGGGCACGATCAAAGAGCTTTATAAGGATGTCAGGGACAAGATCATAGACCTGCACAAAGCTGTAATGGGCTACAAAACCATAGGTAAGACGCTGGGTGAGAAGGAGACAACTGTTGGGGCAATAGTAAGAAAATGGAAGAAATACAAAATAACGGTCAATCGACATCGATCTGGGGCACCAGGCAAAATCTCACCTCGTGGGTTATCCTTGATCATGAGGAAGGTGAGAGATCAGCCTAAAACTACACAGGGGTAACTTGTTAATGATCTCAAGGCAGCTGGGACCACAGTCACCAAGAAAACCATTGGTAACACATTACGCCGTAAAAATTTAACATCCTGCAGTGCCTGCAAGGTCCCCTGCTCAAGAAGGCACATGTGCAGGCCCGTCTGAAGTTTGCCACTGAACACCTAGATGATTCTGTGAGTATTTGGGAGAAGGTGCTTTGGTCAGAGGAGACAAAATTTGAGGTCTTTGGCATTAACTCACCGTATTTGGAGGAAGAGAAATGCTGCCTATGACCCAAAGAACACCGTCCCCCCTGTCAAGCATGGAGGTGGAAACATTATGTTTTGGGGGTGTTTCTCTGCTAAGGGCACAGGACTATTTCATCACATCAGTGGGAGAATGGATGGAGCCTTGTACCGTAAAATCCTGAGTGAGAACCTCCTTCCCTCTGCCAGGACATTAAAAATGGGTCGTGGCTGGGTCTTCCAGCAAGACAATGACCCAAAACATACAGCCAAGGCAACAAAGGGGTGGCTCAAAATGAAGCACATTAAGGCCATGGAGTGGCCTAGCCTGCCTCCAGACCTTAATCTCATAGAAAACTTATGGAGGGAGTTGAAGCTCTGAGTTTGCAAGCGGCAACCTCAAAATTTTGAGGATTTAGAGATGATCTGCAAAGAGGAGTAGACTAAACTTCCTCCTGACATGTGTGCAAACCTCCTCATCAAACTACAAAAAACGTCTGATTGCTGTGCTTGCCAACAAGGGTTTTGCCACCAAGTATTAAGTCTTGTTTGTCAGAGGGATCAAATACTTATTTCTCACTGCAAAATGCAAATACATTTATATAATTTATACAGTGTGATTTTCTGGATTTTAATTTTGATATTCTATCTCTCAATGTTAAAATTAACCTACCCTTTAAAGTATAGACTGTTCATGTCTTTGTCAGTTGGCAAACTTACAAAATCAGCAAGGGATCAAATACTTATTTCCACCACTGTATATCACAATTGTGTTTTTACCAAAATGAGATTGCAAAGTTGAGGGAAGAAGGATGTTTTTGCTTGCAAAATAATGCAAAATATTTTTTATCATGCTAATGGATGAATACTAAGCAAAAAAAAAAACAGCTTACCGAAAGCGCTGTCAGCCCTTGTAGATCCTTTTCCTTAATCTCTTTTATTTTGTTGTTCTGAAGGTCTAATAATTTTGTGTCTGGAGGAATTTTGGCCGGTACAGAAGACAACCCTGTTAATGGTGCAGAAACATGTCACAGAGTTAAGTTTCCTTTGTCTAATAGTAAAATAGTAAATATCATGAAGTACTGAAATACTGACAAAAATACATGACTACTATATTATTAATGGGGTTGCCCAAAGTTCCTTTCTGGAGGAGCACACTGTTCCTCTCTCTCCAGGCTTCCTGCTTCACAGGGGGCAGTGCATGCCTGATGATTGACAGTTTCCACAAACGACATGGCTGAGTTCTCATTGGCTAAACTGCATTCTCCCATGCAATAAGCAGAGGCAGCACAGGGACACAAAAGGTGATCCCATCAGCTTCAGAGCAGTGTTTACAAGCCCTATAGCAATCAGCTTGCTAGTGGAGACTTGCCACTTGATAGACTTCAGAGGTGGCTGGAAACCTGGACAATGAGTAGTAAATTACGGGCTTAAAATATCCCTCCATTCTTGATAACGGAGAGGACTTTTAATAGCAAGCAAGGCCATGTTCAGTATTTGGTCAGTATTTTTGCATCAGCATATGCACAAGCCCTCAGGGTATGTCTCCTGTAAGATAGCGCTTACTGAGTGTGTTGGGGGACACTCACTTGGCCGCTATATTCAGGCACACAGGAACGTGTTTCTCACAGAAAACAGTCCATGCGGTTTATTTTTATTCCGCATAAACTGGGTCATACACAGTTCATTCTATACATTTTAACTCCGAAACTTCATATACGGCTTTAACTCCCAGTTCAGACACTATACCCACCAGTCCTCCTCTGACTAGTTCCCGGGGGGTGTCCATGCGCCGTATCAATGTCTACTCACATAGCATCACGACATGAGATTATAGTTTCTAAACACACTGGTCCTCCTCTGACCAATTACCATGGGTGACCGCACAGTTCATAGAAACCCCTTTATCTGGAGATACCTTTCTGAAGCTCCTGCTTCAAACTCTGACTTCTTGTCAGTCCACACTCCTGGGAAGCAGTCTAACAGGGACCACTGTCCTTGAGACCAGGGCACTCGCGACAATCCAGACCCTCCGAAGGTCGGTAGCTCCCCAACGCAGTGCCGTCAACGACTCTGCACATTCGGCCTTTCCGTGCGCTTTTCAGGAAGTCTGTCCCCGACTGGGACCTTCCAACACACTGGTCTCTCCGTGTGCTATTCAGGATGCCCCCACCTGAGACCGTCCAACACACAGGCCACCAGGTCCCAAAGCCTCACCACGTGCTCTTCAGGGAGATAACACGCCCAACACATAGCTTTTTCCAGGACCCTGCACATGGACCAAACAGATCCAAACACTCTCACCCATGTTACCACCAGGGCTGTGGAGTCCGAGTCGGAGTTAGTTTTGGTTGGAGTCGGAGTCGGTAGAAATGTACTGACTCCAACTCCAGCTTAAAAAAAAAATTTAGTAATATTTCATAATTGAACTTTCATATGAATTTTATAAATGTTACTCAAATATATATGTTCTATCAAACTATGAACAACAGTGATAAGCAGTTCTGCTGGAGATAGAGACATTTCTTACTTCTTGTGTGTCACTGTTCTCCACTGCCCTTATCTAATCTTATACTTGCTTAACCTCATGCTGCCCCAACCCCCCTACTTACAATGTATGAATCTGAAAGTGAAAATGTGTTGCAAATTCTTAGTAGTAAAGCTCCTCCTCTAGACTAGATGTTTACTAGGTGTGCGTCTTCCAAGCATCTCACAGCTGCTACTCAGCAGAGGAAGACTGTAAGAAGTATTATCCATTCAACAAACTTTGCATCAGTTAACTGTGAGTACATGACGAATAACAGTATTACTGACCACTATATCAGTTGTACGACCTGGCAATAATTTTGTACAATTGTTTTTAGAAAAAACAATTGTCATTTGGATTGTGAATGCAGAATTAAAAACCTGAGAATGTCAAAGAAGCGTCACATTAAATCAGCTGTATTTGAACATTTCACCATCACTCAAGATAGAAAACATTATGTCTGTCAGTGTATGACAAATGATCCAGACGAAAACAAATGCTGTGAAGCCAAAATCAGTGCATATTCAGGCAAAGATAAAAATACTCCTACCAGAGCTTCCAATCTAAAGAGACATTTACAGCGCTTTCATCCAGAAGTACTGAAACAGTGGATGAGAAAGACTGCATCCAAACCAATGAACCAGTGCCCAGCTCTTCCAGCCAAACAAAGGAGCAGAGAACTTTGCAGCCATCAGTTGCAAGATATTTTGTCAGTGACAAAGTTACTGTGACAATGACAGTAGATACATTTAAAAAACAGATCATAGAGCTTGTTGTAAAGGATAGTGTGCCTATTTCATTATTTTCACGACCATCTTTTATGTGTCTGAATGGGGAAATGGCCCGCAAGCTTGGTGTTTCTGTGGAGAGAGTATTAGAAAATTAGTAATCGAAGAAACTGTTAAACAAAAGGAAGAACTTAAAAAAACTCTCAAGGGACGCTTTCTGTTTCTTAAAATGGATGCCTGCACACGTCACAGAGTGAACTATTTTGCCATCAATGTCCGATTTGTTTGTGACAAAAATGAAATAGTTACCAAGACATTGGCAGTAAAAGACACCAAAGCTCATCACACCAGTGAGTTTCTCCAGGTCTTGGTGGAAAAGGTTCTGCAAGACTATGAACTTAAAAAAGAGCAAGTTCTTTCTGTGGTAACTGACAATGCTTCAAATATGATAAGTACTATTAAGCTAATGAATGAGAGTAATGATGGTGACCAGCAGCTAGAAGAACATTCTGGGTCCACAGACACAGAAATGTTTGAAATAGAGGAACACAGTATTGTAACTGAGGAGCAAACTGAAGTTGCGTCAGATGAACAGCAACATGATAATTTAGATGATCTTGTTGAAACTGTTTCAATACGTTCTTTCATTCATCGCATGCGCTGTGTTGTGCATACGCTACAGCTGGCTATAAGAGACAGTCTGCAAGAAGGACATGCTGCTGCACTGATTGTTTAGGTGAGAAAATTGGCTACTGTTGCCAGAACCCCTAAAGTTGACTCAATTTTGAAGAGACGTGCTGGAAAAGGGGCAACTATTGATCAAGCCACACGATGGGGCAGTACTTACTTAATGATTCAGCGCTTGGTTGAACTGAAAACCTTTCTTGTAGACATGGCTAACCCCCAACTGACGCTGAATGAAAGTCAGTAGAATCAGGTGACTGAGCTGGGAAAATTGCTAGAGCACCCATTTACAGTGACTAAAAAATTACAAGCAGAGGACTTAACTCCAGGTATTTTCTTAAAGGAGTGGAAGAACCTGATGTTTCGCCTGTCCCAAAGAGGAGGGTTAATTGCAAGTGGCATTGCTACATCAATGAAATGGAGAGAGGAGCTACTATTACAAAATAACATTCTTTTGGCAGCTGTTTATGTAGACCCAATGCATCGGATTCTTCTAGATGATCAGCAGCTAACTAAAGGAAAAGAAGCTCTGTTTGAAATAGCAGTAAGGATGAAAGGGTTGCAGAACAGTCAGGAGGAACAAGAAGAATTTGGTCGTCCGGTCACATCTTCACCCTCATCAACTGATGAAGAATTTAATTTCGAAAAATATTTGGATCACAAGGACCGTGCAAAGCGTTCCCGCATACAAGAAGAGTCATCCCCATCAAAGAACACAGCCAGTACATTTCAGCAGAATTTTTCATGTGCACTAAAAGAAATTGAGAAATTTGACCGTTCATCAAAAATAACAGTGCAACAAGCGATTCCTCTGTATCCTGACATTGGCAGAGATGTTGCCCGAGTGGTTACTGCTTTGCCACCAACCCAAGTTAGTGTAGAGAGGTTGTTCCCTGCTCTCAAAATAATTAGATCAGATTTGAGGGCATCCATGAAGGAGGATCTGACAGAGGCAATACTTTTTCTGAGGACAAATTTATAGATTTCTTCTTATTAACTGCATAAGTGTTTATTGCATATTTACTTACAAGAGTTTAGAAAAGTTTATAAAAGTTATTTGCTATATTCTAATTGTATTCTAATAAATATAGTTTTTGCTCTAAGTGGTCTGATTACTTATATGATGGTGAGAAACTGAATAAGCACGATGTTAATATTTTACAACAGTAAATTTATTGTTACAAATTGGCCATTTATGAAGGAGTCGGAGCTGGAGTCGGAACCTGATAAAATCCAGGAGTCGGAGTCGCAACTGTGGCTTACCGACTCTACAGCCCTGGTTACCACACCATGGTCACATTATGTACCTGTAACCCCTCCCCTGGGTGGGAGATGTGTGTGGTTAGTCATACCTGCCCAGCTCTCCAACTAACCCTGTAAGCCTCCCTTTACAACTATACAAATACTTGTGGGACTACAGGTCCCAGAACAACAACATTACTGGCTTACAGCGCAGACTCCCTCTGCGACGCATACCGGCCATTTACAATAATGCCAGTCACTATCTCATTAACACTATTACAGTTACGCCTCCATGTGTATCCTGAGGAGCCCGTACAGTGCCCCCTAGCTGCAGCATGGGTCACTGCATCACACTCCACATTCTGGATTCCCTGCACTTTGGACGCAGCGGATACCCTGCTCTGCCCAAAGCACCGCCCCCTGTTGTACGCGCGGTGATTCCGGATGTGTTCATTGAACACATGCGGAATTACCGCATCGTATTCATAGACTGGGTTATTTATCTTGCGGGGATGGAGCGTCTCCGCAAGATAAATAAACATGCTGTAGTCTGGAAAGACACGCCGCATGTCCGGTTACGCAGGGCCACCGAATACGGCCCTGCACGCATAGTGGAGACGGGATTTCATAAAATCCCCTTCACTATGCTGTAACATCTGGATGCTGCGGATTGGACGCTGCGGATGTACGCAGCGTCCAATCCACAGCAAATCCTGAAGGTTTACTGACTGTGGAAACATACCTATGTGCACACGCTGCGGATTTGGCTGCGGATCCGCAGCGGATTTGATGCTGCGGATTCGCAGCAGTTTTCCATGCGTTGCACAGTACCATGTAAACCTATGGAAAACCAAATCCGCAATTCCCATGCTGCGGAAAATACCACACGGAAACGCAACATGTCAATTTTTTTTGCGGATTCCGCAGCGTTTTACACCTGTTCCATAATTGGAATCTGCAGGTATGAAAACGCATGTGAAATCTGCACATAAATCACCGTAAAAAACGCAGGTAAAACACAGGGTGTTTTACCTGCGGATTTTTAAGATTCTGCATGGAAAAAATCACACACGAATCCGCAACGTGTGCACATAGCCTTACTCTCTCATTGCATGTCACATAAGTGTTGTTACCAAGCTGTCTCCGATTATCGAATGCCAAATCTGCATACTTGCTGTATTTCATAGAGGTGAGGTCAAAATAATTGCACAAATAAAATGGAAAATATAAAACCTTTGCACATGAGATCAACTGTTGCTTATTTTTCAGTTATAGGGGAAAATCTTTATACAAGTTTCACTTTCAGTGATTTAACAATGAAATATTCTTGTGGACTCACCAAGGTCGGAGCACTGCACCACTTTTAAATAACATTGACAGCCAAACGGACAAACTGGGTACATGTTAAACGAAGGCAGGGTGGGTCGAAGTGGCATGTTCCTTTTAAATGGGAATAGCGAGTTTTTGTCATCATCATCATCGTCGTCGTCGTCGTCATCATCATCATCGTCCATGTCATTCAGCATTAGGTCTGTTAGTGCCATGTACTTTGGAGGTAATACAAATGGCTTGGCAGAGCACAGAGCCAGTAAATAGAAAAGCACACATTCCTTCATGTTGTCGTCTTAAAATCCAAACCCTGCAATATAAATCACAAAAAAATATAAAACCTCTCATATATGAGATAATGGCTATGTTCTCTATGATTATATGACAAGATCTAACACATGCTTTATTTCTTCAGACTTAATAGACATGGCCACTGGACTTCCAGTGGCCATATGACCCTATTCCCTCACATCACCTGCAGTCTCTCTCACCGGTTATCACCACTCACCTAACTAAAATATTTAACCTCTCTTTTTCTTCCGGTACCTTTCCCTCCTCATTTAAACACGCCATTATAACACCTTTACTTAAAAAAAAAAAAATCCCTCGTCCAGAACGGCACTGCTAACTACAGATCTGTCTTTAAACTCCCCTTCATCTCTAAAATCCTAGAAAGCTTAGTCCACTCCACTGTAATCCGCTATCTCTCAGATCACTCTCTTGACCCTCTACAATCTGGTTTCAGCTCTTTACACTGAAGAAACTGCCCTCACTAATGTATCTATCTATTAACTGCTAAATCACTGCTCCCTTCTGATTCTCTTGGATCTTTCTGCTGCATTTGACACTGTGGATCACCAGCTCTTCTTCACTATGCTCTACTCTATCGGCCTCTAGGACACTATTCTCTCCTGGTTTTCCTCCTACCTCTTTGACCACTCCTTCACTGTATCTTTTGCTGGCTCTTATTCCTCGTCTTTACTATCATGTGGTTCCTTAGGGCTCGGTTCTTGGCCACCTCCTCTTCTCTCTTGTGATAGATCAGCTAACTTATCTGCGCATAGAGGTAGACACAGGAACAGTGGCTCTTTAAATCTTCCACTGGTTTATTAAAAGTACTGCATAAACCGGTGCAATGTTAGCAAAAACAAATACTTCCTTCTTGGTCTAAAGGGAAAACAAAAACTTAACTTATGGCACAATCCTTCTTGCTACATGAATCCGCCCGATTCTGTAATAAACAATCAAAAAGTTCAGCTTTCCTTAAAATGGAAACGCAGCTCCATAGTTAGCACCTCCAGACCCACCCCACACTGAATGCTAAAGAATGCTGGGTATTTATCCTCTAGAAAAAAAAAGAGTTGATCCAACACTTCAAATAGAATGGAAAATTTTATTCCATCTGTAATCCATCAGTAAAAACACGGTTCAAGAGAAATCCACATTCTGAAATGACTAAATGTGTCATCCGAGGAGGTAATGAATAAGAAGTATCCCTTCAAAACGCACAAACCAGGACCCAGAATTTTCTATTTGGACTTTCTCCTCGGATGACTAATTTATCCATCTCAGAATGTGGCTCTCCCTTGAACCATGTTTTTACTGGTGGATTACAGATGGAATAACATTTTGCATTCTATTTGAAGTGCTGGATCAGCTGCCTTTTTTTTGTGGATACCTTTCATTGGATTTGGGATGCTGTGCACTCATGGATGGGTGAGCTGATCCCATCTGTGTATTGCTATTTATCCTCTGCACTCCTCCCACTCTACAGCTATTCAATCAACCTAACACTAAACATGGCTGATTAACCCCTTTCAGCACTTAGAATGGGATGTCATCAATTTCTGTTCTTCTGCAGATCACCAGAGTAGTTTAGAACTGGATCCAAAAGAGATAGAGAAGGTCAGCATTAAAAGTGGGGGAATTGATTTGCTGTCCTCTGGTCCATCAGCCAGGTCAGTAATCTGTGACCATTGGATGAGAAGTAACCATTTGATGTCTTTCAAAACCTGAGGCAGTTAAGACTCATTTTTTCATGCTTTTTCAGTCAGGCTATGAGCACACAATGTCTTTTTCAGGCGGGTGCGCTCCATAAAGTAATACCACTCCGATTATTGGAATTGAGCAGCTGCAGAGAGAATATAACTGCAGTTTTTCTCTGTAGCCACTGCTGCGATAAGGCAGCCAGACATGATTAAACACCATTTTCCCACAGACTGGGCAGTGAAGGAATGATAGATATGGCAGCCATGTAATGCACGGACTAGCTTTGACTGCTTGAACAAGACTTTCCTTTGTTAGTGGCATCTACAGAGACGGACATACCATTGGTGCAACCTTTGAAGCTGCACAAGGGCCCGAGAGGGAAGAGGATCCACCTCTAGATCCAAAGCAGCAAGCAGCTGACCTATTATGTGCCAAGGGCCAATATATGGTTCATGGACAGCAGCCCCCTTCTGTCTGTGTCTGCCCCTGGGAGACTACGTAACCTAAAAAAATGGGCTGTTCAAATGATACGACCCCTTTAAGAGTATGGTAGAAACATTGTGGATTTTTTTTATGGTTTTATATCTGGAGGTATTTAATAGTTTGCAAATAAAAGATTGTGATTTTGGCTTATTTAATGTCTGCAGATTATGTAACTGTGTTTGGCGTACAATGTGATGTGTGGCTATGTCTTACACTCATTCCTCAGTCAGAATGTCAGAAAGCAATATTCATATTGAATCTCTTTGGAACTGTATCACGGAGGACTAACTTGGATGCACAAAAACAATCGTAATGGAACTGTGAAAATATCTGCCTTCGAAATTAACCATGTGAAAAAGTGCTATCCAAGTGCTCATATAACAACCATCTGTATGTTATGAAATTATGTCTGCTGAAATGATAATTGAAACATAATGACCCACCGCCCATTGTTTTTCATTCACTTGTGGGTTCCAGATGGAAATGCTTCATATGTGCTGTAATTACAGGAGCTTTACATAGCAGATTTATTATAACTTCGTAAAGTTTCTATTGCTGAAATTGCTGTAACTTTACCAACGAAACCAATTTAATTAAAGGCTTTGTTCCACGTTCTATGTTTAGTAGCGCACTACTCCTCTTCCTTCCAGGGGGCGGTACGCTTCTGATGATTGACAGGTCGGACCAGCAGCACGGTTGCACTGCTGCAATGAACTGTGTGCTCTCTGTTGCTCCATGCAGAGGCAAACTTTGCCTCTGGAACATTGGAGGAGAGCAGAGGCACTGAACCTGTCCAGATTGTGATATCTGCCCTATGTCAGAGCAGTGTTTACAAGCTCTTTAGAAAAGATCTTGCAAGCGTTGCACTCATTGCCTGGGAGACAGGCCACCACTGACAAACTAAGAGGAGGTCAGTAACCTATAAATGAAGCAGTAAGTTATAAAAGAAAAATTCCTTTTATTCTTGAGAAATTTTGATAAGAAGTAAATTACAAAGTTGCTGGTTTTAACAATCACTTTAAGAAAATGAGACCACCCTTCACTAACTATGTGAATAAATGGTTGGTCATGATCTACCTACAAATCTATGCATAATGATTAGTATAATAAAACATTGCCTTTTTTGAGGTTTCTTGATTTATGTGCTTCTCTCTGTCGGTGGAAGGGTCAGCTTGTCTGCCTTGCCCTAACCCTGTATACAGTGCCATATACTGACAGAGTCTCGGATCTGATTCTCTTCTTCAGCTGCCATATTTCAGTATGGAGGAGTTTTTGCCTTGTGTCTTATGGAGAAGTGAAGCAATGGCAGGTATCCACAGCATTACAAATGGCTAGTACTGTATGTCTGGCAATGGGGAGTCTGTGTAGGGAGAGACAAGCCTGTTTTGTATTGTGCTTGGGACACAACATGGTGGATCACGATCCGTGGCCAGAAGAGCTGTCGGAATCACTTTGACGTGGAGATGGCGCTCTAGAAACAAGGATTACCGGAATGGTTTAGGAATGAAAAAAGAATATGATGTAACTGATGATTAGGATGGGATGTGGACACCGAGATTCCATGTGTTCCCTGGTTGGCTAGAATATGTGTTAACCCTTTTAGGACAGGTATTGTTACATCACAGCCCTGGTGGACTTGATTAAACACTGGGCCGTCTATTGGTAAAGGCAATGATGGTAGCACTGTGATTAATGTTGGCCGTGGTACAGTAGGGGTTAGTCACTCGCTCACCTTTTTCCTTTTAAAGGGAACATGATGGCTGATACGTGCTGCACAATCCGAGGGCTGCATGTGTAAGACATTGGCTGCATGATTAAAGCCAGGCATGTATGATTCCGAAACACTGCGGCATTTCACATGAAAACATACTTAAAAGTCACCAGAGAATGAGCTGCAAAGAAAACTAGTCGGAAAAGGCTTCTTCTCATCCACATTCCTTGAGTATCCGGTTTCTCCCTGCTCGTGTGTATAGGGAGCGAGCTGTCAGTCACTGTCAGCAGGCGGTGTGAAGCCGCCGGGGACCCGCCTGTCTGACTAGTCTCCTGGCTGTTAAAGATTGATTAAGCCTATGGATCAGCTGTCAGGTTCCCTTTAAACAATGGAAGTCATTAACCACATAATAGACATCTGGTTTCTTTCTTTTTTCCTACATATAAGAGCAAAAGCTTACAAGTGGTAACTTTATTGTAAGAAATGATGATGCATCTGTTTCCTGCTGATATCTCATACCGGACTTGTATTCCCTTTTCTGTCTTTTGTTATTAATTTCAATGAAGCCATAAATTAACGTGATTGATTCTTTATGATATAAAGGACGTTTGATCAAGTTACATACAAGCTGTTCACTTCTCAGGCAGAAGCATTTCAGCTTTCTTTGCTCTGCGTAGCTGATGGTTTTCTCAGCTTGTTGTGGTGACATAAGGTAGATAAACGGAGCCCAAATTACATTTTTAGACAGAAAAGTAAGTTCCTCAGGCGCCATCTATGTGTTTAGAAATCCACAAACTCCCAAAGAATTACTTGCTTTAACCCAAACTAACAATTTCTGGTTTTCGACAAAGACCACAAACATGCCGCAGAATGAAACCGTATGAATTACTTACAGCTACAAGTATGAACACTTGGGGATCATTATACTGTGTTAAATCTGCATGTCCTGTTGGCTCATAACATCTGGTTCCACCTTTTTCCTTCCAGAAAAAAAAAATCTATTGGAAGAAAATCATTTTTTCCAACAACTTACTCTCACGAATTGCATTTTTGCCTATTGGGCTGTCTCATTTTTTTTCACTTGTATTCCAAAGTATCATGCTTATCTGAAACGTAAAGCATGTGCTACGGCTCCTATTCTTCACGTCGTTCTGCCACAAATTTTTGCCCGGTCAGGCACTGGAGTAATATTTGTGACGTAAGTTACATAACAGCTCATCATCAATTAGATGAGATGGGCATTGCAGCAGCCCGTCCGACCCCAGCTCCATCCATTTTGGTTTACCTGGCTGAAGCTAGCATGAAAATGCCAAAAGTTCCTAATTATTTTTTCGCAACCTCATGTTGCTCAAACATTTTGCAACGTATCAAGGAGTATTATTACAGATGTCTGGTGTAAACACTTTAATGAATCGGGGCCTATGTTTTCTGTTGTTCACAAGATTGGGTAACTTTAAAGAATATGGGCTTTGGCATCTACAAACGTTTTATTTTTTTGCTTCTCCAAGAGTATTATATATATGCAAGCATTAAAATTATATACTGAGCATTCTTCCCCCCCCCCCCCCCAGTGCTCAATAGTTCAAGGGTGGGCAAATCTTTGTGGTCCAGGGGCCAGATTGTGAGATGACACCAATTCCAAGGGTTTCTGCAAAACGTGAAGGGGAATAACCATTTAGAACATTTTTGGCCATTTTGAAAGTATATACCATAAATGTTTGATAGGTGCCATTTGCACTTCTTGGTCTCTTATTTGGAGAATATGAGCTCCTTTTTACACTGTTGACACTCCATAACCCACCATGCTGGCATTGAATCAATTGAATATTTCACTTCTATAGTTTATGATGTAGATAACTGCACTCACATATGGTCACCTGTCCATCTCATGTGTTGCTCTCTGGTGTGCCGTAAAGGGCTTAAGAGGCCCCATTCTGACAAGTTATAATGGTCTCGGCCATGGTGTTTAGTAGTGTTTTCGTTTTCCCAGGAGATAACCTGCCACTTTCCCAATTCAAAATCCATTCATGCTCAGCCAAGTTTTTATACAAAGTCAACATCATGTGCCATATTCTTAAAAAAATATTTACCCTAGGAGCACTGTTTTCAGTATGCATGGGGGCAGGGCTGTGGAGTCTGTGTCCGTTTTGGTGGAGTCAGTATAAAATGGACAAACTCCGACTCCTAAAATATTTAATACATTGGATTCAGTAGTTCAGTGCAGGATGTGCTGTAAATGTTTTAATTTGGGAAAGTTATGAAATGTTATATAAATGCCTGTTCTATTCCTGATCTAAGGATCTCAGCTCTTAGTTGAGATGAATCTGTGCTGCACTTTATGTACATGCTCAGTAGTGACCAGTGCTGTGTGGTCAGAATGGAGATGAATCTGTGCAGCACTTTATGTACATGCCCAGTAGTGAGCCAGTGCTGCACTTTATGTACATGCTCAGTAGTGAGCCAGTGCTGCACTTTATATACATGCTCAGTAGTCATCGGTGTTGTGGAGTCGGAGGTTTGGATTACCGACTCCACAGCCCTGCATAAGGGGCCCATGAGATATTACACAATGTGGAATAGTTTCTCTCTATAAAAAGCTTTCTTTTGACTGCTTGACTCTATATTACCCATCACTTGCCCATTGGAATATGTTGGGAGCACACAAGACTCCCCAGCTGTGCCATAGCTGGAACATTGCAATCTCAGTGTTCGGACAACATAAATCCACATATGTACTTTATGTAGCATAATATTACAGGGTAACATGCCGGGGAATAGGATGGTCACACCCAAAATGCACTGTTAACTATTGAAGCATTGGAAGCACCCATGAAGGGTCACAAGGAGCAGCAATATTTCACTGTGCTTTCTGAAGTCTTCCTTTTTTATAATCCAGTAACTGCATTTAAGGTGTGCAGTTTTTCTTGGCTATAACTTTGTCTGTAATGTATATCACCATTCACAGCTGAAAGGCAGAACAATGAGATAAGCCATTACACAGCTGAATGTCTGGACCAATGCCACATGTCCTAGTCTGATTACAATTTAGTTATGGTGGTCTATCCACGTTATTCTCCACATAGTTCATGTTTTAGAATGGAACACTATTTTTTAGTTGTTGCTACTTTTTATAAATGGTCTTGAGAAGCCATTGTGCTAAGCAAGTAGCCTTGGTCTACATCTTCTCTGCTACAAGAGGGAAAATGTAAAGGATGCACCCTGAGGCGAATGTATCCATAAAATCCAATGTCCTCACTCCTACATCATAATATAGATGTATAATTATGTTATATAGCTTTTGTTTTGTGCAAATATGCATGCATGTCCTATAGCTACGTTCTTTAAGTTAAAGGGGAATTCTACAAAATAAAATAGTCTTCTCAATATGTCACTTTTTAAAGCGCCATTTGGAGCTATAGAGATCCAGTAATATGAAGTAACCAAGGTCAACCATTTTGGAGATTCTTTTGTCACATACAGCAGAGGTGTCAAACTGCATTCCTCGAGGGCCACCAACAGGTCATGTTTTCAGGATTTCCTTGTATTGCACAGGTGATAATTTAATCACCTGCACAGAATGATTCCAGCACCTTGTGGAATGCTAAGGAAATCCTGAAAACATGACCTGTTGGCGGCCCTCGAGGAATGCAGTTTGACACCTCTGACATACAGTATGTAGAAATACTGTACTACCACACAAGGTCCTCTGCGGGCACTGTGTATTATGTACCATCTTGGATCAGAACACAAGGAGAAGTGTCACCACTGATCAATCCTTGAAAATAGTTTTTACTTCTGGAGAACCCCCTCTGCCATTGCTGCCTAACAGAAGCTTGCTTTAGAGTAAAGCATCCAAAAACTCTTGTCTTGCTCTACGTTCTGGCTGAGATGCGTGCACTGCTATGCCAGAAGGCTTCTTTGAGCAAACCAAAATTTGTTTGCCAACTGTACTGTAAGAGAGGGCATGAGGATCCTCTGGTCGACTATGGGCACAGAATCTTTTTGTTGAGTTTTCGGAGCAGAAAGTGAGCGGAAACTCAAAGAAGGTTTGAGTTTTCGCTCCAGAAATTCCTCGAAAAACTTTTAAGTGAAACTATTACCTAAATTTGAAAAGCAAAGTGTGCACTATAGTACAATGTCTGTGCCCTCAGAATGGTCTCTCTTCAGAGGATAGCAACCGTCGTGTCTCTAGGACACAGTGACATATCACTCGACTGCTCTTGATGCTATATTAGAATAGCTGGCTATTTTGATGGACATGTGATCCTACAGATCATATTTTCTCCGCCTGATGAAGGGCATTTCTGATTACCAACAATCTGAGCTCTGACTCATCTACACAGTGTTATACTTTCTGCAGTGAAAACATTAGAAAGTATGTTTATGTTTAACCCACTGCATTTAATTCATTTTCCTTATACTCAGCTGAGTTGTGAATGAAGGCAATACCCACGGTGTTTGCCGCGCACAGCATAAGTGTAAGGCTTTGTTCACACTAACTTCACAGCTTCCGTATAGGACCGAGTTATGCCTGCATTGCCACATGAATGGATACTGGAAAACCCCAACAGTTCCCATTTTTACTGTAAAGTACTGTAAAGACGGAATTAAATCAAGAATGGAACCTCTTTACACCTTCGCGAACAGACTTCGAAAATTGGACGCAAATAAAAATTGAAACTAGACTCTGCGCTCCCACATTTTATTTTAAATTATTTTTTTTTAATAATAGAAGTCCCCGTTGCAAGTGTACCGTTTCATCATGTGTAGTGTTTCATATGTGATTAGATGTGTAGGTGTGCAAACTGTGCTCGGTAAATTAATGTGCAGGTATTTGCACGCTTATTCCGAGTAATAGTTTTTCATATATATATTGTTTTGATTAAAGATTTGTACTACAGACAATGTGTTTTTTTTTTGTTTTTTTTTAATTAATCTACTAGCAACTGCTGTAAACTTGAAGAAAATAAGTAAAATATCAGGTCCTCCTGCACTTACCGGCATATAAACACACTAACCTTTATGGGCCATGGTTTCCAAATTATTTACCTTGAAAGTTGAAGTTAATAGATAGCCATTGATGAAATATATAGATAGATAGTGAGAGAGAGATTTGCATAGGAGCAATCCAAGCTCCCATCACCATAAAGCCCTGATACATGTAGGTGAAACAGAAAAACCAGAACCCTCGGAGCAGCCCAGCCAAACCCAACCGGACCAGAACACCAATCACAACAACCTGACAAAAGCCGGAATCAGGAAGATGGCAGAAGAAGGCCAGGAGAGGTATGTCAGTGACTGGAAGAATGATATAAACAACTCACAGAAACTGATCATGTACCGGAGTCTACAGAGAGACTACAGACTGGCCCCATATCTGGAGAAACTCCTGGACCCCAGAGATCGCAAGATCCTGAGCCGATATAGACTCAGTGCCCACAGTCTGGCCATCGAATGTGGCCGACACAGGCAGAACTACAAGCCCAGGGAGGAAAGACTGTGCCAACACTGTGATCAGGAGGCCATAGAGGACGAAACCCACTTCCTGCTACACTGCTCCAAATACTCAGCAGTGAGGGACACTCACTTCAGGAGACTCTCACATCTCTTCCCGGACTTCATCACCATGAAGGAGGAAGAGAAGACATATATCCTGCTGGGAGAAGAAGAGAGAGCAGTGGAGATAGCAGCGCGGTATGTGAGCGAATGTCATAGACTGCGAGAAAGACAGCCATGATGCCATGGACTATAGCACCCATAATTGATCTGCCCCATCCACCTCCCCTATGCCATGGACTATAGCCCCCACCCTAGATCTGCCCCCATCCACCTCCCCTATGCCATGGACTATAGCCCCCACAATGGATCTGCCCCCATCCACCTCCCCTATGCCATGGACTATAGCCCCCACCCTGGATCTGCCCCCATCCACCTTCCCTATGCTATGGACTATAGCCCCCACCCTGGATCTGCCCCCATCCACCTTCCCTACAGCTCCTACCCAACATCCCCACAGTCCCTATCCCTATTGCCATTATACACTTGCTTTGGCAAAACTGATGTGTATTTGGTCCTGCCAATAAAGCTTCTTTGAATCTTGAATCTTGAATCTATATATATATACTGTATACATATATATATATATATACATATATATATATATATATATATGTGTACATATATATATATATATATATATATACAAATTCTCTCTCTCTCGCGCGCTCTCTCTCTCTCTCTATCTATCTATATATATATATATATATATATATATATATGTACACATTCTCTAATATAAGACATTGGGTGCAACAGTAGCTGATATATTGTTCTTGTATCTTTTCTCAGCTTATTAAAATTCTCTTGTATGGTTGTAAAATTAATTCTCTATGTAACCTGAATATATCTGTACACATCCTAAATATACATGATACATGCCATCGGTCGATGTATGGCTGGTCTGCAGACTAGTCCAATATCCTATGTGGTGGAAATACATGAAAAGAAAGCACAAACCTTGTTAGACAGTGAGATTTCCTCGTCTTTGTAATCCACCTGAGAAGGTAATATCCAGTGGCTTATTTTCTACACGCAGAGACTGTATCAGTATTAGAATCAGGAGCTCCTTCTGAAATACATGATCCCGTTGGCACCGAGGATGATACTTGAGTCACTGCTTCTTCAGATTATCCCATCTTAGTACTGAAGACAGATATTAAGAAGACTTGTTACCACTCATGTGTTTTTCATCACTGCCTGTATCCGAGCCAAGATCTAGTTAACTCTAGACGTCCGCTATGAAACTATGTCAGATCTCAGGTTGAATAGTGAGTGGCATCTTGCCATGTCCAATACAGGGAGCCCATTCATAGCCCTGTCTGCTATCTGCAGTGGCAGCCGGATGGGTTACATTACAGCGGGTTCATAATGTCTGCGGAGATTTATTTTCCATTATTTTTCTCCTTTCATAATAATATTTTGGTAATGAAATATGGATCTTTGATGAAATAATATATATTTTTCTTATATTATCAAAACATATGCTATCCAAAAGGGTTATTGTTATGTCGTTATGTTCTAAATCATGAATGGTTAAACTTGCAATGTGCTTGTAAAAACAAGGAACTTTGCAATTTACTTGTTATTAAACATCCTCAATAATGGAAGTATTATTTTACTGTTTACTACTCGTTGCCTTGGTTACCGGCCACTGCAGCAGTCTATCAGCAGCCAGTCTGCTGGGCAAAAGAGCAGTGCCGGTGAGCTCTTTCCAGTAGTTCTCTGAAGCTGGCAGGAGCGCACGGTTTGCTTTTATGGCACTGTTGTCCTCTGATGCTGAAAAGTCAAAGCTACCTTTACCTGCAGCATCAGAGAGTGCACAGTTCAGGCTAGCGGCATGACAATTCCACTAGTCCGAACTGTCAATCAAGAAGTGCCCCGCCCTCAGCAAGCAGGAAGTTGGGAGGAATGGGAGCAGCACACTCCTGCTGAAGAATACCGCTTTACAAAGGAACAGTCACCAGGTCAAAAGTGTCCAGTATTTGCTCTTATTTTATTCCCACTGCTCTACTCAGTAACCATTATACTTTTCTTTTTTTTAATCTTCTATGTGGTTCCCGAGATATGAGCCTTTTTAATTTAGTGCTAATTTTTATGATCTTTACCAAGGCTTGTTGCTCATACTTACAGGGTAATAGTGCTGAGCAGCCAAAAGACTCACCCCAGAGATTCATGTAAGCCACGCCTCTTATAAATAAATAAATAAACACAAAATAAGACCCATATCTCTGGAACCATATGATGGATTTAATAAAGTGTATACTGTGCATAGGCAGAAATCTGCCAATCAGTGGTGGGGGTGGGGTTATTCAGATCTCGTGAATATGGAGGACTAAATGGTACCCATACGGAAAAAGATGATACTAAGGTCAATAGTATAAAAAAAAATAACAAATTTTATTAACAATTACATAGACATTGATGAAAGGGAATGATAACACAAGACACTACTGCCACATGTGTAAATAGAAATAAATAGCAGCCAACAGCACTTCAATGCAGGGATGCATGTTCCAATCCAATGGCCCAATTGGAGAGAAGTCACAGTCCAGTACAGAAAAGGAACAGGACCCCATCCAGGTGATGAAAGATTAATGCTTGATAAAGACCTATTGTGGTTGAAACGTTGCATGATGGCAGAATAAAGCTCTTGTAATCTTTCATCTCCTGGATGGGGTGCTGTTCCTTTTTTTGTACTGGACTACTGCCACATGTATGTCGTGCAACCGCGCGACAAAACTGGACACACCAGCAGTGGTAAATATTATAATCCCATGCTCCCATATGAAAAGTCCCAACAAATAGAATTAATTACCAGGTACGGTATATAGGAGCAAATCAAAAAGGGAAATAACTTAGTGCTAGAGCCTAGACTGCAACACCCACCATTTCCATAGTAAATTCAGACTCCCATACAAACTATGTCTGCAGGAGTGTAGTCATGAAAAATAATAAGACCATAATCCTTACCAGCAGCGAGGCGCAGTCTAAGTGTCCAGAAAGGTGCGCACCCACCCCAGGACTACATGGTAGCAGGTCCTCTAGTGATAATCTGCTGATTAAAACAGTGACTTTATCAAAGCTACAGCAAGCAGCTCAGTAAGTGACATATTGATGGAAGCAAAGTCTCTATATCGCATATGTCAAATCTGGCCCGCAGACCAAATCTGGCCCACAGGGTGAATATATTTGGCCCACAATCAATGTCCGGTTGGTCCCTCAAGTATATTTGGTCAACGACGCCAGGCAAGTCCCCCACCCAGCATCACACTTTCATCTGGATCGCACTTTCATATCATATGCATCTGACGTCTCAGTGCAGCAGGCGTGATGACTTCATTGCAATGTGCCTGATGTACCGATATGTGCAGAGGATCTGAATACACCATGAAGGGAATGGGCAGATGTGAGTAGTTATTAATTTTTTTAAATGTATAGCCATTATACTTAACGTAGCACTATGTGGGGCCCTTTATACGATATGGAGCAATATATGGGGCCATTATACTGTATAGAGCATTGTTTGTGTCCATCAGGGCCGGACTGGCCATCGGGCAGTTCTGGCAAATGCCAGAAGGGCCGGTGGCAGTCGTGGGCCGCTCGCCAGCACCAACTAAACCCCCCCTGCCGCCGCCGACTCACCCCCCCGCCAGCGCATTCAACTATACCGGCGTCTATGACGCCTGCACAGTTTAATGCAATGATGGAGGAGAGAGCGTCTGCTGAAGCTCCCTCTCCCATCATTCCCCGTTCTGCCTGGCGCGGACATTGCGGGTGCGCGATGACGTCATATCATCGCGCACCTGCTGTGTGACCGGGCAGACTGCAGCTGCTGAGACCGGAGCCAGGAGCAGCGCTGGGCACGAGGAAAGGTGAGTGGTTTTTTTGTTGTTTTTTTTTTTTAAATATATCACTGAGTGACAACTGGTGGATTGTGGGGCTATTGGAGGGGCTGCATTACATTCTATGGGGACTGTGCTGCATTACATTCTATGGGGGCTGTGCTGCATTACATTCTATGGGGACTGTGCTGCATTACATTCTATGGGGGCTGTGCTGCATTACATTCTATGGGGGCTGTGCTGCATTACATTCTATGGGGGCTGTGCTGTATTACATTCTATGGGGGCTGTTTTCAGGGCCGGACTGGGACTAAAATTCAGCCCTGGCATTTGAAGTTACACAGGCCCACTTGTCACATGGTGACTGTATAATATCTTTGTACACTGTAGATTACAAGAAGTGAGGGGAGTGTAACACAACTATATAACATATAATTACAGCTGTATCCAGCATTACAGCTCAGTCCTATTTATTGCTTTTAGTTGCAGTACCAAGAAAAGCTGCTACTTTACCTACATAACTGGATCTCGTAGATAATGAAGGCTATGGAACCTCATTCTGATGCTCCATAAACTTTGCCTACAGCCACTTTTGGTTCCGCTGCGCAGCACGAGACCTGGTGACTGAAGAGCGGTGACATCAGTAACGTCACCGCTCTTCAGATATTCCGGGTCTTGCGCTGAGCTCGGCGACTGAAGAGCGGTATTGTTACTACCGTCACCGCTCTTCGGAGTCGCTGGGTCTCGCCAGGTCTGGGCTAGTAGTGGGGATGTCTGATAGACACCTCTCCATTACTTACACCAGGTATTGATAGCAGCTGACATTATGCAGCTGACATCAACCCTAAAAATCATTACACATACCAGAATTAAATGCTCTGGCGGCTGGGAAAAGCAGTAGAGTTAGCGCTATTCCCAGGCGCCGGGTGATAACTACAACTGTCATCATCCTTGCCTGGTCTCCCTGCGAAGCATTTCTGCTGTATTTACATGCGCTGATCTCAGGCCACTAAACGAGTGTGATCAACAATAGTGAAATTGTTTGCTGGTTTCCCGGCCTCTTTACACCAACTGAGAAAGAATGAAGGAAACAGAACAATCACAATTAGATCAATCTGTCCCCATACAATAGCATGTTATTATCAGCACATCTACAGTTTACACCGGCGATGTGCTGCTGAGAACAAGGATTTCTGTTCCCACATAAACAATCCAATCACTCGATGAATAGGCAGCATTTTGCTTGTTTAGTTTAATACACCCCATAGTCCTCCATATATTATAAAGTGCACCTCAGTCCTCCATATAGTATAATACACTCCTCAGTCCTCCATATAGTATAATACACTCCTCAGTCCTCCATATAGTATAATACACTCCTCAGTCCTCCATATAGTATTATACACTCCACATAGTCCTCCATATAGTAAAATGCACTCATTATAGACCTCCATATATTAAAATACACTGCAATTCCTCCATATACAGTCATGGCCAAAAGTATTGACACCCCTGCAATTCTGTTAGATAATACTCATTTTCATCCTGAAAATGATTTCAAACACAAATTCTTTGGTATTATTATCTTCATTTAATTTGTCTTAAATGAAAAAACACAAAAAGAATTGTTCTAAAGCCAAATTGGATATAATTCCACACCAAACATAAAAAAGGGGGTGGACAAAAGTATTGGCACTGATCGAAAAATCATGTGATGCTTCTCTAATTTGTGTAATTAACAGCACCTGTAACTTTCCTGTGGCACCTAACAGGTGTTGGCAATAACTAAATCACACTTGCAGCCAGTTGACATGGATTAAAGTGAACTCAACCTCTGTCCTGTGTCCTTGTGTGTACCACATTGAGTATGGAGAAAAGAAAGAAGACCAAAGAACTGTCTGAGGACTTGAGGAACCAAATTGTGAGGAAGCATGAGCAATCTCAAGGCTACAAGTCTATCTCCAAAGACCTGAATGTTCCTATGTCTACCGTGCGCAGTGTCATCAAGAAGTTTAAAGCTCATGGCACTGTGGCTAACCTCCCTAGATGTGGACGGAAAAGAAAAATTGACAAGAGATTTCAACGCAAGATTGTGCAGATGTTGGATAAAGAACGTCGACTAACATCCAAACAAGTTCAAGCTGCCCTGCAGTCCGAGGGTACAACAGTGTCAACCCGTACTATACGTCAGCGTCCGAATGAAAATAGACTGTATGGTAGGAGACCCAGGAAGACCCCACTTCTTACCCCGAGACATAAAAAAGCCAGGCTGGAGTTTGCCAAAACTTACCTGAAAAAGCCTAAAACGTTTTGGAAGACTGTTCTCTGGTCAGATGAGACAAAAGTAGAGCTTTTTGGGCAAAGGCATCAACATAGAGTTTACTGGAGAAAAAAAGAGGCATTCAAAGAAAAGAACACGGTCCCTGCAGTCAAACATGGCGGAGGTTCCCTGATGTTTTGGGGTTGCTTTGCTGCCTCTGGCACTGGACTGCTTGACCGTCTGCATGGCATTATGAAGTCTGCAGACTACCAACAAATTTTGCAGCATAATGTAGGGCCCAGTGTGAGAAAGCTGGGTCTCCCTCAGAGGTCATGGGTCTTCCAGCAGGACAATGACCCAAAACACACTTCAAAAAGCCCTAGAAAATGGTTTGAGAGAAAGCACTGGAGACTTCTAAGGTGGCCAGCAATGAGTCCAGACCTGAATCCCATAGAACACCTGTGGAGAGATCTAAAAATGGCAGTTTGGAGAAGGCACCCTTCAAATATCAGGGACCTGGAGCAGTTTGCCAAAGAAGAATGGACTAAAATTCCAGCAGAGCATTGTAAGAAACTCATTGATGGTTACCGGAAGCGGTTGGTCGCAGTTATTTTGGCTAAAGGTTGTGCAACCAAGTATTAGGCTGAGGGTGCCAATACTTTTGTCTGGCCATTTTTGGAGTTTTGTGTGAAATGATCAATGTTTTGCTTTTTGCTTCATTCTCTTTTGTGTTTTTTCATTTAAGACAAATTAAATGAAGATAATAATACCAAATAATTTGTGTTTGCAATTATTTTCAGGAAGAAAACGAGTATTATCTGACAGAATTGCAGGGGTGTCAATACTTTTGGCCATGACTGTAGCATAATACACTCCTCAGTCCTCCAAATAGTATAATACATTCCTCAGTCCTCCAAATAGTATAATACATTCCTCATAGTGCTCCATATAGTATAATGCCCCGCCATTGTCATCCATGTAGTACAATTCACTTCCCATATTATAATGCACCCCATAGTTCTTCATATAGTATAATGTATTCCCCATAGTCCTCGATACAGTGTAATGCAGCCAACATATAGTATAATGATGCCACCCCAGAGTATAATGCAGCCACCCCACAGAATATATTGTAGCCCCTGAGTATAATGTAACCCCCCAGAGAATATAATGCAGCCTCCTCATATGGTATAATGCAGCTGCTGCATATATAATATATGGTAGCCCCCTGATAGAGCATAATGCAGCCCCCCATAGAATATAATGTAGCCCCTCCATAGAATATAATACAGGATAACTTTAGAGTCATATAATCAGTAGAAAATGAAGGGTACACACAATCAATAAAGTTTTGATTTTTACATTATGGGAGTTATAGTCAAATGTTTTTCATTGTCAGACCTTTTCATCTGTCCATATTACGTAGGTTTCCACCATAGGATGCGTGTAAGCACCATATTTTCTAGTTTGCATTTAACATTCTCCCTATATAAAGCACATTGTACTGCTAGTGCCAATCCAATTGTTTTCATAGTTGGACTATTAAAGTGCTGTTACTGCTGACTGGCGTATCCTTTACCAGAATATCATTAAAACTAAAATAAAAGGTTATAGTAGAACTTGGATCATGATATTGGTGCTATAGTTGAGAATATGAAAGTTATCAAATCTGTTTCAATCCCATGTGTCGATCTTGAAAGTAATATATTAATGTGGAAACTTCAGTATTAATGTTACAAGAATATGAAAATACTTCATTATGCTGAAGAAATGTTACTAAAAGTTTAACATAAAGAGATTATTCAGAATTTGAACCAAAAAAAGGGGGGATTTTTTTCCCCCAATAAACAGATCTGCACTTGCCCATGAAGCTCAGCCCTATTCACATGAGTCCAATTTTTTGTAATCCATTAGGTCCGCTTAAAATTATTTTTTTAATCCAAATAGGAAAAGAATAATTAATA
Organism: Ranitomeya variabilis; assembly: GCF_051348905.1. Lineage (NCBI taxonomy): Eukaryota > Metazoa > Chordata > Amphibia > Anura > Dendrobatidae > Ranitomeya > Ranitomeya variabilis. The sequence goes on along the minus strand of NC_135239.1, from coordinate 165,817,459 downwards.
AAAAGCATATTATTTTCTTGTAGTTGGAGCACCTTTCTTTTTGTTACAAAGCTGAAAATACCATACATATGGATGAAAATTGAACAAGAAACTGGGCCCCCGACACAGACTGACAACCCGCTCTCCCTTTTTTTTTTTTTCTTTATAATTCTGAATGATCTCTTTAGATTACACTTTTGGTTACATTTCATCAGCATAACGAAGTATTTTCATTTTTTTGTAGCACTAATACTGAAGTTTCCAAATTAATATATTATTTAAGACTGACACAATTACAGGACTCAAACCCAGCAGCTCTTGTGCACCAGGCGGCAGCTCTTCCCTCTGAACTATAAAGCTCGCAGGACAGTTATTTGCTAAACCAGTTATTAGTACCTGTGTGGTTCCTTATTGTCTTCCCCCCCGAGTTCCTGATTGGCTCAACCCTGTGATCTCCCTATTGAATACCCTACTAAAACTTGGCACTTCACTTCATTCCTTGTGAGAATATTGAGGTCCCAGCCTTTAATCTAGCTTCTTTCCACCTGCTGCTTATCCTTAACATTCTACTGCTGCTCCGTGTACCGACCTCTAGCTATTTCTTGGCTATGATACCTGCTTATCCTCCCAACTTTACTTATTCTCCATGTACCGACCTCTGGCTATTTCCTAGCTATGATACCTACTTCTCCTCCCAAATATACTTCTTCTCTATGTACCGACCTCTGGCTATTTCGTGGCTACGTTACCTGCTTATCCTCCCAACTATACTTCTGCTCTATGTACCGACCTCTGGCTTTTTCCTGACTACTATACCTGCTTATCCTCCCAAATATACTGGTGCTCCGTGTACTAACCTCCGGCTATTTAATGACTTTGATACCTGCTTCTCCTCCCATCTATACTGCTGCTCCGTGTACCGACCTCCAGCTATTTCCTGACTACTATACCTGCTTCTCCTCCCAACTATACTGTTGCTTCATGTACCGACCTCCGGCTTTTTAATGACTATGATACCTGCTTCTCCTCCCATCTATACTGCTGCTCCATGTACCGACCTCCGGCTATTTAATGACTATGATACCTGCTTCTCCCATCTATACTGCTGCTCCGTGTACCGAACTCCGGCTATGTAATGACTATGATACCTGCTTCTCCTCCCATCTATACTGCTGCTCCATGTACCGAACTCCGGCTATGTAATGACTATGATACCTGCTTCTCCTCCCATCTATACTGCTGCTCTGTGTACCGACCTCCGGCTTTTTAATGCCTATGATACCTGCTTCTCCTCCCATCTATACTGCTGCTCCGTGTACCGACCTCCAGCTATTTCCTGACTGTGATACCTGCTTATCCTCCCAACTATACTGCTGCTCCGTGTACCGACCTCCGGCTTTTTAATGACTATGATACCTGCTTATCCTCCCATCTATACTGCTGCTCTGTGTACCGACCTCCAGCTATTTCCTGACTACTATACCTGCTTATCCTCCCAACTATACTGCTGCTCCATGTCTCTTCCTGACGAAGCTACCTTCTGGTTGCAATATCTATCACTACTCCAACTCAGGTCAGCCCATAACACACATGGAATTGAAACAAAGGATTTATCTATTTATTTGATAACTTTCTGATATTCAAAAACTATCAAGTTAATTTCCTCCCGGCAGCGCGGCTCTCAGTGCAGGCATCCCCATGGTGTCAGAACGCTATTGACCTGCAGATTAACCCCATATCTGCAGGTTAACCACGTTATTTGATATCCCCGGTTCCTTTTAAAGTACAACTTCCATTAAGATTTTTTTTTACATAAATCTGTGTATATATGCATGTAATGTGTCTATGCGTTTATATACTCACGCCGCCTTCTCTGGGATCCAGCGCCATTCTCCTCCACTTCTCAGTAGTGTCTCTGCAGATTCTCCAAGTCACGCTGCCCTGTGCCGTGACCCAGGAGTGGCTTTAATAATCTAAGTCTGTGAAGCATCAGAACAAGGTTCCATAGGCTTTCATCGTAAAAGAGACTTCCGGCTCACGAATAGAGCATAGATTGTGCAGAGAGTCAGATAAGCAGCGACGTCACTCAGAAATGCAGTGAAATGGCGCTGGATCCCAGAGAGATCTGTGGGAGGTGAGTATATTAACACATACACACTATACTACATGCACATATACACAGATTTCTAAAAAATAATAATAATCTTCATGAGAGTGCTTCTTTAAATGGCAAACTCCTGACTGTCTGTAGCTACCACCGAGTGGAGCTTTCTGCAGACAACTGCAGAGGTTGTTCCAGCGTTAACTTTTTTTTTATCTGAGACATTGGTTATTAAAAATTACGGCATAACCACCTACAATCATTCCCGTGGACCAAGCATAGACTGCTCTGGTTGGTTGGCATATGCTCCAGATTTCAGAGGACCATTAAAGCCTGTGAGTGGCTGCAGTCATCATTTGACTGGAAGAGCGCATCATCCGACAATCATCCAACGATCCACTGTTCTAGTCACCTCATTGCTGCAGCCAATCACTGACATTAGAAGTCTGCGGCAGTCAGACAGCACATCATAGCTGCCGTAGCCGCTGCCGGATGACAGCAAGTGGGTATGCCTGTGCTTTAAGCTTGCCTATTAAGGTAAACTGAACAAGGATATATTTCTGTAAAGTCTTTTTTTTTTTTTGCCAAACCAACGTGGAGATAGAGTACTTATTTTCTGGTCTTAAATATTTTGGTGTCCAAATTATTTGAACATAAAGGGATTGTCTCCTCTTCAGGTCGCTGGCAAAAATATTAAGGCATCGGTTTAATGAGACCATGCCTTTAAAGGGTTATTCCCATCTTCATAAGTGGATACTGTTGGATAGTGCTTATTTATGTTTATGAGACCGACGACTGTTGCCATGTCACAGGAGTGGCCAAACATATACAGTGCTTAAAAGCTCCTTTCTACTGAGCTTGTAAGATCTGCTCTGAAATATGCTGGGATCATTGGAGATCACTAATTCTACTGCGCTTTGCTGCAGTGCTTACAAGCTAGACAACAGTGGTGGTAATATCTCAAGAACATTTGCTAATTTTGATAAACAGTAATTTGCCAAAATGCTTGCTTTTACAAGCACTACCCAACAATACTTATTTATGAAGGTGGGAATAACCCTTTACTGCTGGGGCAGTGTCGCATTTCATGGCATTATAATCAGTGGCATCCTCCAGGGTCTAAGAAGTAACATTTCTCCTTGTGGAGAGTGACATGTCTGACATTTCAGGACAAGGAGACTTATAGGCCATGTAATGCTCCTCTGAGAAATTAAATATGTAAATTGTCTCTTCAGAGGACTTGACCTCTAATACCACTTATTGGAAGTAGTAATCCTAAATATCAGTATTGGCCTTTTAACGAGCTTTGCCATATGACTTAGGATAAAAGCCAAACCAGAAAAACTATTTGCCGACACTTGTTTCTGGTATTGCTCCTCCTCAGTGTAAAGCACGAGATCTGGTTTGGCTGTATGAGTGGCCTCTGACTGGCGTCTATGGGGGAAACTTTTCTTCTTGTCAGCATGTCACTCTCTACAAAGAGAATTGTTCCTGTTTAGACCCCATTCAGAGGCCTCTCAAACAGCCAAATCAGATCTCATACTTTGCACTGAAGAGGGGAAAACACCCGAAACACCATGTCTGCAGATTGAGATTCTGGTTTGGCTTTTTTCCCAGGTCATGTGACAAGGCTCGTTAAAGGGTCAATATTAACTTTTAGGATTGCTACTTCCTATTGGTGGCTCTAGGGTTCGAGTCTTCTTCCTCTCTCAGTGCATCCCATGGGGATCCCTGATGCTGCCTCATTTAAGACGTCCTGAATAGATAGCCCTTTTAGTTTTCATGGTTAGCATTTTTTCTCCATTTATTAAACAAAATGAAGTTGTAGTGAAAGAATATTGGGTCTTTACGTGAAAATATATACAGTTAGGTCCATATATATTTGGACAGAGACAACATTTTTCTAATTTTGGTTATAGACATTACCACAATGAATTTTAAACAAAACAATTCAGATGCAGTTGAAGTTCAGACTTTCAGCTTTCATTTGAGGGTATCCACATTAAAATTGGATGAAGGGTTTAGGAGTTTCAGCTCCTTAACATGTGCCACCCTGTTTTTAAAGGGACCAAAAGTAATTGGACAGATTCAATAATTTTAAATAAAATGTTCATTTTTAATACTTGGCTGAAAACTCTTCGTTGGGAATGACTGCCTGAAGTCTTGAACTCATGGACATCACCAGACGCTGTGTTTCCTCCTTTTTGATGCTCTGCCAGGCCTTCACTGCGGTGGTTTTCAGTTGCTGTTTGTTTGTGGCCCTTTCTGTCTGAAGTTTAGTCTTTAACAAGTGAAATGCTGCTCAATTGGGTTGAGATCAGGTGACTGACTTGGCCATTCAATAATATTCCACTTCTTTGCTTTAATAAACTCCTGGGTTGCTTTGGCTTTATGTTTTGGGCCATTGTCCATCTGTAGTATGAAACGACGACCAATCAGTTTTGCTGCATTTGGCTGGATCTGAGCACACAGTATGGCGGCTCTGAATACCTCAGAATTTATTCGGCTGCTTCTGTCCTGTGTCACATCATCAATAAACACTAGTGACCCAGTGCCACTGGCAGCCATGCATGCCCAAGCCATCACACTGCCTCCGCCGTGTTTTACAGATGATGTGGTATGCTTTGGATCATGAGCTGGACCACGCCTTCCCCATACTTTTCTCTTTCCATCATTCTGGTAGAGGTTGATCTTGGTTTCATCTATCCAAAGAATGTTCTTCCAGAACTGTGCTGGCTTTTTTAGATGTTTTATAGCAAAGTCCAGTCTAGCCTTTTTATTCTTGATGCTTATGAGTGGCTTGCACCGTGCAGTGAACCCTCTGTATTTACTTTCATGCAGTCTTCTCTTTATGGTAGATTTGGATATTGATACGCCGACCTCCTGGAGAGTGTTGGTCACTTGGTTGGCTGTTGTGAAGGGGTTTCTCTTCACCATGGAGATTATTCTGCGATCACCCACCACTGTTGTCTTCTGTGGGCGCCCAGGTCTTTTTGCATTGATGAGTTCACCAGTGCTTTCTTTCTTTCTCAGGATGTACCAAACTGTACATTTTGCCACTCCTAATATTGTAGCAATTTCTCGGATGGGTTTTTTCTGTTTTCTCAGCTTAAGGATGGCTCGTTTCACCTGCATGGAGAGCGCTTTTGACCGCATGTTTACTTCATAGGAAAACCTTCCAAATGCAAGCACCACACCTCAAATCAACTCCAGGCCTTTTATCTGCTTAATTGAGAATGACATAATGAAGGGATTGCCCACACCTGTCCATGAAATAGCCTTGGAGTCAATTGTCCAATTACTTTTGGTCCCTTTAAAAACAGAGTGGCACAGGTTAAGGAGCTGAAACTCCTAAACTCTTCATCCAATTTTAATATGGATACCCTCAAATGAAAGCTAAAAGTCTGAACTTCAACTGCATCTGAATTGTTTTGTTTAAAATTAATTGTGGTAATGTCTATAACCAAAATGAGAAAAATGTTGTCTCTGTCCAAATATATATGGACCTAACTGTATATTTTTTTATGTAAGTGAATGCTTTATCTGCAAACCCTGGTTTACAGAGGAAGTGATACCTTCCATGCAGTACATACACTTCACAGATGCAGCAGAAAGAACTTCAAAATGTTTATCTGAAGAACAATGGTTCAATAAAAAAAAGAAACCCAATAAACACAGCACATATGGCAACAAGAAGAAAGATGAAAGGAGAAAGTGTTCCACTGTGCCAGAGACTGACTCCGAGCACCTCTTGTATTTCAGCTTTCTGATTTTATATTTTTTCTTGTAATAAAGCTAGATTTGATGTTATGCCTATGAGTCATGTGTAGTCTGCAAAGAAAACATGGCTTACTGATTTCACTTTGCTCGAATTATTCCCTTTAAGTGCAAACACGGGTAGGTTGTATTGAAGCTGCATACTGCAGGCACTTTAGCTTGTTCACTGCCGATCTATCAGTCCTTGACGCGTCTGGAGACTATAAAAACACTTAGGTTAGACTCCAAAAAAAATCAGACCAAGCTAGAATTTTGGAAAACACATTATTCAATTTAACATGTTACGTAATGGTATTCCATTTATAAAGCCCAAAACAGGATCTGATCATTCTGTGTTAGTCATTGTTTGGATTGGGAAGCCATAACCTTTTGTTACTTTGGTGAGATCATGTGCACAGTAGACGGGACAGACTTCCCAGTTCGCTCCACACTAGATTGGTAACTGAGAAAACACTGGTGGTGAAGGAGCAGCACTCCATTTGCAAGTGAATACATTTCATTGTTTTGGATTTATTCCAAAATTGTACAGAGTTCGCCTTTTCAAGAGTAATATTTGCTCACATCTTATATGTTTCAGACTTGGGTATTTCAGAATTAACAAACTGTTCCTCGCAAATAGTACTTGACTCTTCATCTAAGAACACTTGACATGGTAGAGATGGAGAGGCACAAATTAAAAGGGAATAAATCACTAGTAAGATGGACAAATTAAGCTTCATGTCCATTATGAGTCAAATGCATACAGTTGCACCAACTAAATCCACCCACCTTAAAAAAAAAAAAAAATATTTTGTGTACTCAAAATCTGTCCTTTCCATATGCAATAGTTGGACATGTATGGTGCTCACAACTTCTGTAAGCCAGAGCAGAACTATTGGGTATGAGTAGTTCCCGCTATGGTGAGCTCAGTCCAACCATGTTTTGCCTGGTCTCTTATTCATTTGAAAGTGCTAATGTAATATTACATTTTTTCTTGCAGTTACTGTCATGTCGGACGCTGTTCAGACCAGGTCGTTCGACAGACAGCGGTAATTCCGCTTTTGACCACTATTTGCTCATTGGCATCGGCTAGATTTTATCTAGCTGTTCCGGGGTTAATTTACCTGATCCTCGGATTGGAAGCTGGGCCATGCCCATTGCCTTTAAATAGTTCTCCTGATCATTGGGCGTCGCCGATTATAGCTTCTGTCTTGTGCGTTGTTATCTCGGTCTGGAGTGGAGAGCTGGTTGTTGGAGATTCGTTGCTGGTGGTGTATTTTCCTTAGTCTTATTTACTCCTTCCTATATTTGTATTTATTTTGCCCTGCACATTTATAGTGTATTCCTGAGTGACTGCGGCGTGGTGTATATTTTCCTTTATCCTTGTCTGTGCTAACTGTGGGTATTGGTGTATTACCTCTTCACTGTGGTGTGCGGAGGTTTCAGCCTAGGGTTGAAACAGGAGACAGGGTGAGGTTCGAGGCCTGGACATGCACACCATCAGTGTATACTCCAGGTAGAGGGTCAGTCAGGATTTCCCTAGTCTGAGGGAAATTGCAGGGGCCCGGGTTATTAGCTCTCGCTCACCTATGTCATGCAGCGCTCGCCCCCGGCTTCTGCAGCTCGCCGGGTGCGCGCGCGCGGCGCATTCAGCTCTGCGCGTGCGCACATCTGATTCCTCTGTTGGCACTCCTTCCTGTCCTCTCCGTCATCCTGGAGGACTGTAACCCGGAAGTAGCTCTCACGCTAGTATATAAGCTGCTTCCTGCTGCTCCTCTGTGCCTGATGATCATTTGTGTTTACAAGTGCTTCTGGTCACCTGTGGTCTCTGTGCGTTCCTAGCTTTCTGACCTTGGGACTCCTCCTTCCTCTGCAAGTACCTGCCTGATTTTCCTGTGTTCCTGATTTGTTCCTTCAGTTCCTGTTTCTCTGCGGTACCTGCCCGGCTCCTTTACCACACCTTGCTCCCGTCAGCCTCTGTGTCTCCATATTGTCTCGTCAGCCTCCGTGTCTCTGTAGTATTCCCATCTTCTCCCTCGTCTCAGTAGTTCCTTGCCATTCCCTCTGTTTCCTCCGCTGTTTCCTTCGGTCCCTGTGTTCCTGCAGTGTACCCTTCTTATCTCAGTCGACCCTCCAGCTTCCGTGGCGATAGTCCCTCACGGGCCTGCCCCTAACGCTCCCTGTATAGGGGGCGGTCCACCTGGTCAGCTCGTCCGAGAGGGGTTCGTCGTCACGGTCCAGTGGGTCCACTCTCCGTTGCCCCTGTTTGAATCTACTCTCTCAAATGGGACTGCACTCGGTTGACATCTGAGTGCAGCCTGATTCTTACAGCATCACAGTATCATCAGGCCATGGACCCCGCTGGAGCTTCCGCTACTCAAAAAGACTTACTCTTTTTGCATGAAAACCAGACTAGGATCATGTCGTTTTTAAAAAATATGGAGTCTCGCCTAGCGGCTTTACAGCCTTCTGATCCTGGTATTGCTCCGCAGTTGGTTGCCCTTCAGCTGGAGCTAGGTCTACAATGGGACACTCAGTCCCATATTTCAAATTTTTTGGCCTCTATTAATGATCGGCTTCTCGCCCTCCAGAATGTGGCCTCTGTCTCTGCTCCTGTCTCTGCGCCACAACCCTCGCCCCGACTTGCTAGACCGCCTCGGTATGGTGGGGATCCTAAAGCGTGCCGCGGCTTTCTTAATCAATGCCAGTTGCATTTTGAATTGTCTCCGCTACTTTATCCCACCGATCGAGCTAAGGTTGTTTTTATAGTATCCCATTTGGAGGGTGAGGCTTTGGCGTGGGTTAATCCCCTCTGGGAGCGTAATGATCCTTTGGTCTCCCAACTCAATCCGTTCCTGGATACCTTCCGCAAGGTTTTTGATGAACCTGGACGTCTGGTCTCTACCACAGAGTCCCTCTTTAACCTTAGCCAGGCTACTCTCTCCGTAGCTCAGTACGCCATCCGTTTCCGGACTCTGTCTTCAGACCTTGGGTGGAATAATGAGGCTTTGGTTGGAGCGTTTTGGCGTGGTTTGTCTTCACGGATTAAGGATGAGCTGGCAGGACGGGACACTCCCACCTCTTTGGATGATCTTATCTCCTTGGCCATACGCATTGATCTGCGCTTTCAGGAGCGCACTCGCGAGCTTGCCAGAGAAAAGAGACCTCTTCGCCAGACCACTATTGCTCGAGGGACTTCTTTTTCTCAAACAGCCCCGGTGGTTTCTTCATCTTCTCCTGAACCCATGCAGGTCGATCGCTTTGAGTCTTCCGAGCAGCGCCGCAAGGAGAGACTCGCACAAGGTCTCTGTTTTTACTGCGGTAGTGCCTCTCATCTCTTACGCGCCTGTCCTCAGAGGTCGGGAAACGCCTCCGCCTAGGACAGGTAAGAGAGGCCTTCCTAGGTGGTTATGACTCCTCTCCACCTCTGGTTTTGTCTGTTATTCTACATTTAGGTTCCCGTCACTTTTCTCTGGAGGCTTATGTTGATTCAGGAGCGGCTGGGAACTTTGTTCAGCTCGAGGTTGTTAACAGGCTTGGGATACCTATTAGACCCTTGGAGACTCCTAGACAAATAGCTTCCGTCGATGGTCAGCCTTTGCGGGAGACCGTCAACTTAGTTACGGAGGAAGTTGAACTTCAGATTGGAGCTCTTCATCGTGAGAAACTGGCCTTTTATGTTTTACCTTCATTGTCTCATTCTTTCCTTTTGGGTCTTCCTTGGCTGAGAGATCACGAACCCACTCTGGACTGGCGCTCTGGAGATGTTCTACGGTGGGGACAGTCTTGTCTGAACAGGTGCCTGCTTCCTGTCAAGCCTGCGTCCTCCTTTCGGTCTGCTTCGGAATCCACGGGAATTCCTCCAGCCTATTGCGCCTTCTCGGATGTCTTTAACAAGAAGGAGGCGGAGATCTTGCCGCCGCACCGCTCTTATGACTGCCCGATAGACCTTGTTCCTGGTTCTACTCCACCTCGAGGACGTATTTACCCATTGTCTCCTACCGAAACTCAAGCCATGTCCGAATATATCCAAGAGAATCTGGCCAGAGGCTTCATTCGAAAGTCTTCCTCACCTGCAGGAGCTGGGTTCTTCTTCGTCAAGAAGAAGGACGGTTCTCTTCGCCCATGTATAGACTATCGGGGTCTCAACACTATCACGATCAAGAACAAGTACCCACTTCCTCTCATACCAGAACTCTTTGATCGTCTACGTGGAGCACGAATCTTTACCAAATTGGATCTCAGAGGAGCTTATAATTTGGTCCGTATCCGTTCCGGTGACGAGTGGAAGACTGCGTTTAATACCAGAGATGGTCATTATGAATATTTGGTTATGCCATTCGGTTTATGCAACGCACCCGCAGTCTTCCAGGAGTTTGTAAATGATGTTTTTCGGGATCTACTTTACACCTGTGTTGTAGTGTACTTGGACGATATCCTTGTGTTCTCTCCAGATCTGTCTACTCACAGAAGAGATGTACGGCAAGTACTTCAGCGTTTGAGAGAGAATCGGCTGTACGCAAAACTGGAAAAATGTGTCTTCGAACAGTCATCTCTTCCCTTCTTGGGTTTCATCATTTCCGACGCTGGTTTGTGTATGGATCCAGGAAAAGTTTCTGCCGTGCTCAACTGGCCACGTCCTCTTGGAGTGAAAGCAATTCAGCGATTTCTTGGATTTGCTAACTACTATCGGCAGTTTATCCCTCACTTTTCCTCTCTTTCTGCTCCAATCTCCTCCATGATTCGGAAGGGTGCCAATCCTCATCTATGGTCGTCTGAGGCCGAAGAGGCTTTCCGGTCCATCAAGCAGGCCTTCGCCTCCGCTCCTATTCTTCATCGTCCTGTGGCCAATAAACCCTTCATCCTTGAAGTAGATGCTTCTGCAATTGGAGCTGGAGCTGTGCTCTCGCAGAAATCCTCTTCTGGTCGTCTTGTGCCCTGTGGTTTTTTCTCTAAGATCTTCTCCTCCTCTGAAAAGAATTATTCTATCGGTGATAAAGAACTTTTGGCAATCAGGTTGGCATTGGAGGAGTGGCGGTACCTCTTGGAGGGGGCTTTACATCGTTTTGTAATTTACACAGATCACAAGAATCTGGCATATATCCGCTCTGCGCAAAGACTAAATCCTCGGCAGGCCAGGTGGGCCTTGTTTTTCGCCAGGTTTGACTTCGAACTTCGTTTCCTGCCAGGAGATAAAAACTCCAAAGCCGATGCTCTGTCTAGGTCATTCCAGGCGGTGGATATGGAGGAAGAACCTGCGCACATCATCGATCCTGCAAGAGTCATCACAGTTGCTCCTCTCTCTCTTTCCTCGTTGCCTCCGGGTAAGACCTTAGTTGCTGAAGAGAACAGAGAACGCGTCTTACTTTGGGGTCATGCCTCCAAATTAGCTGGACATGTTGGTCTCAAAAAAACCCTCCGTCTGATCTCTCGCTATTACTGGTGGCCTACGTTGTCCAAGGACGTCCAAAGTTTTGTCGCCTCTTGTCCCTCCTGTGCCAAGAATAAAATTCCCAGGCAACTACCTTCCGGGCTTTTGCATCCTTTACCGGTACCCTCCACTCCGTGGCAACATTTATCGATGAACTTCATCACTGACCTGCCTTCTTCATCTGGTTGTACCGTCATCTTCGTGGTCATGGATCGTTTCTCCAAGATGGCTCATTTCATTGCACTACCTGGTTTGCCTTCTGCTCCCGAATTGGCAAAGATTTTTGTTCACCATATTTTTCGTCTTCATGGTCTTCCTTTACATATTGTTTCTGACCGAGGTGTTCAATTCACCGCCCGCTTCTGGAAATCCCTCTGCAAATCTATGAACATTTCGCTTGACTTTTCTTCGGCCTACCATCCGCAGTCCAATGGCCAGGTGGAACGTACTAATCAGACCTTGGTAACTTATCTCCGTCATTTTTCCAATTCCCATCAGAATGATTGGTCTGACTTGCTGCCATAGGCTGAGTTTTCTTACAATAACCATTCCAGCGAAGCTACTAACAAATCTCCATTTTTTATCGTCTACGGTCAACATCCTGGCCTTCCTCTTCCGGTTCCTCCTGTCTCTACTGTACCAGCGGCTGATCTTCTGTCTAGAGAGTTCTCCAGGGTCTGGCAGGAGACCAAGTCTGCCCTTGAGTTGGCTCAAGTCAGGATGAAGAGACATGCGGACAAAAGACGCCTCGATTCTCCTATATTCCATCCTGGGGACAAGGTTTGGGTTTCTTCTAAATTTATCCGTCTCAAAATTCCTTCACATAAGCTGGGTCCTCGCTATATCGGTCCATTCGAAGTTTTGTCTCGTATTAATGACGTTTCTTACAAACTTAAGTTGCCTGCCTCTCTGCGTATTTCTAATTCCTTTCATGTGTCTCTCCTTAAACCCGTAGTTTTTAATCAGTTTCATTCTTCTAACCTTTGTTCTCCTTCGCCTGTTTCCGAGGATGATGTCTTTGAAGCTAGGGACATTTTAGCCATGAAAAAACTTAGAGGGAGAACTTTGTTTTTGGTTGACTGGAAAGGTTTTGGTCCTGAGGAGAGGTCCTGGGAGCCTCGTGAGAACATTCAGGCCCCTCGCATTTTGTCCCGGTTTCTTTCAAGTCTTAAAAAGGAGGGGCGTAAAGACGGGGGTACTGTCATGCAGCGCTCGCCCCCGGCTTCTGCAGCTCGCCGGGTGCGCGCGCGCGGCGCATTCAGCTCTGCGCGTGCGCACATCTGATTCCTCTGTTGGCACTCCTTCCTGTCCTCTCCGTCATCCTGGAGGACTGTAACCCGGAAGTAGCTCTCACGCTGGTATATAAGCTGCTTCCTGCTGCTCCTCTGTGCCTGATGATCATTTGTGTTTACAAGTGCTTCTGGTCACCTGTGGTCTCTGTGCGTTCCTAGCTTTCAGACCTTGGGACTCCTCCTTCCTCTGCAAGTACCTGCCTGATTTTCCTGTGTTCCTGATTTGTTCCTTCAGTTCCTGTTTCTCTGCGGTACCTGCCCGGCTCCTTTACCACACCTTGCTCCCGTCAGCCTCTGTGTCTCCATATTGTCTCGTCAGCCTCCGTGTCTCTGTAGTATTCCCATCTTCTCCCTCGTCTCAGTAGTTCCTTGCCATTCCCTCTGTTTCCTCCGCTGTTTCCTTCGGTCCCTGTGTTCCTGCAGTGTACCCTTCTTATCTCAGTCGACCCTCCAGCTTCCGTGGCGATAGTCCCTCACGGGCCTGCCCCTAACGCTCCCTGTATAGGGGGCGGTCCACCTGGTCAGCTCGTCCGAGAGGGGTTCGTCGTCACGGTCCAGTGGGTCCACTCTCCGTTGCCCCTGTTTGAATCTACTCTCTCAAATGGGACTGCACTCGGATGACATCTAAGTGCAGCCTGATTCTTACAGCATCACAACCTAGTCTCCCCGTGACATTATAATCGGCCCAACAACAACAACAAAAAAAAAAAGGGGGGTTCTTTTTTTTTCTTTTGTCATGGATCCCATGACTTCCATAACCCGCCAGTTGGAGGCGCTGTCCCTACAGGTCACTGAGTTGAGGGGGGCAGTTCAGCAACAGGGACTAGCAGTATCTAATGTGCATTCTGGAGCGACAGGAAGAGTTGCTGAGCCTAAATTCCCTTTGCCTGAAAAATTTGCTGGGGAACGCAGTAAATTTGTTTCTTTTCATGAAGCTTGCAAACTATATTTCCGTATGCGCCCGATCTCCTCGGGTAATGAGGCTCAGCGTGTGGGCCTGGTGTTGTCATTGTTAAGCGGGGATCCCCAAGCATGGGCGTTTTCTTTGCCATCTGATTCTGCTGCATTTGACTCTGTGGAGAGTTTTTTTTCCTCTCTTGGAAAAATCTACGATGAACCTGACAGAATGGCTCTAGCAGAATCTAAGATACGCACTATTCGCCAGGGGGAGCGAGTTGTAGAGGATTACTGTTCTGAATTTCATCGCTGGGCGATCGATACACAATGGAATGATCCAGCATTGCGGAGTCAGTTTATTCATGGGGTTTCTGGAAGGGTTAAAAAAGCCCTTCTGATGTACGAGACTCCTGCTTCTCTAGATTCCGCTATGAGTCTGGTTGTCCGCATTGATCGCCGTTTGCGTCAGGGGGAGCATGAGACACCGCCTATGAGAGACGGTTTAGGTTCACGTGAGGTTGCTGCAGGTGAGCCCACGGAGCCTATGCAAATCGCAGGGGTGTCACATGTGAAGCGTCGAGCCCCTGAGCTCAGGAAGCAGGGAGCCTGTTTTTACTGTGGTAAATCTGGTCATTTTATTAACATCTGTCCTCTGCTGTCTAAGAAAAACGCAACGGCGGAAAACTTCTAAGCTCAGAGGGTGTGGAGGAGACCAATCTGAGCTTATGTATATCCTCCATGGTGGTTTCTCAATGCATGCTCCCTGCTAAGGTTTTTATCGCTGGCAGTGAGCTGCCAATTACTGCTTTTGTGGATAGTGGTTCAGCCACAAATCTCATTGATGAGGAGTTTGCGCGCACAGCAGGTTTTAGGATTGAAAAACTGTTTCATCCTATCCGTGTGGTCACCATCAATGCTGCTCCTCTCTCTCAGGGGGAGATTACTGAATTTGTGGCTGAGGTGAAACTCCACATTGGGGTTCTACATTCCGAGCGGGTTACATGTAAGGTGCTCAGGAATCTTCCTGCTCAGGTGGTTTTGGGTTTTCCTTGGTTGTCCATGCACAACCCGGTAATTGACTGGAAAACTCAGGACATAATTCAGTGGAGCGAGTTCTGCCAGGAGAATTGCCTGGCCACATGTGTGGCTGCGGTGACTTCAAGCGTTCCGGAGTCACTTCTGGATTTTGTGGATGTGTTCTCTGAAAAGGGTTGTTCAGAGTTGCCGCCACATCGTCCCTATGACTGTTCTATCAGGTTTAAACCAGGGGCCAAGTTGCCTAAAGCAAGGATGTTTAACATCTCCGGTCCGGAGAGACAAGCGTTAAAAGATTATATTGCTGAAAGCTTGAGCAAAGGGCACATCAGGCCATCATCCTCGCCGGTGGCAGCAGGGTTCTTCTTCGTGAAGAAGAAAGATGGCGGATTACGCCCGTGTTTGGATTTCAGGGAGTTGAACCAGATTACGGTTCGTGATCCATACCCGATGCCACTGATACCAGATTTGTTCAACCAGGTGGCGGGTGGCTTGGTTTACCAAGCTTGACCTCAGGGGGGAGTACAACCTCATAAGAGTCCGTCAAGGTGATGAGTGGAAGACTGTTTTTAATACCCCTGAGGGTCATTTTGAAAATTTGGTGATGCCATTTGGGTTGACTAACGCACCAGCAGTGTTCCAACATTTCACCAATGATGTGTTCTCACATGTTTTGGGGAAATTCGTTATCGTGTACCTAGATGACATCCTCATATATTCTTGCGACCGTGATGCTCATTTAGATCATGTCAGGCAGGTGTTACAGCTTCTCAGAGAGAATAAGCTGTATGCTAAACTTGAGAAATGTGTATTTTCTGTTCAAGAGCTGCCTTTCTTGGGTTATATTGTGTCTGCTTCTGGTTTTAAAATGGACGCCGCTAAGGTGCAAGCGGTGCTGCATTGGGAACGTCCTGATAACCTGAAAGCACTTCAGCGGTTCCTTGGGTTTTCTAACTACTATAGGAAATTTATCACGGATTTTTCCATCATTGCTAAACCGCTAACTGACATGACTAAAAAGGGTACCAATTTCTCCGTTTGGCCTGAGGCTGCTGTGCTCGCATTTGAGTTTCTTAAGAACAGTTTTGTTTCAGCCCCCATTCTTGTGCAGCTAGACGTATCAAAACCCTTTGTTGTGGAAGTCGATGCGTCTGAGGTTGGTGTGGGGGCGGTACTATCTCAAGGCTCATCTTTGAGTGGTTTGCGTCCGTGCGCCTTTTTCTCCAAGAAACTGTCGTCCACCGAACGTAACTACGATATCGGCAACAGGGAGTTGTTGGCAATCAAGTTGGCCTTTGAGGAATGGCGACACTTCTTAGAGGGGTTGGTACATCAGGTTACTGTTATTACCGATCATAAGAATCTGCTGTATTTGGAGTCAGCCAAGCGTCTGTCCCCCAGGCAGGCTCGCTGGGCATTGTTTTTCACGCGGTTCAATTTTGTTGTCACTTACAGACCGGGGTCTAAAAACACTAAGGCGGATGCTCTGTCCAGGTGTTTTCTGGGGGGTGAACCTCGGGAAGATCCAGTACCCATCCCCCAAAAGGGTGTTGTGGTTTCGGCTCTCACTACCGAGGTTGAGGCTGAGATTGCCGAGGCTCAGGAGGAGGTACCATCTGAGCTTCCCATCAACAAATCTTTTGTACCGCTTCATCTCCGCTTAAAGGTTTTGGCGGAGCATCATGATGCTGTCCTGGCTGGCCACCCAGGGGTTAGAGGTACCTTGGAGTTGGTGTCACGTCGGTTTTGGTGGCCCAAGATCCGACAGGACGTGGTCTCATATGTGTCGGCTTGTATCACGTGCGCTAGGGCTAAGATGCCCCGCTCCCGTCCTGTTGGCACACTACTTCCTCTTGAAGTACCTAGTAAGCTATGGACGGAAATCTCCATGGATTTCATCACTGATTTGCCCTCATCAGCTGGGAACACGGTCATCTTGGTGATTGTTGATCGGTTTTCTAAAATGTCGCACTTTCTGTCTTTGCCTTCGTTGCCTAACGCTAAGACTCTGTCTCAGGTATTTGTGCAGAAGGTGGTCAGACTTCATGGGGTTCCGTCTGACATCGTGTCTGATAGGGGGTCTCAGTTTGTGGCAAAATTTTGGAAAGCATTTTGCTCACGGCTTGGGATCAAGTTGTCTCATTCTTCGGCTTCCATCCTCAGTCAAATGGTCAGACTGAGCGTATGAACCAAAATTTGGAACAGTACCTACGCTGCTTTGTCTCTGATAACCAGGAGGAGTGGTCTACCTTTCTTCCTTTGGCTGAGTTTGCCATCAATAATCACTGCCAGGAGTCGTCTGGGGAGTCTCCGTTTCTTTGTGTTTACGGGCTACATCCTCAATTTTGTACCTTGAGTCAGAGGGGCTCTTCCGGCTTTCCGGAGGAGGATCAGTTAGGAGCACAATTGTCATCAGTCTGGAGGAGAGTTAAACAGCGCCTGTTGAATGTGGGTGCTAGGTACAAATGTGTGGCTGACAGTAGGCGTGTGCCAGGTCCGGACCTGAGTGTGGATGACTGGGTGTGGTTATCCACAAAAAACATAAGACTCAAAATACCGTCCCTTAAATTGGGTCCACGGTTTATTGGTCCATTTAGGGTCACCGCTGTCATTAACCCAGTAGCGTACCGATTGGAGCTCCCTACGGTGTATAAGATACACAACGTGTTCCACAGGTCTCTTCTAAAGAAGGTGGTGGGTTCTGTGGACGCGGCGCCTATGCCACCTCCAGTCTTGGCGGATGTTAATTTGGAGTTTGAAGTCTCCAAGGTGGTTGACTCTCGTGTAGTGCGTCGCACTTTACAGTACTTGGTACACTGGCGTGGTTATGGGCCTGAGGTACCAGCCTCGGATATTCATGCGGATCGGCTGGTCAGGTTTTTTCATCGCATCAAGATGGCGGTGCTACAAAGCAACATACCGTAAATCCGAATAGTGCGAGCACTTGCTGCTACTCACTTGCCGGACTATAACCACACCAGTCGTATAAAGATGATATGGGAGAGATGTGGAAACCACAAGAAAAACGACCATACGACAAAAGCTATAAGCAATAAACAACTCTTTATTAATGCAAACATTAAAATGTACATACAATAATGGAACAAAGATATAGAGGAATGGCACAGGTCACAACACGAATACTGCTGTGTAAGTACAAAACATGCAGGCCCACCAGTACCTCCCTAAATATAAAAGATGTAAGTATGGGGAGTGGACACCACTAGAAAGGAATGGCTGTAGTGGACATAATGCACAACATTAGGTCATAGTCCCCTGGAACACCATACAAACAACATGTATCCCTCAAAAAGAGGCTGCTGAATAAATGTGTATGAAGAGTTCAAGTATAATAGTAAAAACAAATGTCCAGGGAAGACTGACACTATTACATATCAAAGAACAGCCATTGCTGCATTCATGTCACATCCCACCGAAAACGGAGCCAGGATGATACCAATATCGCCCATATAACAGACAGCACATGCTGTTCAAAAGAGTATATTACCTGGTCCGGGGTGGTGCATATACAGGTGTCCGATGAGTGGCCCGCACGTCAAGACCCATCCAGACAAGCCGGGTCCTATAAGCCGTGAGGGCCCTGGGGTCCCTCGTAGAAGGCGGGGTACTGTCATGTCGGACGCTGTTCAGACCAGGCAAGACCAATAGAACGCTGGTCCAGCCGCACCCGTATAAATAAGTTTAAAAACTACATATCTCTATGGATATAGGGGTGCACGTCCTTACCAGGGGATCCATCCCGGTATCCAAGTCCAAATCAAATATAAAGGAGGGACAGCACCACAGCAGTTGTGAAGACGAAAAAATTACGTTTTTATTCCACCTCCTGCAACGTTTCGGTCCGCAGACCTTTTTCAAGCATGGTTGAAAAAGGTCTGCGGACCGAAACGTTGCAGGAGGTGGAATAAAAACGTAATTTTTTCGTCTTCACAACTGCTGTGGTGCTGTCCCTCCTTTATATTTGAGCTGTTCAGACCAGGTCGTTCGACAGACAGCGGTAATTCCGCTTTTGACCACTGTTTGCTCATTGGCGTCGGCTAGATTTTATCTAGCTGTTCCGGGGTTAATTTACCTGATCCTCGGATTGGAAGCTGGGCCATGCCCATTGCCTTTAAATAGTTCTCCTGATCATTGGGCGTCGCCGATTATAGCTTCTGTCTTGTGCGTTGTTATCTCGGTCTGGAGTGGAGAGCTGGTTGTTGGAGATTCGTTGCTGGTGGTGTATTTTCCTTAGTCTTATTTACTCCTTCCTATATTTGTATTTATTTTGCCCTGCACATTTATAGTGTATTCCTGAGTGACTGCGGCGTGGTGTATATTTTCCTTTATCCTTGTCTGTGCTAACTGTGGGTATTGGTGTATTACCTCTTCACTGGGTGGTGGGCGAAGGTTTCAGCCTAGGGTTGAAACAGGAGACAGGGTGAGGTTCGAGGCCTGGACATGCACACCATCAGTGTAAACTCCAGGTAGAGGGTCAGTCAGGATTTCCCTAGTCTGAGGGAAATTGCAGGGGCCCGGGTTATTAGCTCTCGCTCACCTAGTCTCCCCGTGACAGTTACATATTACATATTTGTTTGAAGCAAGTCTTGAATTGTAAGAATTCCTTGTTGGGTTTTAGGAAGCAAATACAGAAGTTTTAATAATTGCCAATTGGAAAGGCTCTGTGCAATGTAATATTGAAGAGACAAAATTCCATGACTAACGTTGACGGCCAGCAATTGGACAGATAATATCCATTGATGCATTGTAGGTAATTGGAGGTGATAAGATGTCAAAGTTTAGAAATAGCGGAGCTCAACTTGGAGGGTAACAGAGATGTTGTTCATATTTGGGTATTTGGAAATGACTAATGGTAATACTGAAGCAGAGCTGAAAAAAAGATATAATAAACCATTGTCTGAGATTTCCATGACTACAGTTGTGCTAAAAAGTTTACATACCCCTGCAGAATTTTTGCGCTCTTGGCCTTTTTCAGAGAATATGAATGATAACACCAAAACTTTTTTTCCACTCATGGTTAGTGGTTGGGTGAAGCTATTTATTGTCAAGTGTTTTCTCTTTTTAAATCATAATGACAACCCAAAACATCCAAATGACCCTGATCAAAAGTTCACATACTTCATTTGTTAATACCGTGTATTGCCCCCTCTAACATCAATGGCGGCTTAAAGTATTTTGTGGTAGTTGTGGATGAGGTTCTTTGTTTTCTCAGATGGAAAAGCTGCCCACTCTTCTTGGCAAAAAGCCTCCAGTTCCTGTAAATTCCTGGGCTGTCTATCATGAACTGCACACTTGATATCTCCCCAGAGTGGCTCAATGATATTGAGGTCTAGATACTGAGATAGCCACTGCAGAACCTTCACTTTCGGGCTGATAAGGGCAAATTTGCCACCAGTATTTGCTGATAACGTGCTGCATCAATCTTTGCTTCAACCTTGACCAAGTTTCCTGTGCCTTTGTAGTTCACACATCCTCAAAACATCAGCGATCCACCTCCATGCTTTACAGTAGGAATGGTGTTCCTTTCATCATAGGCCTTGTTGACCTCTCTCCAAATGTAACGTTTATGGTTGTGGCCAAAAAGTTCAATTTTGGTCTCATCACTCCAAATTACCTTGTTCCAGAAGTTTTGAGGCTTGTCTCTGTACTGTTTTGCGTATTATAGGTGAGATACTTTGTGGAATTTGCCCAGTAATGGCT